>NC_083631.1:5000731-5331802 GCF_963584025.1 Labrus mixtus | reverse complement strand
TGAATATGGTGAATTGGCAAAACTTAAAGTGTATGAGCTGAAAGTAATGGATGAATACAAAAAAAAATAATAATACAACATTATGGATAAATAATGACAAACATAATCTGAGTGCAAATAATACAGTTAAAAAAAAGCATAAACAAGAGTGGATAAATGCTTGAAATAGGCTAGCTTCATGTGGTTTTACCAAAGAACAAGGAGCCTGCGACTACACACATGCTTGTAAGCTGAAGGGGAAATCCCCTACACTGCAGGTGAAACAGTGTTTCTATGAGACCTCTTACAATTTAAAAGGATCACATATCTTTGCAATGGAGTAGTCCTTTGGCTAAAGGGACTTGTTTTAACCTTAATTACTTTTGTAGGCCCAAGTCTAATCTAATCCAACTCACCCTGGTTACTGTAAGTAGGGGTTTATATCCTCATCACTCAGCCAAAAGAAAAGAAGATATATATTTTTCAAATCCCCAAAGACAACCTGGCTGTAATGCATCAACTATTAGGAACTGTGTGACTAATCTCTGACTGCTTCAAAGCAATCAGAAACTCTTACTAGCCTGTGGGCTGCCAGTAGGACGTCTCACCTGAAATCATTCAGAGATCACAGAAATACAGTTCATCCTTTTAAGTACACCGTATCTTTTTACATCTCCCCCATACATCTGTCGAACATTTAAGAGCAACATTTTTAGGAAGTAAGTAAAATCTTTTGGCTTTAACTCACGTAAGCTTGACCACCTAGTTTTCTCCCGTAGGTTTCCCAGTTCAGAAAAGACAATCAAATTCATGTTAGTGCTGACGCAGGCATGAAGCATTTTCTTGAGGACCATCCCTGGGTGCGAGGTCTCACTTTTCTCTCTGTTTGTATCCCTCCCATCCTCACCTCTATGCCGAGGAGCCTAGCACACCACTGTGAATCCTGTCTTCATCTCAAGCTATTCTGGGCTGAGGTTACCCAGGACACCATGTGGGTTCATCCAAATTTAGCTGCCCACAGTATGCCTGAGTTAAATCATCCGTGTTTGTTATGCAAACAATAAATATTCGGTGCTGGTTCTTCCACAGATCCTCAGATTCTTCCTCATTATTTGGTGTCAGCTCTGTAATATCGGAAAGGATTTTACCCTTCTGGACTTCTAGAAATAATCCTGAACTAATATTGACATGTGCTAAAGAAGTGCTCCTGCGGTGGTGGAGTTGGACCAGAGGGTTATAAGAGGGTCGTGGAGCCAAGGCTAAACCACGGGGTTACATAGAGAGGAGAGGGCAGCCAGTGGAACAACGATACATCAAAGACAAGACAAGTTGAATCAACAGGCTTGTTTCCCCTCCTATATACTTTATTCTCAGATACCAACATGAGGGCAAACAGCAAAGCCCCCATTATTGTTATCATTTTTAAACAGCAATTTTCCAGGCCAAAACACATTTAGTGAAGCTTGTATTTAATGTGTATGTGTTGACATATATGGGCACGTTTCATGGAGCTCCATGGGTTTACCCATGCAGGTTTAACCAACGGAGAGTCATATGTCTTATTCACAGTAGTCTTTGGGTCCAAAGCCCCCTGGCTGCTCTGCCCACTGCTGAGGGCCAGTTCGGGATGGACTTGGCTGGGCAAGGCCACTCTGGGCGTTGATCCCATCCCCACATTGAGGTGATGAAGGAGGACTCTGTCCCCACACCCCCACCCATGGCCACAGAGGTGAGGAGGCACCCAGGGGACACACTGACTGGGGTCTGAGACTATATTCACACAGATTACAAGGGTGGGTCTTGGCTGCTCTCAAGGTGATGGTGCCAGGGTGTCTTGCCCGCTGCTGCCCACAGTTCAGCTGTGAAGTGCTGCACAACCACTACAGTATAGTCAGGTCAGCATTTCCCACATTTATCTCTTCATGTAAGACCCGAGTGCATGTAGGTCTCTACAAGTCTGGATCCAACTTGTTGTCTCTCTGGGTTAAAGTGGATTAATTAGTGATGACAGAGGATTATATTTAGTTAAAATGAGATTAGGGGGTTTTCAGCATGTTCTAGTGACATGTATAGCTCCTTTCATGTATGCACTGTTTTTCTAAAAATTGACAACAATACCAGTGATAATACTTTACTTGTTAAAGTAGTATTTCTAAACTGGTTCCAACTGTTAAAACATGATATTTTGCTATGATTTAGCTCCATCTAAACTCTCTCAGTATCGGCATTAACCCGCATCCTTTTTGGGAGATCTCTATTCACTGTAGTGATCGCTTAAACACAGCCTCGACTCGCTGCCCAATCTCATAATCCAGTCCTCTGAATAGGGTCACAAACTTGTTTTCTGATAACACAGCAGAAAGGTTCAACTGTGCCGGCCTGCCCAGGTGCTGCTGAATAGGAAGCAGTGACAATGGGCCATCAACTGGATGCAGCATCAAAGCCACTACTGATGATTTGATGTTGATTGAGGATCTCTGCATAAGGGTAGGGCCTCCTGCTTCAGAGAGCTGTTTGTGAGCAAAACGCCCCATCATACAGGTTCACTCTGCCTTTGATTTGAGTCTTTCTTTAAGTGCCATGGTGGCGCCGAAGTCAGCTGCATTTCACTGATCATTGGGCAGCAGGGACAAAGGGTTGTGTTAACCAGGTGTATTGTCTTGATCTTAATGGCAAACACAAGGAAGGGCTGACTGCAGATTTTGGTTGAAAAGTCAGTGAAGAACAAGAGCTGAAGATAAAAGCAGAAGGAAAATAAAGCTTGTCCCTCATTTCTCCAGTCACTGAACTACACACGCAATCCAGGCATGACCCATATGGCTACCTCAGCTCGCCACCTGCTCCGTGGGAAAGCAATGTTCAAGACAAGAGTACTCAAATCCAAGGGGGGATAAAGAGAGAAAAGAAATAAAGAAGAATGGAAAAGCATTTAGTTTGAGCATGCCGGGCACATACCAGGGCTCAGCTCACAGATTCCAAAGACAAGCTGATGGAAGTGAGCCAGGTCGCCTCACAAGGGGAGGGGAGGAGGTACGAAACAGAGGACAGAAGAAGATGGAGTAAGAGGAGAAGAGAATACGCAAGGGGGCAGCTAGGTGAAGGGGCATTAAAAAGATATTCTCTTCAATCAGTAACCTGCAGGACGCTGATGGACAAGGGACAGTGAGTGATGGAGGGAGACGGTGAGAGGGGAGGCAGGGAGTGACAAAGACAAAGGGGAGTAGTTTGAGGAACATTACAGCTGGAGAACCTCAACAACCCCCATCCCTCATCCCAGTAACCCCTGCCTGCTTTCTGTTGCCCAGGAGTACAGGCATAGAATGATGGCATTGTGGTTCCATATGAAAAGGAGTTTCTTATTTACTGTAGATATCATAGAAGGATACTATTGCTGGTTTATTTTTCACCAAAATGCTGAGTTCTTGCTTGACAGTACCAATCACTAAGATAACAAAGATGCTGCTTAAACTTCTGGTGAGAATGAATACTACCTTGCAGCCACTTAACATGCATCTAAGTTAGCTCTAAAATGTTGATAGCATGCTTGACTTGCCTGATTATAGCTACAGAAGTAAGTCACCACAAATAAAAAATTTAACATGTGTATATCCAACCTGCAATCATAACAGATCGACTGTCCTGAATGAATACCGGCTCCTATCGGACTATTACTGCTTGACAACTAGGCCACCATCCTGCTATGCAAGTATTAAAGCGCCAGTCAGTAGCATAACGAGACTACTGATAATAAGTGGGGAAAATGATAACTTATTTGCAGCTACTCAACATTAATCTGAGTTTACCACAGCTAGATTGGCCACAAAATTAAACACCAGATAGTTACCTTATTTTAAGAAATAAGTAGATTCACTTTAGAAATTAGTGCTAGCTCATAACCTTAACATAAAATAACATGACCCTATAAATGAAAAGGATGTTTATGGATCCTGCTTACTTCTACCTTTAAATAAAGCCCCATCTGGGTATGTTTTAATGTTGCCAGTCAATAACATGGAGCTGCTACAGTACTGTCACCAGTTACAAAATAATGCCTTGGCATAAAGGCAAGGCGAGGCAAGTTTATTCATAGGCTATAGCACATTTCAGCAACATGTCAATTCCAAGTGCTTGACACAAGACAACCAAAGCATCATTACAAGTTAGTTAAGGTGAAAGACGGGATAATTTTTTGTAAGGTCTATTTATGGGCTTTTAGCCATTATTTGACAGGAAAGTGGATAGAGGAAATCAGGAAGACAGAGTGGAGAATCATATGAGGGAAAAGAGCAGCAAGTTGGACTCGAAACCAGGCTGCTCAATAGGCGGACTATAGCCTCTGTACATGGGTTGGGACCTAACCCCAGTTACAGAAAACCTTATACATCATTACTTCTTACGCCCCTAACTGGAGTGGCAATAGCTCAGTCTGTCGGGATTTGGGTTTGGGACGATTAAAATCCGAATACAAACAAAAGTATGGAAATTAGGACTGGTAGCGAGGGAGACTCCAGTTCACTTCCAGAGCACTGCCAATAAAAATAAATAAAAATACTCCATAGTATAATGGTGGGGGATCAAGGTAATGACAAAAAGGGATAAAGCAGAAATCCTTGGGACAATCTTAAACACTTAAATTAGGGTGCCACAAGAGAGGCAGGTCATGGTGTAACTCTGTGAATTGATGACCTTGGTTATTTCACTGACAGAGAGGCTTTGAGAGATGACAGAAGCCAAGCCAGACCATTCAAGGATTAATAGTCCAGGGATATGAAAGGAGACAACCGGGCCACAAGTGGTTTGTCATGTACTCTCTAGAGTTTCTCTCAGAGCTCCCACCAAATCTTCATCCCACACACACGCACATCACAGCCCCAACTCCAGGATCTCTGACTCCGGGCTCTAAGACCAGACTGAGTGCGTGCATTGAGAACAAGTGAGCCTCTTTGCTAAATGACATGACGATCCCTCACTTCAGAGGTAACTCACTGACAGACTGTTCGGTCACTAGAAGAGAGATGGATGGAGACACTTTGTACCTTGAAGAGAGAGGGAGGGGAAAAGGGCTGATATGACCATGAGATAGCAGATATTTGAAGAGGATTTGTTTGTATTTGTAAAGAGGTAAAGATTGGGGACAAAATTAGAAAAGATAAAAGAAAAAAACAACACTTGGATTTGGTAAATTGAGGCCAGTGCAATGGGAGCTGCATCCTCCTGAGACTCAGTGGCATCGCAGGCCAGATTACTGTCTCCACTGTCTCTCAGCTGGACCTCTCCAACAACCAATCCCCACCCGGGAAGCTTTGTAACCCAGGCCATGAGAGGGTGGGGCAGGGTCAGGGGTTGGGAGTCATAGGGCTGACAGACAAGAGAGATTGATGCCCGTTAACAAAACTTGAGCCCCACACGGTCTCAGCAGCAGCCCTGCCTTCTCCCCAGGGGCCGAGGGGGGGATCAGAGATACAGATACAATCCCCCGTCCTCTCATTTTCAAATACATAGACACTCTTTGACTGCCCCTTACTTACATACACCTAAAAAGGTATCCTTCTTTCCTGTCCTGTCTTGTTTTATCATGCCCTAAACTGTAAGAGGAAGCAGCTAAAGGCCTCAGTAAAAGGAGAGGTTTGACATATATTTTGTTACATCCAGTCGTGAATTCCTTAGAATGGGTGCGCACAGCATTACTGAGTGTGTCCATCAGCTATACAGGGGAGTGTAGAGGTTGTAAGATGGAGTGAGTCTAGTGGGTGGAGGTAATGTAGAGGTAAAGTAATGCAGCATGAACTGTTACAGATAGGGTTACATGGGGTACCAATTCCTCAGACCAAGACAGGCTGTTAAACCCAAACATAATGGGACAGCACACACTGTCTCAGTATAGGATAGGACAGTATGGGGAAAAAACGAGTCGACAGGTCTTGGTTTATTGTGACATTAGATTGTTCTATCACTTCCTCTTGTAGAAAAGAGTAAACAAGAACAGCAGAACATGAAACATTGACCCCAGCTGTGAGTGCAGATCATATACTCTCCCCTTCTCTCTTGTCTCTCATTACATGAAGTCATTCATGTGGAACGTGAGAGTGCTCTGCAACCCTCTACTCTGTGGAGAGAATGTGAGATGCTGGATATATGCTGTTTGCAGATATGTACAAAGTTGTAAAACTTCATCTGTGTGGGCGGCCGAATAAATCGGACTCTATTTGCAAACTATTTGGCTTGACACACGTTTGTGCAAAGATGAACAGCTGAATGAATGCCAATAGACTCCATGCCCCAGTATTCAGTTAGATCCAGTGTTATGTAACATACTTCCTTACACAAACTTACAATTATTATTATCATCCAAAACGTAGGTTGGTTCTATATACTGATACAACCAATATACCCGAATGAAATGCTGAGACATGCACCATCATGACCAAGCAGCTGCTTCGATACGCAAAATAGATCAATAGTGACATGGACTTTTTAAAACTTTTTAACAGCTTTTCTCCCTAATTAGGTCATAATCCTGCATTTAATGAAAATGGTGCTATAGTGTTAAGTAAATAAATGTTGTGGAGTACTGGTTTCACTGAAAATGCTCCTCAATTAAAGCTCCAGCAAGAATTTTTTCATTGGTTATGAAACAGACAGAAATTCATATCTATGATTAATTATGGTCCACAAAAGCAAGCAAGACCATCAACAAGAAGATGGATTATTTCTAGTTAAAAGTGTCTCACACAAGGTGATTTACAGCAAAGTGAAGAAACTGATTTTTTTTTTTGCATTTTCCTCATCAGATACTCACAATAAGCAATCATTTAGACTGTTAGCAGGATGAGGTTTTAATTATTATATTTTCATCAGAACAGGACAAAATCAGCAAAGAGATTAGAGGTATCCTTCTGACCACAGGTGGCACTAAAACATACACAAACCAAAAATTCCTCACAGGAGCTTTAAAGACAACAAGTGACCAGCGTAGTCGGGTAGCACATCTCTATAGGCAAATTTGTTGCGAGCTCTGGGTACATACATGAACATTACATCAGAGTTTTGTGCATGCGTCAAAAGGCTAAATGATGGAATCATTTTGTAGGGTTGTCATGTTTGAACTAGCTGACCTCTTTCCCTCTCAGACTAAGTTTACTCAATATGAAGAACAAGGTGAGGATTAGGTGTAAACAGAGAATCACTGACCGTTTGAAGCCAACAAGGAGGTCATGTTCATGGCCCCAGCCACTTCCACCCTGTTTCCTCCATTGATTGGGAATGTTTATCACATTAGGGAGAGGTCAAGGAGGGAGTCAAGTCAGAGAGAGGCTAGTGGGCTGCCACCCAGCAGTCTGGCTCATGATACTGTCCAGACCCTGACCACAGGCATGAAAACCTGTTGAGTAGGATTAAGTGGATTCCACAGAAAGTTTAGACAGAGAACATGATTCACTGTTGCTGAACAAGATTTTGAAGAAATAAGTAGGCAAGGGAGGAAAAAAGCATCTTCTAGCTATTCCAATACCAAGTGATTCCAGTCTTTTTTCCATTAGACAACCAGTTAACATCCCTAGTACAACATTAACCTCCCCATGTTCAGCTCCTCCTCTGTAATTTGCATCATCAGCGCAGTCTTAGATGAGCAGGACACTCAAACAAAGCTTTCATCTTCAGAGAGAGGCCTAGTTCAGGGCCTTTCTCTGTGACCTGGGCCCTGCCTTGGCTTAGCCTGGGGCACAAAGACATCCCTTTTATGAATGATAGGGCTGAGACCTCCCTTGCCTTCCCATTTGACCCCCTTGTTGGCCTAATTGTGTGTAATGCCAGGGCCATGCACCACCCAACCCATGCAGGCCCCTGGGCTGCCACAGTGAGGCCCACAGACTACAGAGGCCAATTATTCCCTTATTGTTGACACAGACAACCTGACAGTCTCCCTCCCACATAACTTCTGTCCTCCCATGTACTCCTGTGTGTCTCTCTCTTCCCATCTTTTTCTGAGACCACCTAGGTGTTTGCAGGGCTGAATGCACACAGAGGCCAGGTTTTTTCATACAGCGTTGGCAGGATCCTTGCTGTTCTGCTCACGCTCTCTGCATACCAGCAGAGAGAGCCATTAACAATGCCGCCTCAAGGCACGACCGTGACGGGAGGGTGTGTGGGGGGGGGGGGGGGGGGTCAAAGAGCACTTGCTGTAGAGGCAGACATTTGTTTACTTCTTGACCCTGCAAGGTTAAACTGAAAAGTGTTTCATGTGTTATTGTTTTTGTTGTTATTTTTGCTTCAGATGGGTTCAAACCTCGGGCCATTGGACTGAACTTATGAAATGTATTCTAAAGAGCCAAAAAAAAAAAAAATTAAGTAAGACGAAACAGCTGCAAAGAGGTACAAAAATACATTGGAGACATTTGGATAAAGAAATGTTGCCAATGTATTTGTGCAATAGACAGTGTGCAGTTTTGGTGATTAAAAATATTAAAATAAATTATTATTATTAATAGCAGTTTAAATTCAGCCATAATAATCAATCAAACCATGAAATGGATTCATCTATTTGGCATTTTAAATGTTTTAAAGCATAAAGGTTTTTACCATCGTTTTTCTTATTTTAGGAATTAAAAAAGAGTTAAGAGACATGTTCAATTATTTGAACAATTTTAACTTTACTACATTTGTTATGACTTGGAGAGAAACAAATCCACAAAAATACTGTATACAGTCTTTATATCAGTGTTAGTAAGGGCTCAGTCCTCCACTGGGCGACCCTGGGTAGTCCCCCTTCTCCCCCCACTATGAAGCCCCTGACTTCAACAACTTCAAAGAAAAACAGAGGGGCCACAAAGACCCCCTCCCTCTCCCCAAATAACAACAACAACAATGACAAGATTAAAGCTGATAAAAAAAGAAGAAGAACTAAGACAGTAAGTGTTACTTGGAACTTGTGCATTGCTCTTTGATTATATGAAGTTTACCTGCTTCAAACCTCTAATGTAAACAGCTATGATCATACCTCAGTCCTGTGTCTTTTCTCTCCTGTAAGGATTTGTAGCTGCTCTGAGTGCTATTGGAGGCACAGAGTGTCTTAACAAAGCTGCCTTTATGTGGACGCACTCACTGTGGTTTTGGCCCGGAACTACCTTCTGTTGCACCGAGATGGAGAGCGTATGTTTGTATGTGTATGTGTGTGTGTGTGTTTGTATTTGGTGTAGAGTATGGTTTATCCGATTTAATCTGGTCACCAGCCTAAAATGTGAAGTCCACATCTCACTGTCCACCCAATATCCAGTATGTGACAGTTATTGTTCTATAGGGATACAAGTCCCACCAGGTGTGTATGATGTGTGTGACAGCCGGATGATTAAGCACCGCAGGTCTGCGCTTTTTAACGAGTTAGAGGAGCCTGTGCAGACGGATGGATAAGTTGGACCCATGGGAGCCATACTGGCCCCTATAGAATGGTCCAGGGGCTGGCCGACCCCGCCCCAGAGACGGGGCTGCACCCAGGGTGTTGGTCTGAGCTGGTGCAGACTGGGGCCGGTGTGACGAATGGGACACCTGAGCCACACTGTAACACCGCCAGCGTGGTGGGTCCCCCTAATCACTCTGGCTGCCCAACTTCCAGCGTCAGGTTTCAAATTCCAGGCGTTAAGATGGTGGAGCTGTGGCCCATTGGGGCTGAGGTGTCTGGTGTGCTTTATCATCAAACATTTACAGACTCTCCTGCACATAGCACCAATAGCCTTCGATTCTTCTACAAACCCAAAAACAGATAGATGGGCCATTAACATGCACATTACCACACGCAAACTTGGCAACAACATCCACCTCACACACAAGGCTCCTACGACCGATAAAGTTACAAGGCCAATCACAGCCAACCTGGGTCTCACACTGGATAAGGATCACAGTTTACAGGACCAGGACTCACCAGCAGATGGTAGACAACTGGAATTTTGTGAAATTTGATCAGTTATAAGCTGATGATGCCCTACTTATAAAAAATATATATGGAGAGAATAAACCAGCTGTTCCTTTCCATTAACATTTCAGGCCAGACCACTTCAAAGCCCCAAAGCAACAACAAGTTTTAGGAAGTCGTATTATTAGTCCCTTATATACACAGCGTTCTCGTGATCAAATAGACCTTGGCAGAAAATGAAATGGTCAGTGAATAAACACTTCTCTAAATTTGTCATTGACAGTTACAGTTGGCCTACTTTGTGGTTTCAAAGGGGGGCTTTGGATATACAGGGGCAGAACTCGATGCTCGGTGATACAGTGCTCTGTTGACATGGCAAACTATCAATTTACACTGTTAATTGAACATCTAATAACTTGCATAGAGCAGATGGTCTAAGGTGAAACATTTCCTCCTGCCCCCTCCTTCCCTTTTCTTTGGGTTTTATTTCTGGATCAGCTGGAGGAGGTGGGGTGAGAAGGGGGGGCAGAGGATGGTCTCTTTACCCAGGACTTAAGCCTCCCTGTTTGGGCACATGAGACCCACTCCTCCCCTCATCATTGCCGACATCCACCTTGTCCAATTTTAGGTGAGGGGGGAAAACTATGCAGGGAGATATTTCAGTAAACTGTGTGTCAATAGTGAAATGTGCCTAAGTAAACTCCATTTGCACTTGTTTCTCTCCTTAATCGCTCATCTAAACAAGCTTGAGGGTTGGTGGGAAAAGAAGGAAGACGGGCAAGGGAGTGGGAGTGGGTAGTGGAAAGGTGAGGAGGCAAGAAAGGGGGAGGGGGCCCGGTTTTGCCAAAATAAATGCATGAATGCCGTCTTTGACTGACTGGCATCTTTGAAGTGAGCTATAATTGCAGGTCTCTTGTCCAGCAGTGGAGCCTGCGGCAAGCCAGGACCTGGCCGAGCTGAGATGTCTGGCTGCAGCACTGAGGAAACGTCATGGCTTCACAATAAAACAACTTCAAGAGGCCTCATGCAGGCGCGATACAGTGTCATACTTTGGTGTCGGTGGAGTGGAAACACACAAATGAAATCCGTTATTGCTTCATTCATTTGTTGAATGTGTGAGACGCTCGACTGTTTATAACCATCCAGTGAAAAATAATTGCACTGATTGGAAACCAGAGTAGTTATACAATCTTCGCACCAAGAAGAAATCCCCCTGACTAAGAGATGACGGCATATACAGTACAACACACTAAGTACCAAAGCACTATAAAAGCTAAAAGAGGATCCTCACAAAGCTCCTTTCACAGCAACACATATCCAGCCATTAGGTAACACTTCCAGTCTTGAGTCCTCCTAGAACAGCCCTACCTGTGTCTACTTGAGTCTGAGAATACATCAAATGTACAAGCATGTGTTTATGTGTTCATGTATGTGTACATAGGTACACATGCATCGGAGGGTGTGTGTGTGTGTGTGGGGGGGGGGGGGGGGGGGGGGGGGGCAACCAGTGGTCTCGAGACATGAGAGCCGGACGTGGCAGGTTAAAACTCTTTCTGACCACAGTGATGTTTTTCCATTTTTGGGGCAAGTAAGACAGGGTCACATGGGCCTGTGATTAATACCTTACTACTTGATGTCTTATTTAGAAAATAAACTGACTTAAACCTGGGATTATTAGACTAACCCCCTTAAGAATACTTTACACAATGCACCTTTCAGCTCCTTTTTTTGCCAAGGGTGTGCTGTCACGTTTTTTAAAACGTTCCACTGCAGTGCTTGTGAAAAGGGGAAAACCCAACTTGGTATTGCTTTACAAAACCCCTCCATGTACACATATGCAACTTTGTACTACTTTTTTAAAACTGGAAAAAGTAAACCCAAGAGGGATCACTTAGGTGTTGCTGGGAGCAGACCTGTACTTGTCAGGGCAGGACTTAAAATAACTGCTAGGCATTTCTTCTTTGTTTCATTTGTCTAATGACGAAGATCTAAGACAGCCCAGCAAGGGTGATAAGATGATGGAGGGGAGGATCACCTTAAAAAAGCAATTTGATGTTTTTCCTGAACTCAGGCACCATGCCAACACACATTTCAGGTTCTGCAGATACAGTGTCCCACTTTAACCAGCTGTTTTCAAAGCTCTGAGAAATTGTTAGTTAGTTTATATCGATAAACACCGATTCAGTCACTAACCATCAACTTTATGTTACAACATTCTGCTATGGTTTTTAGTTAATTCTGGTCAACATAAAGTTGTCACTTAACCTGGTATATTCTGCAACATGCATTCACTCTGTAGTGGCAAGTTTTAATAAAAATAAAAACTCTTTGCCACTTCTTGTAGAACTAACTAAAGTAACATGTGCCTTTAAAAGGTAAATTTCCAAGTAATCCAACGATGAAACAAGGCAGATGTAAAATTGAAACAAAAAGATGATATATTATAAAGGTTACAACACAAACGCACTGTTCTTGTTATTATCACTTGTCAACAAGAAAACAACTAAAACACGACAGAAACTTTGACGGTGGTTGGTTTGGTTGAATGACCTCTACCTGCGTGTGTCCACAGGTGCATTTTACAACACATAACTATTTCTGTTCTGCTAGATAAACACAAAATATTTCATAAGATAAATATGAAATATAATTGACCTCTACAAGACTATATCACTTATACAAAAATAATTCCAATGAGGCAATATACAGCATATTAAAACAATACTGATTTTTCTGTGGCTCTTACTCTCTCTTTACTATCTGGAGCAGGAAGATTTGCCTCTTGCATGCAAACCTTGCTGCTGGCTAGAGGAATCCAAAGGGGTGTAAGGGTATACCTGGCAACCATCCAAAGGCTAACCGACCCCCTCCTCTTTCCTCAGAGTACACACACCTGTGCCTGGGTTTGTGCCTGTCTCGGCTGCCAGTCTGAACCCCAGAAACACCAGATTTGTTCTGCTGTTTGATCCAAGAAGTTTTTCTCTCACATTCAGGTGTTGAATACAAAACACACATCTGCCCTAACAGTCAAACACAAATGCACAGATGCATTAAAGGGTGTAAGAACATGCCTTAAATGTAGATGAACATGTACATGAGTTTACTTGAATTAACCCTTAAAGATCTTTGTTTAGATTCAGAATCTGTAGGCATTACATAGAACAGTTATAGAGGGTTAGGGTTAGGGCAGACAAAACTTTTGGTGTTTGAAACCGGATGTTCTGGTTTGCGTTTGTTTTCCATGTAGTATTGTCAGTAAAAGTCCAATAAGCTTTGGTTGGATGCAGGAACATAGAGTGGGGGATAGCAAGAGGTGGAAAGTAATTCATCACAATGCTGTTTGGCTCCTTTAGGCAGTCTTTTAATGATTGTATACTTTTTTATTAATTTCTATAAACGAACATCTGCATTCAAATGAAGCTAACAATTCTCTCTTACACGTTGTCTCTTATAGTTAGGACTGGCTCATGCTTGCCTTGTATCAGCCCATAGTTATGTTGCTATAGTCTTAGACTGCAGAGGGACTTGCCATACCTAGCTCACTCTGTGAACCAGTCACAAAACTCATTCTTGATATCTGTTGTCAAAGTGAGTCTTGAGATTGGGAAAAGGGGTTTCAGCTATGTTGCTCCTGCAGCTTGGATCTGCTACAGGAGGACCTGTGTCTGGTACGCTGGTCTCTTTAAACCATTTAAAAAGTAGACTGAAGGTGTTGGAGGAAGATGCATCAGGTTGTAGATGATTTGACCCATGGACTTTCTGCTATGTGACCATGACTATTTGACCTCTGTTTTATAATTCTTTATGTGTTGTTTGTCTGTAACTTTGTTAAAATGTGAACATTTTGGACTGCTGCACTTGCAGTCATCACAGCTCATGTCTCAGCATTTTATACCGCCATGTTGGTCACACAAGTATATTGGATGAAGCCCACTTTAGATGAAAATAAACGGTATTAAAGCTGCGTCTTATACACCTGATTCAATGAAAAATGTCCATATATTTAGTTCTGGAGAGCAAACAATGAATGGATTAGAGATGTGGTCTGTAAACAAAACAGAGGTAGTGAATCCCCTCACTACCACCTTATCTTAGAACCAGGCTCAACCTCCCACCTCCACTGGCCGACTTAGATTGAAGGGTTGAAATTACAGCAGTGTTTGCTCCAAATTTCCCTCTCCAAATGCCAGACGGATGGGAGGAAAGAATAACAGGCTTTACCGCCTCTGCACAGGCCTATATGGCTCAGCCACGCCAACAGATAACCATTACAGCGCAAACATGAAGGAAAGGAGGAAAGTGTAGAGGGAGGAAGACAACAAAAGGAGGAAGAAAGAGTGATACTGCAGAAAGCTGAAGGAGGGAGGAAAAAAGCGTTCAGCGCAGATATAGGAGTCTGGAAAAAAATGTGGATAATTTATCAGATAAATCAGGAATTGTAGCATAAAATACTACTACTTAGTTCAGTTTAATTAAAAAAATGCATCATAAAGCTTTTGGTCCTAAAGTAAAAAAAACAGGACAAACAGCCACCTTACTACACCAACCCAGTCATTCGACAAGAAAGGAGATGAATTAGATTAGACGGATGAAGACAGACAGCAGCAGAGAGGAGAAAGAAAAGACCAATAAAGTAAGATATGAAAGACAGCACAGGAGATATGGAATAAAATACAGCCTGATACATATCAAACACAGAAAAAAACCTGGAAGAATGATGACAGAAGACAGACCTGGATCATATCCAACTCAAATGAAAAACACATTCAAGCTGCATGCTGATCCCACACACCTAGTGTGTCTCTCTACATCTCTTTCATCTGCAGCTCTGAAGCAGCGGCCAGAACACATGAAAATTGTTCAGGTAATAAAAGTGTGGAGGGGTAGTTCCCCGAGTCATCCTCAGCTGGAAGACAGCGTGCAGACAGATCTAAAGCCTGCGTGTGCAAAGTGCAAAGTGTAGATGTCATACCTGGATGGAAAGCAAGTGGAGACAGAATTAGAAAAAGCATATCGGCAAAAGAAGGGAAGCGAAGAACCCACCAAAGCAGAACATTATGGGTACTAAAACCTAGGGTTTGTCAAGATTAATGAGCCAATCAATTCGTCCTGAGAGAGGATGAATAAATGATTTATATTTAAAGAAGAGAAGAAGAAACAGCATGGTATTTGTGGATATGCTTTGTGCACTAATAAAGACCATAAAGAAAATATAGGTAGCCACGGTGTCATCATGCATTTCTTAAAGGCCTCTGCTTTGGTTGTCAAATGCTAAGTCATTAAAGCATAACAATCTGAACTACCTTCAAGTTTCCATAGCATGAAATTATTTTTGGGGTTTTAGCTGACCGAGGTTTTTCAGTTATCCGAAGGAAGACAAGATAATTAATGGAACATAGAACATAACAGATGTATTGACAGCCTTGTTACGGCCCTTCAGCAGAATTTTAATATAGAAAGGGTTTCTGTTGTCCACCAATATCCCCTCAGGGAAAATCATGACCCCTCATACACAGGCAACCAAAAGCAACATATTGTACGAGAAACACTAAATCAGCTAACAAATCAGGAATGGCAATTGTTGTATATTTATCCATTAGTGCAGCAATGTCAATTAAATAATAAAAATATTTTAAGAACACAGACTTCTTGGACAGTCAGTACAATGAAGCAACAGGTAAAGTTAAGTGAATGGATTAGCTGCATGGGACGCCTTTAGCGGCTAGCTAGCTGTTACCACCTCTGACTCAAAGTAACTATGCCCCTAATCATGCATTAATATGACAAACTGTTGAGTTATAAAAAGTTATGTAAACATGTTTATTTGTGCTGTAAACTGTTTGACTCTTTGGTTTAATGAGGATTCAGTTGCTTTGGAGACGGCTTCATGTGGCCAGTTTTTGGCACAAACCTAAAGTTCATTTCTCAACCCTGGAGATTGCTGATATAGACATAACTCGAACTCCTTCCAAACACGTGTGGGATGTAACCTGATTTAAATAGCTGTATTAAAAAAAAAGGTGCCCATCGCTTTTGTGTCTACTCAAATTGATTCTCGTCATTCTTGGGTACAAACACATTAAGATACTAGACAAGGCTTTGAGCCTCCCCTATGCTGTCATCACAAAACAACATCAATCTCATTTTTGAAATATGACGCAGTCCTCTACAACTGTCTTATGTAATGTCTACAGCAGCACCTTTTTGTCAATGACAGACCGAGAACAAGAGAGAGAGAGAGAGAGAGAGAGTCATCATGAGTGGAGGGGTGGCTCAAGCTCTAGCGTGAGTCCAAAGATGTGTTTTGCTGATGTTATCTGGACAGCTGTAAACAACTCTTACTCAGACACTGGGACATTATGATTGTATACTCAAACATACTTCAACACAAGCACACAATTCTTGAATTATTGATTCAAATTTAAATTCTTAATCTTCCTAAAATCCTCTCAACTCTCACTTTGCTTCTCTGTCATTGTCATGCTGCTCTCTTCTGCTTCTTCTCCTCATATTTTCATAAAGGTATGGATCTTGTCTCTCTTGTGGATGTTATCGCAGCTATCAGATGTTACCTTCTTCTCATCTTTCTCCTTTCTTTCAGCTCGTCTTTCTGTGTTTGTCACACTTCACTGGCGCTCCATCACACGCACTCCCATCATACCTCTGTCCCTGCTGTGCTTTTGGTTTGATTGTTGGCTTTAAAACTGACTGCATGCATGGTGAAGATTGCATATAAAGGATGTTGGTTAAGCATTATCGGGCACTTAAATGAGTCCAGCGAGACTTAAAATGTTTGTTTTCCACAATGATTTTGTGCTTTAGGTACCGGGAATGTTGTTCTTGGTTGAGGACATATCAATCTGAGACTTTGGACTTTCTCACACTTGAACTCCTGAAACTTTCAAGAACATTTCAGGAAAACTGCCGCTGAAATCTTACTGAGTTGCTCTTTCACACGTCACTCACAGTGGGAGACTTTCTGACAGTATGAACAGCTTTCTTTCGTGCTCAATGATTGCACCAGTCGTGCACTGGTCACAGGATATAAACATCATCACCCTGCCCAGTCAATGATGGTGAATTTTCCTCATGAATGAAAATTCCCCAAAAAAAGTCAGGGTGTAAATTGTGGATGTTTCTTGCCTTCACACATGCAGCTAACCACAAAAAATGGGAAATGGGAACATTTCCTGGAGTTTTATTCATTTACTCATGTGAATGAGGCTTTAGATTAGTGACTGCCATCACCGTAGAGAATGTGTCATATTGCAGTAGGTTGCACGCTGAAGTAGATGTTCCACTTTACTGTGAGTGATGTGGTCAAAATATGTCGTCTCCTTTACTTGAATTTTTGTGAAGTTTAGAATGTTATGACCGGGATCAGTGCAAAACCAAATCATTGGGTCTTGTGGGAGGATATATTTTGTAATGCATCAAAGCAGACCCAAAGTTTGGTGCGACTTCTCCTGGGATGTTTTGAGAACTTCACTTTCCCCAAATTAGGGGATCAAAATTAAACTGAGTCATAGAAGTGTCAAATGATCTTTTTTATTCACTGTGTGTTGACTATTATAAAAGTTTTCTGAGATGCTTCCAAAAGAAACACATGAGGGATAACACCTTTCTTCTATTAGTTAAGTCCTTGGCTTCTTTGCACAATGTTTATGTATGTTAGCGGGCGGCTTAACCAACAACATGTCTGCACATGCTAGCCATCTGAACCCGATCAGAGATTCAGACAATTACTATTTCCTCCCAAGATCTTTAATGACTAATTTATGGAACTGTCCTCCTCAACCCTGTGTTCTCTCACTGTGTGTGCAGAACCATCTGTTCAGTATTGGCAACTGATTTGTCCTGACTGATATCTTGGAGACGATTAGGATACGTTAGCAGGTTTCTGCACAGTAATGACATTCCTGAATATGTCTGTTTTCCTCCTGTGTCTCCACGTATTCTTCAGAGCAGGTCAGCTGTTTGCTCTTCTTTAGGCTTTAGCTTTTACCACTTCATATCTTTCAAACTATGGAGATGAGCAACAAAAAAGTGGTCAGGAGCCAGAAGGAGAGTGATTGACTTCTGTTAAGTTAATTTATTATTATTACCTGAATTTGTCTAAAAGTTTCCCTATTATGTTGATCCTCATTTTAGAATTCACATACAATGGTGGATGGCCGTACTAAACGTTGGCAAACTTCAGCTCAGGAGTTAAACATATGTTGGAGTAATTTCTGGATAGAGGGCACTTTTAACGACTTGTTCTGCAAATCACGTCATTTTCTCAATATTTGAAAACAAGAATTACTTGTTAGAATTATTAATGAGATGGCTTCAAGCCTCTGAGTAGGTAAGCTCTCTTCGTCCAGCACTGGAGAGCAGCCCTCACCTGGCAGCCCTGCAGCATTCTGCCCCCGGGGGGCTTCCAGAGAGCTAAACAACTTCAACAATATCTAACTGCTATGTCCTGAAATATTTCCCGCTGTCGGCAGGACAGGGATGTATTTAATTGGATCGTTTGCTTCGACAAAGCTTTTTAATTGGTCGAAAAATAAGAAAACACCCCTGAGTGCAGGATGAGACATTGTACGTTTGGAAAGTTTTACAGGAAGAGAAAGTACAGTTATTTTGAAGTAAAAATAATACGATAAGGCGTTATTGAAATATATTTGGCAGATGAAAAACATTTAACACTGGAGTTCTGGATTAAAATCGGTACAATGTACTTCAATGAGACAGCAGTGGAGTTTTTGGAGTTTTTTTGAGCTTCAAATCATGAAAAGCTGAAGTATCACAACATACAATGTGAAAATTTGTATAATATGGGATCTTAAACTATTTAAAGGAACTTTCGTTCTGTGTTGATCTTGGTGTCTTTTACATGCAGTATGTCAGTTGAAAATCTAATTCTGCATTTTTAGTCAAAGGTGTCCCTCCAGAAAATGTCATGAAAGGCTGTTTTAGCAGTGAATCTTCTGTCTGACAACATCCCAGTTACAGGCAGCATTTACATCATGCTGATAAATCAATCTTCATGCTTCTGTAGAGACATCAGTATTAATTTCAGCCTGTTTCATAACCAGCTGAAAATATCTCACAGGAGCTTTAAGAAAAAAAGAAAGAAAAAACTTCTTTAAAGAGCTTGGGAAACAGTTACTGCAGTGTGGTGGAGGTCTCACTAAAAGTGCAAGCTGAACCAAAAGTCGGATTTTCTTACAGTAGTTCCTGAATTGGACCGCTTTCAGTGACCTCAACAGATAGAAATGAATGGAGAAGAGTTTTCTGAAATGAGCATGATGCCAAGCAACAAAGATCAAGTGAGGGAGGGAGAGAATATCATGTAATGTGACTGGTAAAGTGATAAAAGGAGGGAGTGCCGGAGGACGCGGGGGCATGGGAAGAGAAGAAAGGGGTGTAAGGTACTCTGTGTGTATGGTTTTAGTGTTTGCGGATGTTGAAGACGGTAATATTATCCCTCCTCTGTGTTTTGACATTTCAAGACTACTGGAATAGTGTCATACCAACAAAAACCCAGACGATTATTAAGCCTCTTTTCTAGACATAAATAAAGAGTGCAGAGGCATCACTTTCCCAGGATGAAAGTGTTGTCTTTGTACCTGATAGCCCAATAGTTCATTCAGAGTATAACCACTAATACTTTACAACAGGTTGATTTATTCATTGTTCCTTCATTTTTTACTAGACTGTAGAAGGAGAGGATGAAGCAACGGGTGAAGCTTAAGAGGAATATTTTCAGTGTTTGGGCCGAACTCGAGACAGACAAAAAGTTATTCCTCACAGGAAATGCTGTCTGCATTATTTGGATGAGTAAACTGCAGGCGGGTGGAGAGTGAAGGCTGGAATGAGAAAAACATATCCAACCGTCCACATCATCAACAGTGTGTGCTGCTGCGTGTGTGACCTTAAGAAACCCTCAAATGGACAAGGGAATATCCTTTTAAATGATACTTAATATTTGTGCCTTCCATGTTTGGCCCATTCTTTATCCCACTTGCACTCAATAAGATCGTCTAAAGCTGTGTTGAGACCAAAGTGGAGCAAATAAATACCTCAAGCTTGTTGTCTTGACCACAGGATAATGTGTGTATTTGCATTGTTTAAACATGATCCGATTTACCACTAAATTTATTTTAGCGAGCAAAACTCTGCCATGTCATCGGACCATCCCTGCATGTGCCCTTCTAAAAGCTCAGTACGATTCTAAAATATTTCTCCATATTCAATGTAGATAAACCTGACCAAAGCAATAATCAAAGTTTAGGAATAAACACACTGAGAACATCTTACAGAACATCTACAGTGATATCTTTGCATCCTTAATGAAGACAAACAGTCATATGAACTCCTTTTTTTTATTATTATTTAGTGCATTAGAAGTCAGTGTCAACATAAATCTCTTCATTTCGTAATCCAAAATAAATATATTGTATTGGATCAATCCATGGCAGGATGATCTACAAACAATGTCAGTACGAAATAAAGAACCGTCCACGTCTGCATCATAGATTCATAATCTATTGCTTCATAGCAGTTTGGACGGCCTACTTCTACAGTCCTACTTGCAATATGAGACACAAGAATGGAGTTGGAGTGTAGAGACGGGGGACTAGTTGGGAAGGTGTTGGCTCATTGTTACAAGAGACTAATTGTTGGTCAAAATAGGATAAGACACAGCAAGCAGTTTTTCATCCAGTCAGCCCTTTAATCGTATTTATGCTCTTATCAAATGGGTCTTCTGGAGATGTCAGGTAAATGTTCAAACCTATTTTCTTGTAACTATCATCGTCTTGTAAGGACAGACTCAAGTGTTCTGGTATTTTGTTGATCCATTCTTCTATCACAATACAACATTCCTTAAGAAGTTGAATCATTTCCTTTTACATTCTTGTTACTTTATTATATTTGAAAGGGTTCCCAGTGGTGTTCCTCAACCTTACAGCTGTTGGTACAGGACAACACCATGCTCCCAATCTCTCCCACTTTGTACCACACAAAGATGCTTTATATGCTCCACCTTTAAACGCGCTGTAACATCTTAACACCATCCACACACCAGGCGACTACAATCTCTCTGTCAAGTGTGATATCATTCATCTAGAGCTGATAATGTCTGTGAGTCCAGTGCCTTCTCCTAGATATGTTTGCTGTGGGTGTTGCCCGACGACGTCTCTGTTGTGGTCATGTGTAAGAGATAAATCAGGTAGTATCTTGTTTGTGTAGTCTTTGGGATAGGTGATAGAGTGTGACTTCATGGTTGAGCTGGCCTGCTATTTTGGGTTCACATTACAGCTCAGCCAGCCTTGACATTGCTACCTGCTAAACTAAGCTGCTTCTTTGTAAGATGATTGTGGAGGACTTTTCATTTGTTACCATTTCAGTTTATCTAGTAACCATAGCAGCTTCTACTAAAATGTTACAAATGAAAGTCTGTTTTTAGATTTTAATCCTAATTAACCTCCGCACTTGCCAGCTTTACTACTGCCTCTGTCTGACCTTCTCACCCCTTTCAGTGTTTTTTCTATCCCTTCCCCCCTCTTCCAAACACAGGAAACATGGGCTGGAAAACCCAGCGTGTGTGTCACTCCACTTTAAAGTGAGAGTATCAAGCAGGAAAATAAATACGGGATGGAGAAAGTAGCAGCAGAACAAAGTAAAACAAAATTAGCATGGCTGCATAGCCGGGTTCTGGCTGATGTCCATGTTGATAGAGAGGCTTAGGCCCAGACTGGGAGGACGCTAACGTTTCAAAAGAGCCGCCTCTGATGCTATCGCTGAGCTATTAGATGGCCCGGGTTAAGATTTTTCCTCTGATTATGCTGCACAGGGTGCAAGGCTGCACTCTTCTATTACCTTCCCCTCCACTGAATAATGGGTTAAGAAGACCAAGCAGATTAGTGAGTGCAAACAACGGTGAGGATTGTGTGCTAGACTCACTCCAGTGAGTAACATGAAGCCAATACGGAAATTACTGCAGTTCCTTCAGTGTCCACTCGAGGCCGACAACCTCAAAAGCACCAAAAAAAATCCACAAAAGTGCCGACTTCCCCGCATAAACGAACACATTCACAGAACATAAAAAATGGTGTTGAAACTTTTAGGTTCAGTCTATGGTGAGACTCACTGTCCCATTCTTGTCCATTTTGCAAAGAATGCTTTTTGATTTACCCCCCAGCCAACCCTTTGTATATGCCGGTGGCTGATCTCTCACCTGTTCAAGCCTGCAAGCTGACATAATCATTTGTCTGACAGAAGTACTTGTGAAAAAGCTCTGTATCTTCATTGCCAACAGGAACTCTTGATGTTTAAGAACAGTCCTCACAAGTGGTGCATTGTGACATAAGTGGTGTCAAATGCTGGAGCTGATTACGAAAAGGTGTACATCACTCCTTTAATCACACATCACAGAGTCGTCATTGTCATGGCGACAGGTTCACCCGCCCCATCTTGTACACTTCAAAAGAGCAGAAAATCTCACACACAGACACACTGTCACAGAAGTACCTCTTACTTTGTTTCCACACATTAGTCGGCACACACACAGACAATTTAAGTGGCTCATATCAACAGCCCAAATATCCTTCAGTGGGTAAACTGATATTAGCAGGAACAACTGAAAACGACGCGCAAGCATCAAGATCAAAGTCAAAGATTTCCCAACAAGTCTTAACGGCCTTACCGGCTTTGTTCTAGAGAGATCTTGAGTGGAGATTTATCTGTTGGAATGTGGGGGGAAATCACAGCCTGCATATTAAGCAGCCTAGCAAGGGGAAAATACGATACAGAGGACAGATATGTTTAGGTGCAGGGCGGGCGTAATACATTCCTATTAAAGTTGCTGTGGGGACAGGCGATGCTGTGTTCCAGGACCGTGTCCACATGTTGACAGCTTTACGCCTGCGGTCCCGTACCTTTACTGCTGCCTCGCATAAACCCAAAAGCCATAGACTCTCACCGCTTTCTGTTAAAACCAAGAGAAACGTCATCCTGCACCGGAACTGGAAGCACTGATGCAAGAAAACCGATAAATGTTGATGAGTATTTGAAAGTAAAACAAACACTTTTGATAAAATAAAGTGAACGGATGTCTACATGTCTCCGCTCAAAACAGGTGCTCTGTCTAACATGCACAACTCGGGGAACACTGTCGGTTTGGATTCATGGAGAACTGTTGCCTGCTGTTTATAGGGTTTATGGGTCAATTCATCCGAAGTGCAAGACAAATAGTTTCTTTACCCCATTAAAGCCACAAGGATGGTTTTGCTTTGTTTGACAAGGAAACATCATAATTATTGGATTTGCATAAAACTTTGACATTAATCTTTCACTCAGAATGAAGACCTTGTCCTTGATCCAGCTTCTTAAATGCCACATAAATTTTAACATTTTAAGTGAAATGCCTGTACAACTATTAACAACTTATAGGTGGATCTGTAAGAAAATGTGTATTATATATCCAACACAGAACTCAAAGGATCAATCCTGATGAATTTAAGACCCACTTGTTAATTTATTAATGGTCAATATTCTCTTAAAGGTTAGACATTTGAGAGTAATAGAGTAATTAACACATTCTGTCAATATCACCTTCTGTACTTTAGTGCATTGAATATTTAGGTAAAAATGGTCGCTTCTGCCCCAGACGCCTTTATGTGAAATGCTGCTTGATCTACCTGTGCATTCAGTTACTTTAGTAGTTCTGCTAGAGTCAAGTCAGCGGTGAAATATCAAAAAAGTTAAAGTCTTATCAACAACGTATACAATATAAAGAATCTTTCTGTGGATTGGCTCACCCCTCCAACTGAGTGCTGCTAATTGAGAAACTTGGGAAAACCATCCAGTAGGTGTGATGGGACACATGCCATGTTACTAGTATCCTGGTTCAGTTTATTTACCCACAGTGCATCATACTATTTTGTTTCCCTAACATGATTTCCCCCACAGTATCTCCTCTATAGGCAGTGCCCTTTAAGATCGCTGTGGGACTTTCTAAATAAAGACGCTTTAAGAGTCATTTATTGTGGGTGTAAATGTGTTAATACGTTGTTTACTAGCGTGCATATGAGGCTGAGCATCAACTCACATGTTTGCTTTACAGTAGCTTTTTTGGGAGACTGTTTTCTCACCATGTGCAAAGCCTTCTGGTCCATGCATAGTCCTCAACCAACCTCTCCACACCGCTCCCTCTGTCCATTACCACCTCTCATCCCACTTACACAGCAGCACCAACCCCAGCGCCTGCTTGGATGACAGTATTAAGAGTTTCTAAGTGTAGCCCTTGTAAGTGTAGCTCCCTGTTTGCTTTGATCCTGTTGATATGTAGCTATAGTGGTGGTATTCTGCAGCCCTCGGGTGTTCATTTTAGAAATGGGAAGTAGTTTTGAACTTTTTTTAAATTGATCAGGGTTTTCAGCTATGGATTGAAAAGTAAGCATGCACGAACCAAAGACAAATATTCAAGTGCACTGAGTCAAAAAGACCCAGCTGATGAACTGTTATACATTTGGTGTTCTCAGTGGAGCTACTTTTAGGCTTAGGAGAAAAACATTCCTGGTCCTCCTACAAGCTGTGAATGATATTAAGTGAACTTTTAACACTGTAGTTTTTCACAAGGCTGGATTAAGTGCACACTTCATGTGGGATCTTCCTGAATTAGCTAAAACCAGTTAAACAAATTGTCTTTCAGTAAGACTTGACAGTCTCCTCCTCCTCTTCCTCCTTCCCCGGTCTCTTTTCTTTTCACTGGAGCTTCTCGGAGCAGGAGAGCTGCACAGTGAGTGGATTTCTAAAGCTGCGGTCGGATGGGGCTCTCTATAAGAAAGAAAAAGCTGCAGTGTGCTCTTAATGGATGTTTTTTTAATGAGCGCTTCTCAGAATACGCTCCCTTGACTTTCCTCTCCACTTTGTTATAATGGCTCCTGCTGTCTTTATTTCCCAGAAGTGGTTAATTCCTTTTAGGATTGATCACATTCCTCAATTCACTCCGTAACTTATGTCAAAAAAGGCAGCCTATATGAAGCTCAAAAAAGAAACACAGCAGATACTGTGTGCCTAAACTTTAATCTAACAAGTATGAATAAAGTATCAGAAGTCGTTTGTGCACGAATGTGCAGAGCGTTTTCTTTTATCTCTCGTTGACTTCCTGCAATGTTACCGTTACAGAAAGTAAATGTAATTCAGAGAACAATGCTCTGGGTGCTTGATGTTCTGGTATCAGTTCAGGACACAGATATTTGAGTATAAATAGCGTGAAAAGAGGAGTTGTGCCAGACAGGAATGTCCTCCTCAAGGGCATCTGTTGGACGATGCCCAGCACGCCATGACGGGTGTTAAAATTTGCTGGAGAGCGGCCAAAAAGCAGGAGGATAAAACGAGGGGGACTGAGAGAGGGAGAGAAAAGGAGAGAGAGGGAAATTCCTTCAAGGAGGCTCTTGTCAAGTGCTCTTCATTTCTCCTCCTTGCTCTATTTCAGAGAGAAAGAAAACAAGACAAAGAGAGAGAGAGAGGGGGGTGTTACAAATCTATAGGGCAACAGGTTGATACAGAATGAAAGTGAGCCAAACCAAAACAATGTAGAATAAGGTTAAATACAACAAAAATATGAAACAATGAGGAAAGATTGAGGGTTTAATGGGGTTTGGTTTTCTTATTGAAGAAAAAAGTTATTGGTTGGACAAAAAAAAAAAAGAGGATGAAGTGGATAGAGGAAGTGAGACAAAGAGAAGATAAATACGTACTTTATATCATGCTCATTATTAAGCTTCTCTTCCTTCAATGTGACCCCAAGTTCTCTATAAACATCAACAATGACTCTGTGTCACAGTATTCACAAAGCTGCCCTCACATCCCTTTTTCTCAGTCATTACCTCATCCTGAAATTTCCTATTTCTCTGTTTTTGCAAGGCCTTTCCATCTTCATACGTGAGCATGTAAACAGAGGAGTTTGGTTTTTACACAAAGAAAAACTGGGGCAACTATTCTGAGAGGCTATCACCCACCTGGATATCTGAGACATAAAAACACACCGCTTGTGAATGGAATCCAAGCAAATGACCTTATGAAATAACATGCCATACAAGCCTTCAACAGCTTCTTCCCACATCTCAAAGAGACACTCTGCAATGCCACAGCAGAGCGTAAAGCGATTAAGCAGCGATGTCAGGTATCGAGGAGGGATTTTAGTCCATGTGTGTCACAGAAGAAGACATGTGGCTGCACAGCTGTGTGACAAAATTAATGTTAGTGAGCTGTACGCAGCCAGAGTGGCCTTGATGCCTTGTTTGTAGCAACAGGAGCTCCTGTCAGTCGCACAGTGACCCCACTCTTTTTGCAGAGGTCAATGAGGTGACACAGGGAGTGAGCCCGACCCCTGACATGAAAAACAAAAGGCTGTGACCTCATCCCACTGGGAAGTTTTCAGATGCAAGTAAAGATGCTGATTTGGATTTTAAATCAATAGTGAGAAAACAGACAATCTATAACTCATTAAGCTCCTGAGGGTCTGAGAGACATACTGAAGACATGCAATCATTTTGCTTCATCGGTGAAAAGCTGACTGAGAAGTGACCACAAAGCAGAGTCATCGGTGCATTCCAGTGTGACGGGATATGAATCACAATGCTAACACAGCGGCGACACCCTGTAACTTCTGGAAACTGAAATACAATAAAGAACAAGGAAGTTAAAGCTGTTCATTTGGAAATTTGAGATTTTGTGATTATGACACACACCAGAGGGTCACTGGCTGATGGTTGATGCTGGTTTGAGATTTCACAGCAGCAGCAGAATTCCTCGGCTCCGGCTTGTCACAGCGAGATTTGTTTCATATGGTAACACAAAGGCAGCCCTGGCTGCACGCGGGCCCCCGGCACCATGCAGCCGGTCTTGCTGGATGGGCCACACACTCTCACAATGGCTCCTCTGTAACTCCAGTGAGCCTGCAGAAGTTTGCTTTTGATCTCTCATCACGCGAAGTCACACTCCAGAATACAAATAAGAAAAACGACATCCTCCTTGGGCTATCTGGCGTCTGCTTGCTCTGTTTGGTTTTTGGTCTTGTTGTCAGGAGCTATTTTCAGAGTGTGAAGCTTCAGATGTGATCGGCACAGCAACTTCATCTCTTCATGAAGACGCGTCTTTGAAAAAAACTGAGTAAACAGACAGTTCTTGAAAGAAAAGAAAAGATGGAGCCTGAATGCTGAAAGAGTTAAGCCGGTACACACTGCAAGTCAAATTGGTCTGATTTGGGAACAGAATCCTCCGTTGTGACAAAGTGTGCAAAGTCCCGTAAAAGTTTTTTGATGGCCCAAAGATTATCTATATAAAGAAATTATAATTGTCGATTCTTCCTACCTGATGCTGTCTCGTTTGTTTACTCCAAAGTCACATTTCACTGTGCAAGATTTCTTGCGATTTCCAGTTTTGAGAGTCGGGACTCTGGATGTTGGTGCTGTTCTGGTCATATTGTTGCTCGCCACACAAAACTGTGATCTTTTATTCTTTATCCTCATAAGTGGGGGTGTCTCTTTTAGTGTTGGCCCAGGTTTAAGCTAAAAAGATTTATGATGGCCTATTTGTGATGGATCAGGTCAGAGAAGGCTTTTGTTTTTTACTAAATACCATTCAGTGTCTATGACCTGCAACATGAACAGGTGTTCAACAACATTATGGGACTCTCTGTCTGTCTCTGCCCCTCAAATTGTTGACCTTCCCTCTTTCAAGCCCTCCCATCTGTTACCTCCTTAATGCCACAGGCTCTTTTAACCACAGGCAGTTACACCTCTTTAGATGCACATGAATCTTTAGGAGACAACAGACCAAATAAATCAGGTCTAACAAGGCAGCACAGCCTAACATGATGCAAACATAAATAAAGTTAGCTGTGTTTGAACATGGTGATGCCATGTATTTCTCTGGGTCACAAATGTTGCAGACTTAAGAACCTCTTGCGGTTTTGTTTTAAAAATAGCATTTAGGTTGAATCTGTAGCAACACAAATCTCCAAATACAAGTATGAAGTAATCAGCAGAGCAAAACAATTGTGTAGGAGCGCAGAGGTTAACCAGAAGACTTACGTGACTACTCTGCACATTACACCACACGATGCCACCTTGTAGCACCCACCGCAGTGTCACACAGCTGTTCATAAAGAGCGTGCCACCCATACTTAAGCCTGGCACCCACAAACAGACGCCTGTGCCTCACCAAAGCCTGATGAGACCGTTTGTTCTCAGTCTGGGAACAAGGGTGGGGGGGGGGGGGACACAAGGCAGAAAGAAAGAGCAGAATGTTACAACTGCTGCCAGTAATTCAGGGATTTGATTTCGCATCTTTGTGTGTTATCTCAAGGCAGAGAGAGAAAAAGAAAAAGGGAGAGAGAGGGAGAAAGAGAGAGAGCAGTGTGGACATGCCTGCTGTTTGCTCAGTTATCTCTCTTCTCCATCAACTCTGCAGCAACTCACCCAACAACAGACGGACAGCTTTGCACTGAACCAAGGCTGCTGCAAAATCTTCAAGAACATACACACACAAGTCAAAGACACGAGCATATCAACTCACACACATCACTTTGCTTTTAGCAGTACGCATTTGATTGCAATTGATCCCATTGCGGCCTTATTAAAGTACAAACCTTCAGTGCATGTATCTCCTTATTGTCCCTCCTGTTGCCATTTTATTTCCAAACTTTCCCCCCTTTCTTTGGAGACTTAACTAAACCTTTTGCACTCTCCCTTGTCTCCTTCACTTTCTTTCTCTCACGCTCTCTCCCTTATCCTCTTGCCCATCCTGCCCTCCTCTCTCCTTACATATCATTACACATTTACATAAGAGGCTCAGTGACAGGCTTTGTCACAAAAAAAAGACCCATTGTCAAAATTTGCCCCAAAATGGCAATCTCAAACCTGTATTATCCTCAAATTATCCAACATTGAAACATTTTCCTGCTGAGGTATTGATTTCCGCAGTGCAAATATACTATCATTGTCATTTTAGGACTCTTACACACACAAGCCCTTCAGCGCTCCATGTCTCCGATGAACTCAGAGCTGAAATGCACACTTTCGCCACTGGCATAAGAGCAACAAAGGTCTACACAGGCCCTGTTGTCCTGGGACAGTAATGTAGTTATCTGTGCCACAGTGGGAACATAAAGCAGTCAATAGATGAATGCTATCTTTATATCTACTGCACCAGAGGTGATTTGAAACACTGCCACTGGACGTCATCGAGCCCCGCTCTCAAACACAGCCTTTGAAGCTCTGACAGCGGCGACAGAATCAGGCCAGTGCTTTGATACGGGTGGTGGGGAAAGGAAAACTTGAGCGTTAAAAGGGAGCATTATTTAGATACAGCTTCATTAAAACTGCTGAACTCTGAGGATGATGTGAAAAAATACAGGAATGAAATCAGATTTTCACCCCTCTAGGTTTGTTTAAACTTCCCTTACAGCTCCAGTGAAGAGTTCTTAGCTGCTTATGAACCAGACTGAAATCAAGATCGACGCCTCTTTGTGAGCTATAAAAGCCAACAATCACCATCAGAACTATCTAGGTTTTTGTACATCTCAAACTGCTGCTGCTAGGTAGGTTTACAATGAGGAGATTAAGCCAAGATTCTTGCTGAGTGATACAATTAACTGTTAAAAGATAGCAGAATGAGAAAACACTACTTCTACAGGACAGGATAAGAAGTACAACTTTGTCCACAGGGGTCGCCAAAATCAGCACAAAACAAAGGTTCCTCACAACAGCTTTAGAAAGGATCAGGGATATTACCTTTGGACCTCTGATCATTTTAAAATTACTTCCAACTCCAATGCTTATTCAGATCTGTTCACTGGATTAGTTTAATCAGCAATTTACTCAGATTTACTGACACTTCTGATTGAAGGCATGAAGGTTTGTTGCCTTGTAGCAATGAATAAAGCGTCGGGCTCTTCTTTTTAAATTCTTTACTAAAAAGCAACGTGCACCTCAAGTTTGGCAAGCAACAATGTGTTAATGTACAAATACTCAATCAATCAATCTTTGTAAAGCACAAATTCCTTAAATTGTAATCAGACAAGTATACATTTGTATTTTTTGCTCTAATAAAGGCTAATAGAGCTAAAATGTTAAATAAATATGATCATGTTCCCCCATGAACAGGTGTCATGAAAGTAATTCTAAATTAAGACTTTGATTTAAATCATTATTTAATCAAACAATAACATCATTCTTTACAATCTGTCATATATTCTTTAACATTTTGAACTAATGGAGCTGAAAGCTTTAAAACAAACACAATTATCATGTACCACACAAGCACAGTAATCACTAAAGTAACCCTAAACTGAGGAACTTGTGATGTTATTCTTTGTTTAATCGAACAGCCTGAGCTATAATGGAGTCCGTTGTTGGATTTGTTTGGGCTTCAGGGAGTTAAGCTATCTGCCCCAAATTTGTGTTTATTTTACTCCAGCTTCCTGTTTTCCTATCACACATCATCTAAATGCTCCCTCTCACTTCCTGCCCGCGGGACTGCAGGTAAACCAAAACATTACGTCAGTGAGGAACTCGCGTCTCGCCGCTTTGAACCCCAGAGGGCTTTTTACTGAAAACGGTAAACACAAAGGCTGGCAGTGGGAGAGAGAGTTAATTACTAAAGCCGATTCACTGGCTAATGACTGTTTCACTTCTGTGGGGTGTTTTTAATGGGATTCAGGAGTCAGGCTGAGCAACAGCACAATCTGTTTTTAATGGGACTTTGAATTGCTGAGAGTTGACGCTGTTACGCACGGAGACAAAGCCACAGTTTTTACATGTGGTGCAGAGTGATTTCATTAGACGCTTAGTAATAAAAGAAAAATGGAGTGATTAGATCAGAAGGAGTATAGAAAAAAACATTATCTACAGTTTCACACCACTCAGAACAAACCCTGAGGCACTTCTGTCACCACGATCACATCTAATCTTTGTTGTTGTGATATTTCAGCAAACACTTTTACTGCAGCCTGAATCAATCCTCAATCATGTCCTCAAGTATTCTGCAAGATTTCTCTGATTGTTGCAGCCTAAAATGTCTGATTTTGAGGCAGCTTTAGAAAGAATATTTGCCAATTGCTAAGTAATGAGGCTTTTTTGTTTTTGAGGTAACAAATCCACTGTGGGTGACGGGGACAAAACTCCTTTAACGTCATCTTTTGGCTGAGCGAGCTTTCTTCTGAAGTCACTTTGAGTAGGTTCTATGTCAAGATGCAGAATAAAATGTGTAAAAACTAAAATGAATTTGAATTCAACAGAAGATACTTTGCCTAAAAAAAAAAAAAAAAGGTAAGCGCTCATAGCTGTAACCCGTTCCTTAAATATGTACCTGCCAAACACTGAAAACACAATCTCTATTGTTGCATTCAACATCTAAAGTGCATGATTGGCCTTAAGGAGGAGGCTCAGCCGAGAAAGAGTGGAGAGGTGATTAGCAGTGTATCAATGGAGAATGATGACAAAGCATTTTGTGTCCCCCCCCCCCCCTAGTGTGAGTGTCCACGGCTACAGTGAGAGAATGACAGAGAAGGAGGGTCGAGTCTTAGGGGCCCCATTCCCGGAGTCGTCACCTTAGCCCCCTGCTGCACAGTCAGGGATTACTGAGCTCTTTAGAGGGACCACTTCTCCCCAAGGCTCTGAGAATACATAGACACTTGTACTGAACTGCTAATCATCTCTTATTGTCTGACATCCAAATGAAGATTACAAGGAACTTTTAGGGAAGAGATGGAGGACTTTTTACTGTGGTTTCTCGCTTATATTGTACTAAGAACACTCACAATTGCAACCCATGAGTTTTGTGAGGGAATCAACTCAGAGCTGGGTCAGGTGTGAGTGTGTGTCTATTTGTCCCTAAGTAAGACTATGTGTGGGAAGTCTATATACTCTTGAGTTCCAGTGCTCTGAGCCGACTCATTATCTCACCATCCCAGGAAGTGAGAGGTTCATTCACTGTTTTCTCTAGTAGGAGTGTTGTGTGAGTTTGCAGAGGCACCAGAACATGTTCTAGCCTGGCCCTGTATGTCTCTCCTAAAGCTGGCTACAGTACACAAGACAATTTTAGGAATACATTTTAGGCTGATTTGCACCCCCCTTCTTTTTGTTTCTTCTAGTGTGCAGTCTGAGGATCGAAATGTTAAAAATCAGTTGAACTGTCCTCATGTGTGTGGTCTCCCACGTTTTTCAAAGTTAAGATTTGAATGTGTAGCCAGCCTGGCGGACATTGTCTTAGTTTAGTTCTCACCCAGAGAACTTCTAGTCAGCTGTTCTGCAGCAGTGATTGACTTAACTAAGCGTATTTAGTGAAAGGAGTTGGTTTGTTTTTTTTAGCTTTTTATTATTTTGAGGTTTCACATGTCTCACCCGATCACTTGCTATGTTTGTGGTTATCCCTCCAGTGTCAACTTTGAAATACTCCTTGCCCACAATTGCATTCTACTCACTTTCATCACGGCATGATTTCACTAAAAGGGTTCAATTGTGACAAAAAGACTCAACAGCTACAGTAGTCAATGAATGGTACATTTGAAACGTACATCTGTCTAACACATGTGGACTCTAATCATTATTATTCTTCTTGTTTATGACAGAATACTAGAAGAACAGACATTTCCACCTGCCTTAGATGTAATTTGTTTAGTGCTTCTTATCAAATAGTGTGCATAGATAATGAAAGCAGAACCTCACTAAGCCGCCAGCATCGCAGACATATTACAGCAGGACAGAAACAAATACACAACCTTGAGCAGCTTGTGAGCAATCAGCAAACAGTTTGATAGCAGTGTGTGTCTGCTGCGGAGCAGAGCTTAAATAAGAAGGGGGAGTGAAAGAAGAATTCCTGGACGCTGAGCGCATGTTCTGTTTCGTTCTCCTTTCTCAATAAGCCGGTCGGAGGTGTCAGTCGCTTATATTCGAGGGTACGTTCATGGCTGCCCCTCACAGGGGCCCACAATGATTTACACCTCCTGCACTGCACGACAATGAGCATGTCATTTAAAATAACAGGTGTTCACTTGCTGCTTAGCTCATGGAAAGCAAGTTAAAGAGAGAGGAGAAGACAGAGGTGTGTGTGCAGAAGAGAAGGGGGCTTGACTGAACCTGAATTAAACTCTTAAACGGCGCAGTCAAACTGGCATGCAGGTCAGCAAGTTTCCCGACCACTGCTGGGCCTGTTTCTCATCCTGCGACAATAAATTTGCCAGGCAACTTCCAGCAGCACTGGTAGCAGTTATCCTGCTGCTGTTATTAGCTTTGGTGAAAGTCATGTCAGAGATATTCAGGTCAGTCTGAAACCACTGGATTTAAGAACTGGGGTTGGTGGGGAACTGTGCATGCAAGTGTGTTTGCGTGTGAGCTTCTGTTTTTGCACACTCATCTTGCTCTGCAAAGAAAAACTTAAAAACATTATTTGCAGTGATGCAGATGTAAAAAATAGTAATAGAAAGCAATGTCCATGGCTTTAATGTTCTAGTCACGAGGGAAAGGAACACCAGGTTGAAGAAACTCGAGGATGCAAAGAAAATAGGACAGAGAGAGAAAGCCTCATAAACTAAGGAGCGTATGGAGTGTATGTCGAAACAAAAAGGTCTTTTCTAAGATGTGACAAGGAAACAAATAGGGTGCTGTGGAGTTTAGAACCAGAGATCCCTTCACAGATTTTCCTCTCCCCTGCCGCCCCCCACCCTCTCCTTGATCCCTGTTGTGACCTCTCCTCAGAGGTCACTCTGTCAAACCCACTTCCTCTGACTTCATCCACTCAGCCTCACCTCTCATCAAAGATGGTCGTGTGAGGTTGTTTTTTTCATTCAGAAAATACCTCACAGAAACACACACACACATTTTTGTAAATAAAGGGGGAAGTGTGCAGCCGCTGGCCTGCAGATCGAGGATGTTTTTCACACTGAAGTACAGATGCTGAGGTCGTAAGGCGGTTCACTCACTTTTACAGAAGCTCTGCAGCTTTCCAGAATCTTCAAGATTGTTTGGTTTAATAATAACGTTAGTTTTATTTGTCTTTCTTGGAAAATGGAGAGATTGGCTGCATTGCTCATTGACTCTGCTCATGGTCCTGCCAAACCAACAAACCACACTGTGTTTTTATGTGGCTTTTAAGTTTGAATGAGTTTGCATGAGGAGGACTTTTGCAAAAACAACTTTTTTTCCCCATTATTTAAGTCTAATTTTACATCTGATAACGTGTATTATTCGGTTATTTAACTGCTAAGGATTTGGTTATTAAATGACCAAAAATGAGAAATGTGGGCAACTGTCCCTGAGTTTCCTATAAAATAAAATCAATTCTCCTTTTTATCTAGTTTTTTCTTCATTTTTTTATTTTCTACATTCTTTTTTTGATGTGAACTCCTTGAGCCAAACAAGGAGACGTCAAAAGGAAAGGTCTCAACATCTCCTGTGATACGTCTTACCTCCCAGTGTTTCTGATGTTTCCATTTGGCTCCTGGTCTTTTGTCTTCTTTTTGGATTTTGGTGGACCCTCTTCTCTGTTTTGTACTAACTGTGACAGAATGAAATGGCGACAAGAGGAAAGGAACACTGAAACTAAATAGACCGGGGTAATCAGACACAGGTGAGACTCACAACACAGGTGAAGACGATCAGGGCAATCAAGATGGAGGGAAACCAGACAAAGGGAGGAAGTAAGAAAAAAAAACACTGGGGACAAGAACTACAAAATAAAACAGGAAACACTCAAGACTGAACTTGGAAATAAGTTGCATAGTAACACTTGCATAGTAAACAACTAAGCAACCAAATAGTAATAGATCCAGAGGAACCTACGAGACAGGGAGCACAGGAACTCCAAGGAAGATTTTGCTTTTAGATTTGAATAGTAATTCAAAACATGGCCTAATTGATTATAACATTGGTCATCAGAAGAGAATTATTGTTTTCTGAAGTTTTATGCATCACCAATCCATGAAACAACCAATAGAAAATATGCTTGATTATTGCCTTGTTCCCACAATCATTGTTTTTGTGTAACTTAATATGTCAATGACGAGATTCTAGCAATTATCTAGAATTTTCATACTTCTGATTTCTGTCAGATTCAAATATTTGCCTCTGTCCCATCTTACAATACGTGAACTTTAATGGCAACATCTTTTATTCGGATGAGCAAGAAAATGTGATTCAAAACAGAGGATGTAATAAGATTTACCAGTTGTTGTGTTTGACTTTACATGCAATGATGGTGTGTGTGTGTGTGTGTGTGTGTGTGTGTGTGTGTGTGTGTGTGTGTGTGTGTGTGTGTGTGTGTGTGTGTGTGTGTTCAACACCTTGGTACCAGGTGCATTGGCCACCTGCTGAATTGTGTGAACAGTGTGAGGTCTGTTCTGTGATGCTCTCATCATACTCTCATCAGGCAGATAGGTGTGTGGCTGCTTCCTTAGTCTTTCTCACACTCGACACACACACATGCAGGTCCAGGGTCCTAGATTAATGTAACTCATGCTCCTTTTTTTCTTTCTGTCCACACAAGAAAGTCTTTGTGTGTTTTTTTTTTTGCATACGTAGGACTCCCGTCTATTGAGAATAGCGTTTCTTTAAAGATAAGAAAGGTGTGTGTGCCTGTGCTAATGGATGTATGTTTCCTTCCTCAAAAAGTTGTAAAAGTTGGTGGTCTTATCGCACGGTTGAATAATTGGACGTAGGAGAGCACTAAGCCCTCAGTGGTTGGCTCACTTCAGAGAAGCTTTGACGGCTTTCATCCAAAGGGTCTGTGATGCTCAGTCAGCATCTTAACTGAACCTCCTTTTTATGTCTGCCAGTCCTTCTTGTGTTGAAAATAATGAGGTAAAGAACATCCTGAACGTCATCATCGCCCCCTCGATAAAGTCTCGCTGAGAGGAGAAACAGAGGCCGGGTTCAGCTGAGTCCACTACTCCTCTGATGCTGGTTGGATCAAAGTAAACACTGATAATGGTTCAACCGCAGTTAATAATACTGCTGCCCAAGAATGTTGGCTGGGCCGGCTACTCCCGACCTCACACGTATAACTGTACACACACACACACACACACACATGCACACACACTCCTCATTCCTCAATAGCAGTGACACATTCCGAGCTTTCTTCCTCTCTTCCCACAAACCCAACACGGCTCACTCCATCTTTCTAATTGTAGACCTTTGAGTTATTTCATGTGCAAAGGGAAACTGGCTTTCCTAGCTGCGCTCCCATCGGGAAAAAAAACATGCATACTCACACACTCACACACAAATACAGTAGAGGCAATGACTCCGTGCATCTCCCCTTTGTAATTACAACACATTCAAACATCAGCACCCATTAGAATCTGACTCTTCCGCCTCCAGAGACCTCTGCACTCTCAGTAGTTCCTCTGAGACGCCCTCCTGCACTCCCTGATTCTTTGCTTCCTCCCTCCCTCCATCTAACAAGACCTGACGGAGGCAGTGCCATGTTCACTTCTGTTGCTGAGTGCTCAGAGACATATCTATATGCAACCTGTAAAGCAAGAGTTTGCTGCTACAGTTGCTTTGGTGGCCTGTGGGATTCGGAGGCACTAGCTTGATTGATCACGACTAAGATCGTCTGCGGTTGGCTTATTTAATATGTCTGAAGTAGAGGGACATTTAACCACCAAATTGATGTTGTGCTCCGTATGAGAACGCAGAGAATCTCCCTTGTCCTGAAAGACTTTATTGGAACTGACTGTAGAATAATTCTGCATTACACTTGGGAAAAGTTCTGGTGCTGAAGTGGAGATCATTTTCTACGGCAGGGCTGAGCAGTCTGCCCCTTCCAGAGAGAGAACCAGAGCATGCCTGTCTGCTTTCAGAGAGGTTTTTGGGGGGGCTCTCATGACAGGACAGCCCCATTCTTCAGAGGTGTGACAGTTTATTGGACTAAGAGAAAGCAATTTTACAAAGCGAGAGAACACTTCAGTGTATAAAGGTTTCAAACATATCCCACAAAGTACAGAAAGAGGTTTTCACAACTGGGACTCATTATTGAAAGAGAAAGCATCTTAGAGGATTGGTGAATATGGGCTTTATGATGTCCCCTGTGTTGGGTTAAATCATTACCTGTGTGAGGTTGGATGTGTGTGCGTGAGAGAGATGTTTCTGAGGGACTACCACCCAGGGGTGAAACCAGAGACACAGGCGACCCGCTTACCTTCCCCTGTGCCGAACTCCACCACTGCCTCCACCAGCCCTCTCTTCAATCAACCCTAGCTGCCCTAATCCTGTGTTTACACAAAATGTTCGGCAATAATGATAGCCATGAGACCATAGACCACCCCACGTCCCTGCACACCCTCCTCACCCCAACTGCCCCCTCCGCCTTCCACCACTAACCCAAAGCTGTTTTCACAGGAGCCAAATACCTTAAATACATAATTAGCGGGGTCATTTGTGCATCGAGGGCCCCGGCAAGGGCATGAGCGTGTCCGTGTCAGTTTGTGGGGGGCAGATGGAGGATGAGGAGTGTAGCTGGGTCGGGGGAAAGGGGGGAGGGGGGGGCTATGAAGACGTGAGAGAGAGGCGGACAAAGACTTTCATTCATAGCCGTGGCCCCGGACAAACTTGGCTGTCGCCATCTTCAAAGGCCACCTCTGCCTTTCCTCAAAACCCAGAGGCCACAGGTTGGGGAGGAGAGGAGAAACATAACAGGGCGACATGAAGGGAAGAGGAAAGGGGAGGATGGAGGAGAGGTGGAGAGGGATGTAAGTAATAAGGCAAAGGTTACAAGATCCGTAATGTGGGAAGGAAACAGTCAAGGGTGTTTCAGAGGTGGCTGTAATATCAACTTTCACATCAAATACTGTGAGAAAAAATATATTTACTACAAGTATTTGGCTTGGCTGGTGGCGTTTCTTCACATCACAATAAATTTAGTTACGATTTTACAATACTGCCACTTATAGCAACATCCCCCATGCAACCCCTTGAACCTTAACCCTTTGCATTGTGGGTAGCCAAATCACAGTCTGCCCTCTGCAAGGAGCCTAAAATTCCAGTGGTCTATGTTTCACACTGCTTACTATTGTTCTTTGCACACTCTCACACACATCTGCAGGCTTGCACACACACAGAGCCATTCAGCGGCCCTCTTCACACCTTGTTGGCCCCCTCATCCCCCTCTAGCATTGTTTATGAAAGCATGTCCACTTAGTGCTGCCCTGTCTGCCCCCTCTTGCTGTGGTGCCGATTACCCACATCCTGAGTCCACTTCACTCTGTCTTTTCTCCCTTTTCTTCCCCTCTCTCTACATCCCCTTGCACTCTCACTCCTCTGGGAATTCTCACCTCTCTCCTGTGCTCCATCCTCCATGACAGATTGCTCTCTTTTGCCTACACTGAACACTATCCCGCCATCCTGATGAATGAAGCTGTGCATGTCAGATAGAAACAATAAAATCAATCGGGCCCTTGCTCTTCCTTTTATCTTCACTTGATTCACTTTATCCTCTGTTCCACTGGCCTGCAGAGCTGCTGTCTCTCTGATCCTTTCGCTCTTTCATGTTCTGCCTTTCTTTATCTGGCTCCCTCCTGAGGTAATAAGCTGGGTGTATGGCCGGGAAGTGCTGAAGAGAGAGACTTTCATGTCCCTTAACTCTGGGATTAGGGCGAGCTGCTCGGGGTAAAGCAATAAAGCCCCCCTAGCACCTAACGTCTGCTGCTGGCGGATCCCGGAATAAAGCCCCAGCTCCTGCTCGGCCTGCAAGCCTGGAAAAGCTCACATTTCCTGGATACACCACCACCCTCAAATCCAGCTTCTGTCCTTCCTCCTCCTGCAGCGCTGACACATGTGGACTCCTCTTTAGCTCACATAATCTTTTTATCTTTTACATTTGTGTGTTATACATTGCACGTGTTATATTAACTTCAAACTTACTAGAAAGTCTGATACTAATGAGGGAGTAAATACAGATTTTATTTGCAGGGTGATCCCTATTTCCTCAATCTTATTATTCCTCTCTGCTATTTTATTTAGCCTTATACTACTCATACTTTTATTTCTTTAATTTTTTATTTTTTTGGGGGCTTTTTGTGCCTTTAATGTAAAGATTGGACAGTGGATAGAGTCTGAAATCAGGGAGAGAGAGAGGGGAATGACATTGGGGGAAAGGAGCCACAGGCCGGACCCGAACTCAGGCCGTCCACCCGGAAGACCACAGCCTCCATACATGGGGCGCGCACACCAACCACTGCGGCACCAGCGCCCCAATTTATTTTGATTTTGACGCAACCTGTGGACAAAGCAGTATGTCTTATCTCTTGGCCGACTTTGTCTTAAACATGTCTAAGTAATGTTTTCTGTCAATAAGCCTCATTCTGCTTTCTTCTGACCGTCAAATGTATCAGAGTGGCAGTGGTTTTTTGGCATTAAAAATCACAATTTAGAAATGGTCATTGTCATCTCTGATGGTCTTGTTTGTTTTTGTAGGTCATTAAGAGGCATCACTTTTCATTTCAGCCTTTTTCGAAACCACTATCCACCTGCATCCTGTAGCCTACCTATACTAAAATGCCATCCTTGATGCATCATGCAAACAAAATTATGGAACTCAACAATTTTCAGGACAAATTCTTAAGCAGAAATATATTTATTGTTGAAAACATAAATATATAAATTATGATTATTGCCATCTTTATCCAACGGAATACCAAAAGGTAAAGTTATAGGGTCTTGGTGATATGGAAAAATCTTGTTCTTTATCAAAAGGCTCCAAGCGTGGTCCCCTGTTTATTGAGAACTCTATTGATGTTAATGTGAATGTGGACAAAGATGACACTTTAGCTTAAAAATAAAGCACCAGTCAACTGATGGTTACTTCATTCACAGGTGTGTGTGGGCGTGTGTTTTCATGATTTGTTTTCATCTTTGACTTTCTTGACTCACTCCCTTGCCTTTTCACTGTCTTCTACTCTCTTAGAAACTTCCTCATTGTGGAGGATGTTTTCTTTGTGTTGTGTTGGCCTGGTTGCACATTCATCACTGTTACAGGAGCTGTTAAGGAAGTTATTGTTTGTTCCATCAAGGCACGGGGTCAGGCCGGCTCTGCAATGTTTTCAGGCCACCTCGGGGCACTCATCATCATCATCATCTGTCCTAATGGTATGTGGCTGCAGAAGGTGTGAGTCCCTCCAAAGGGCGGAGCAATCAGTGATTTGTTCTCCTGTCGACAGAGGAGTAAAGCCTGGCTCAACAAGGAGCCCATTCATGCATTTGTCGATTTGCTTTGCTCGCTCATTCCCTCTTTGAGGTGGACTTTGCTCTTTGCAGGCAAAACATGTGTACTTGTGCAGCTAGGCAGAAGGGTGGGCACATTTCTTATCACTGAGTGATATGGGTGAAAAATAGTTGTAGGCAGGAAAGAAATCATGTTTGTGAGCACACATACACCTATATCATGCACGCATTCATGAACTTGGGTTGTTCTGACGTTTTTAGGGGAATTGATAAATACTGTCAGTAGTTACTTAAACTAATAAGATATGCTTATCATGGCTGTGGAATAATCTGAGGTCTGTTTGAAGTTGCCATGTTTGAGCTTCTAATCCCTCCTTTTCACAGCTCGGATGCACTGGCAGCCCTTTCTCAGTTGTCAGTTCCGCCTCCCTCCCCCAAATTTCTGCATCTTTTCCACTGGATAAAAAAAACAAACAAGCATTCAACCACAACAAAAGAAATAAAACATAATTCCTGCTTGGATATATGTAAGCTTGATATATTTCATAACAAAAATAAAGCATCTTCCTGTACTGACTCTCACATCTCCTCCTTGCACACATATATCCAAACCATATACAAGACTTGACATTCAAATATACTGTAATATAATAAGAAACATGGATGACATGAATAACATTAACTAAAAAAAAGATGACAATGGGATTGTGATGGTTACAAAGAACTGAAGTGGACCTCACAGACCACACAGTTTTGCATGTCTCCAAAATCATTAAAACATCTTTTTTGTTCTTTCTTTCTTTTATGCCGGAAGAGACAGAAAGCAAACGTCCACACAGATAAATAGTTTGTAAGTAGCGGCGCGTCTTCCTTCTCAAATTGAACTGTACAAAGCAAGTGTAAAAGTCACAAGGTCATGGAGCACGTCCTCTATACTTAGAGCACATATCCAAAACTCAAAATGTTTGATACTCCATTGAGTCTTTATAGAAAACACCTCAAATTGTCTCTCGCCGTCTGTCGTTCTTTTCATTGTCTTCCGTCCCTCCGTCTGTCTTCAGTGAGTGCCAGAGTCATTCAAGCAGGGCAGGGCACCTTTATGTTGCCTAGCTGGAGGTCATCCACAGCCGGCACTGTTTTGAAATCTGGAGCACCAGATGCCCACAGAAAAAAAACTTCTTCAACCTGTTTCATAGCCATTTCTGTTATCCGTCTTGGAACAAAGTCAATCAAAATGTTCAACAAAAATCCCTTTCAACATCTCCCCTCGGCCTCTTTCTGCCCCGCCGAGCTCTACGCCAATCTTCTGCTCAGTCAGCGGCAGGGATCAGTTGTCCGGAGAGGTGGCGTACCACAGAGGAAGTCACTGGTTAATGTTTTAAGAAAAAGCACCTTTGGCATCTTATTTATTTTAAGTTTTTTCGTCTATAGTTGATCTGACATCTTTACAGAAAAGTTTGTGTTTGTTTAAACGAAGGTTGCATGGCAGTGGGGAAGAGGACAGAGCAGGTCTCCTGTTGGTGGTGTCCGCTATTTAGGTCACTCCCACGCTGAAGTCCCCTTGTTCTGATTGGTCTCACCTCACGTCCACTGTGGGAGAGAGGGACATTGTTGTTAGTATCGTAGTTTTACAAACACAACACAGAAGATTTTTTTTATGTAAAGAGAATGATTTTAATCCCAATGGCATCAATTTGTTCATGCTTTTAAAACAAGCTGACACAACACACAACGTTCAAATCTTGTTTCTTCAAGACAGGGATCAGTCCAAACATCATAACGTCCAGTGATTTTTGTGTTTCAATTTGTTTGTGCCGAAAGTAAAAGACAGAGAGGCGGATGAGAAATGATTCTGGTACTTTTTGTTGTTGCAAGAAACCCCTCTCTCTTTTACTTTCAGAGTATAAAAGGAATAGACATTTGTGATGATAAGGTGAAGGAGCAGTGAAACAAGCATTAACATATAGTGAACCCTGTCTTATTGTGAAAAACGAACAACAGAACAGTGCACACAACCCCACAAACACATAGCATATATATGTAGAATGCATGCTTAGCAGGCCACAAATCAGCATGCAGCATTGACTTGGGTACAGAGCATGGTACTCATTAGCCCTCCCTCCTCTCACACTGATTGGCTGTGATGTGATTGGTGACGGTGATTGACAGGCCCTTTTTGTGCCCTGATTGGGCGTTCGGTGCAGTGCCAAAAGGTGGGAAAACACTGCGGTGCTAAAGTCCTACCTGTTCCCTTCACAGCTCTCCAGTGGACTTTGGGTAATGAGTGCAACTTTATTATGTTGCCAATAAATCCTTGCTGGGTCTTAACTTTTTAGGTTTCCTTTTTTTACCTTTAGCCCTATGGTGGCCTGAAAACACAAAGTCAGGGAGGGTGGATAGGAAGGAGGGTTAAAAGCAAGAAACAAGGTTTTTATGGCACAGAAAGAGGCACAACAGCCCTGGGACAGAAGCGAAGAGTGCAAAGATATGACACACTATAAATACTTCAGATTCCTTATCAGCACACATCACAGCGCTTATCTGCTCTCAGGGAGAGAAAAGCTCCAGATCAAGGCATGGGCAGTTTTACCTGCCGTCATGCCAAGCAGCCTTTGGACACCCTCCCTTAACACACAGTCTTGCGTACACTTTCACACACACAAACACACGTATCCTCTCTGAGCCAGGCAGACACACACAAGCTGCATAGTTTTGCAATAGCAGGCCAACACACAGGTGTGTCTGTCTGTTTGGGAGCAATTATGGAAAAAGGTCATTCAGTGCAAAGCCGATGGGCCAGACAGAAAGAGAGAGAGATCATTCACCATATTCTCACAGCAGCCGTTTTCCTCTGACATCATGCTCAGGGTGGGAAGTTCAATTACTGTTATAATCTTGAACTAATGTATTCCAGGTTAGCCAGTAATTTAATCATAGGGAGTCTGGCAAGTTTTTGATATGTCATCACTTCTTGATTTATTAAAAACATATCATTGAAAGTAAATATCCAGATCATATTTCAAGGTTATAACAAAACATTTTTTTTAACTTATTCACTACTCAGAACTACAGTTTGTCTCAACAGCTGACTATAGCATTCAACTATTTCCCAGCTAACACAACAGTACTGTTGGATAGCTAACATTGCAGTTAGCTGTAGTAATTTACAACTCTCCTATCGTATCCTATAAAATTTTAACCAGTACTGTTAGCTAAGAAGTGTAAAAAGTTAGCTTTGTAGGAAGTTGTTGAAATATTGCTATTTGTTAGCTTGTAAAGTATTGTTAACAAGCTAACATTACCAATAGCTTGGAATGTACACCTTTCCCATCACTATTTAAGGGTTTTGTTTGCTAATAAGTGGTTGAATGCTGACTTTAGCAAACAAGTAAAAAAAAAATTGCCTGACAACCTTCTTGATTTTTAATGTTATTGTGTTTTCAGATTCTTACAACTGAGGAGCTGTGAACAGATAACAATCTGTCAAATTCCCAATATACGACTTGAAAATGGGAACACAACAGTCTAGCATTACAACAGCAATTTAGCCTCCCAGGAAAATGGCAGCCATGCAAATATGGTTTAATAGACAGCCATGAGGGACGGCATAGAAGCATGATGTGGGGTATGGCATACGGACGAGGGTCATCAGCCTTATTAAAAAGGCAATGCTGGAAAAATATTTTAAAACGATGTATTATATCTTCGAGGGTCAAATTTACCTGGTTCTGCATCTGAGTGCTCCACCACGTGATGTTGTGACGTGCACACACACTCCAGGTGGTCTTCTAACCGCACAAAGACCTCTTTCAGCTTGGGTCTCCTCCTCACGTACTCCACCTTTGCTACCTGCAGAGAGGAAGAGAGAAAAGGTCAGCTACAGAGCCAGCTCATACGCCACCATTACTCTTCGCCGTGCATGTGTCTTCAGTGAATGCACGCACTCTTTGCAGGTCTGCTAACATCAAGAGGCGTAGCGCTGTGACTGATGACTCCTTCATAAACTGATTCATAAAATAGCCGCTGCGTTGCCTTGCCATGTTTGAAGTGTGACGGCAGCATTCCTCAGAGGCTGATGCATTGAGTTCCTTGGGCAGGATGCATTATGGGTTGTTGATCAGGTGTGTAAATACTGAATGGAGTGTATGACCCCGTCCAAGCAAGCTCAAACAATGGGAGTCAGGAGAGATTAAGGGTAGGAAGGGGGAGCAGGACACGCCTTTGGGCCCAGGGAAGGTTTACCCTGGCAGGGGAAGAGAGGCTGGGAGATCCCCCCTCCCTGCTCCAGGCCTAGAACGTCTACATCCAGACAGATACACACCTAAACTCTCTCACCTTGTTCCAACATGTAGGCTGCTTATAACCACATTAATTCTTCTCCATGGGTTAGGGAAAGTGTTGCCTAACATGTGCATGCAAGAAACACAGTTTACATGGTCTAATATAAGCAGTAGAACCCTAGAGAGCTGCAATCTAACACAGAAAAGCCATGCAGGAATTCAGGTCCTTGAGTCCGACTAAAACCCTCTCCATTTAACACAACAGGGCTGACCTCCACTTCCCACCCAACAGCTCATAATGAAAAGGGCCGATCCTCGGAGGGTATGAATAGGCTATGTTGATTAAAGCTTAGATGAAAGCTGAATAGAGAAGGTTGCACGGAGGTTATGATGATCTTGTTGTGTAACTCAGGGGAGGTGGCTTCATCCCTCTCTGATCTGAGTGCCAAGGGCAGGTAACCTCCCCGCTCACCACTGAGGAGCCTGGGGGCCACATGGAAACAATATCCCTTAGCTTCACCTATCTTCCTGGTCACTGCACGAGAGCGGATATTGGCTGACAATCTCCCAGTGTTATGAACAACACGGTTTTGCAGTCGGCATGCGGCGCACACACGCACAGACGGAGGACCAAAACTCATGAGAGGCTTTCTTTCCTCTATCCTGTAATGGCAATCAGCCAAGGCTGGCTCTCAGTGGTGAATTAGTCATGCAGACAAACGAACATACCAATCCCTGTCTGATAAAACAAAGTATTATGTTGACATTCACACAGCTAGAGCTGCCTCATGTCAGTGCTGTAACAATACCTGGAGGGTCATCTGGGGAGGCTAAAACTGTAAACGGGGACCGGCGGTTTTCATTTTCTTTTGAAACTGTTTCTTTCCATGGACAGAAAGAAGAGAGGGAGTGAAAAGAGGGAAAGCAAGCAAGAGGAGGTATGCAGTGAGCAAACAGAGGACAATGGTGTCTGAGTTAGCGGTGGTATATTTGCTGTTATCTGCCCTGACAGAAAGAGAGAAAGAGGGTGAAAGGGCCGTGGCAGGGAAGAACTGAAACAGGAACATGGACCATGTGTGCGTGTGTGTGCAAACAGAGGAGGTCATTTAAGGAAGAGGGAGGAGGGACTGACCATGATCATGACTAGCATAAGATGACATTCATGTGTTACCCATTAACGTTTCGTTTCTGGGTTACCCACTGGGGAAATTCATTATACAAACACTAACAGGAGCGATAGGAAAGTTCACCATTGCTAATATTTAATCAAATTATCAGACTGAAAAACAGGGTGTGAGGGTGAAAGGGAAGGAAAGAAAGAGACGACTATCTCTGCGGACAGCCCTGCTGCTATTGGTGACCGGACTCTCTGAGCTGAGGGGGGTCTAGGAAGCTCAAAGAGTCCAACACTGATTCAAACGACTAATACACAAACACACACACACACACACACACACACACACACACACTAAGACTGAAACTCAAACTCTTCTGGCCAAACAAACAGCTATTGACAGAAGAATAAAGTGACGGGTCCACTTGATAAGAGGCCCAGCGGTGGGCTTGTCTCCTTGGCTCTCACAGCAGGGTTGAAAATGCTCCTGGAAAGAGTTACCACACACATTGGCACTTTCATATTTGTGTGTCAATGTGTATAACTGTGCTATAATCCTTCTCAATAAGCCTCTGATCTGCCCACTTTGTCAACACTCTCTCTTTCTGTCCTGTTTCCTGCTTTTCTGTTATGGGAAAAGCTTGACACTCTAACATGGTTTCCACTTAACATCCACATTTAATTCCCCCCCGTCTTCCATTTTTAGTTACTTTTTCACTCAATCCGAGGCAGAGTCAATGACTTCCCACATAAAACATACATCACAAAGAGACCCCCCCCCATGCTACGACGAGGGGCCCCATACTCTCTTTGTATAAATCAAACCACTCCAAGCTCCATAGAAAGCCGGGACCCTGAGAAAAAGTCCCGTGAGGGGGCTTTCGGAATGATATCCGATCCAGAGGGTTAGGGTGAGGCAGGGGGCTCTTCCCCTCGGGTTTGTCCTCAGTGTCTCTGCGGCACTCCGTGTGAAGGCGATTGTCCCGTTCAGACTAATTGGGAATTCCCTGAGCACAAAGCGCTGATGAGAGCAGGATGGAGGGGAAAGTTTTAAACCGGCCTTCCAAGGAAAACACAAACAGTGAATGTTGATGTGCACCGCGGGCTATCAAGAACTGGAACAGCGACAGAATCAGGCAAAACAAATAAGAATGCATATGTGTGTGTCGGGGAAATGAAGGGGAGGAAAGAAGCAGAACAGGGTGGCATTTCATTTATCGTCAGAGACATTTTGAAGGGGAGCATGTCAGAGCCTTTGCAACAGAAGAAATCTCTTGTGAGGTGATACAACCGTGAGTGGCCGGAGCGGATTCATTCGTCGGACTGTCCTCTGAAATCAAAAGAGAGAAAAATCTCCCCCTCAAGAAAGGCAAGATTATCTGCAGACTGTTCTGAGTGAAAACCACAGCAGACGCAGACCGAACATCAGACAAACCAAGCCGAGACAACCTGCTGCTGCCCTCTGCTTCAACCCACAACACACACACTCAGGCATGGGGTGGAAGGGGTTATCACAGGCAGTGTGCGGAGAAGAGAGGAAGCAAAGAGAGCATTTATCATAGACCTGCAATGCCAAAAGGGCTCTTCATGGCACACCAATCTCTCCTTATCTCTCTTTCTCACACACACACTAATGTCTCTCCAGATGTGAATATGCATCGTGAACCCATTGTGCACTCTGCTTTCCCCCCCTCTGCTTAAATATCATGCAATATCGAATATCAAAGAATCTAAGGATGTGTGATCCTTCCATTTAATTCTTCCCTCCTCCCCATTTCTTTACAGAGTTGCAGATGAGAAAGACATTACTGAGCACTTAAAAGAGAGGAAAGTAAATAAGATTTTAATGAGAGAGCAAAAAAGACTGCTCTTAGACTGACAGAGTGGTAAAATTAAAGAGTGGGAGATTGCTCAGCTGCAGGAGAGAGACAGAAAGGGTGAGGAGGGAGTGAACAACTATTTCACATAAGAGACAATCAGACTCCAAAGATTGAGCGGAGAAGAGAGGTGCAAGTGGAGGGGGGAGGATGAAGTCAGAGGGGAAGACCCAAAGGGAGGACAGGAGAAGAGGAGTGAAGGAAAATACAATATGAAGTAAAATATGATTAAAATAAGCCCGCTCCTTCTCCTGCTCTGGCTGACGCATTCCAGCCGGCGTTGCGGTAGCCAAACTCTTCGGCTTCTGGCTTGGTCGGGACGCTCCCATGGTCTCTGACCCGCCCCTCAACCCCCGCCGCGCACCCCGCACACACATTTATACACACACACACACACACACAAACTCCTTCACCCTTCTTCATCTCGTCGAAAAAGCTGCGTGAATCAAAGGGAAAATAATTCACAGCTGCAGAAGGACTTCAAACAGGGAGGCCCCTCTTTCCCATAATGCCCCCCTTCCCCACGTAATCCACAGGACCCCTCAGACGATCATAAATCATGCTCACTGTATCACCGTCACCGTCTTTTATTTATGAAACACCCCGTAAGTCAGGGTCCCACACAACCGCAGGACTACAGCTACCGCTTCCCCCAACACCAAGATCTGACCCAGCATCACTGAGGTAACTGTCAGTCTGCGAGTGTGTGTGTGTGTTTATGTGTGTGTGATGGGGTCGGGGCCGGGGCCAGCACAGGGAGATGTGTGGACCCCCACACTCAGCACTGAGGCTATATCCGCCTGGCCTCTGTCAGCCACCACTTTGATCCTGCAGCCATCAACACTTCATTACTTTGCAGGCCCGTCTTCCTCTCGCCGCCGCTTCTTACAAATGGCCTTGTCCCTGTGCTGCGGTGGGGGGAGTTTACGTAGCGTAGCATAAAGCACGCACTCTCTCATACACACATACACTGAGACAAATAATCCCCTTCTTGGGTTTACACAGATGTGCGCTGACGACCCTCTCTGACCTCTGCAGAATACTTGTTCATTTCTTCAAGGACCATCAAAAGTTTCCAGCTACTCATCCAAACTGAATGAGAGAAAATCTACTTTATTGTTGGAAAACTTGATTGAGCACATGTGTGATGAAAATGAAACCCTTTTTTTTCCTTTTTGGTTCTATTTTGGTTAATTTAGATGATTTGGGTAATTTAAAAAGTACTTGCCATAACAACACAACATCTGCCATCTAAATCTGTTGCTAAATTTGTAGGACTCATTTATGCTTTCTTAATATTTTCTTTCTACTTTCTTCTCTGAGAGGCACTCTTTGAGATGTCGTTAAATGAGGAAAAATAAGGAGTGTCACCATGTCTGAATCTGCCGATGTGGGTGAGTAAATGATGAAGGGGGTTATAATGAATTTACAGGCCAAATGTAGTGCAGAAGCCTCATGAGTTAATGAGTGAGAGGATGAGTGGCAGCTCCATTATTGGCCTGTATCATGAGCTGTTTAATCAGCCCCACAGGAACAGCAAACACTGACTCAAACACATACTCACACACAATTTTAAACAAAGACTTGTGTGCAAAATAATTCATAAATGCACCTTGGGAATGATACCTAACCTCCTCTTAATCCCACACACATCTTACATAAGTTTCTTAGGTACTGCTGTCAACGATCGTTGCTTGTTTTATGCTTGACTTTGTCGAGCAAGCCTCAGAGCCAAAAGCACTGAGAAAACCATCAGAAACACTGGACACAGCTGCAGCAGACAGAAAGAAAGAAAAAGAAGTGAGGAGGAAAGCCACAGAGGATACAGGAGAGAACAGGAGGTCGGAAAAAACAGATATGAGAGAGGAGAGATTAAGGAGGATGTTTGGGAGAATGCATCCTGTGCCATGAAAACGCCAATGTTCAACCAGACTTTTCAAATAAAGAAGAAAGAGAAATTGATAAGAAATATTGAGGAATGATGGAGAGGAAAGGGAGAGCCAATATGCTGGAGTACATGGAGAGAAGATGATGTCATTTAAAGTTGAGAGGAAATTAAAAAAAGGGGGATACGGAGGAGGTACAGAAATGGTGGGATGGTACAGTCTGAATCAAAGGAGGGGCACAAAAAATATAAATGCAGCAATATATCTTCATCCTGGCTCGTGTGATACAAAAGTGGAATCACTGGTGCTGAACATGTGCATTTCAGTTTAAAAGAATACAGCGCTCTAAACACATTTCTCTGCCATTAGACACACCGCCTCACTACTTCATGACTCCTCACAGACGTGAATGAGGGTAACATAAGACAAAGTTGACAGCAGGATAAAGGAAAACCAAAAAGACTGCAGGAGATTGGTCAGACAGCGGTGAAAAGAAGTTAAAGGATGAAGCATGATAAGAGGGGGAACTGAAAGCAAATGTCAGTGAATAAATACATCCATCCTGCACTGCATTTTGTATTTTTCACTAAATCAGATATAGTGAAGTCTCACTATAAGATTGTCTTGCAATACTTCAATTAATGCAGAATGGATGTATTGCGATATTAAAGCTATCATGATCAATGTATCATGTATCTTGAGTCACCCTGTGATTCCCACCCCTGATTTGGATCCATAATACTTTTTGAAATTCTGTATGCATCGCTCCTCTGTCTGTTTCTCCAACCCATTCCCTCTCTCTGTTTCTTCTTCCACCCCTGTGCCTCTCACTTAATCTGTCGTAAATACTGAAACTGGCAAGACTCTTATCTTTACACCTGTCCCATTCACAGTGTCCTTCCATGACCTGGCAAGCTGACAACACAAAAACAACTGATATAAACCTAGATATGCACAAATAAAGTATTAAAAGTCAATGACAGTGAAATAGTGCACTGTGAAATGAAAGAGAGATTTAAAAAAGGAGGGAAAGGGGAAGCAGGAAAAGAAAGAGAGACTTTAAGATCTTCCCCTTCTCCTCCCTCAGGCTGGTCCTATTTAAAGTTGTCTTCTCACTGCTGAACAGCACAGGCTTGTACTGTACTGGGCGTGTACAGACCTGTTCCTTCTTTTTTTAGGGGGGGGGGGGGGGTCATAGCAGGAAAGGGAGAGAAACAGAAAAGGGGAATAAATAAAAGGTGCATTCGGACAAATGTATAGTGGCATGAGTTGGAAAGAAACATGGTGAATGTGTTCCTTTCCCATCCTTGGCCAGCAGAAGAAAAACAAGTCAGGCCAAGGGTAGACGGGCAACATTTTTAGCTTTCTAATAAACGGAGGGAGAAGCACAAACTGAACCCCTGTTCAGACTCACTGCTTAGAGGACAGACAGGAAAAAAAAACTTGGCATCAGACAATGTTTCTCACACACAATGCGGTGAATGTGTCCTGACCGGAGCGAGCCCTGACTGATGACCTTTCTAGGCATACAACGCCTCTCGGCCACCCTCGCCCACGGCTAGAACCACATGGAAAAACGGGGAACCCTGCCCATTGTTGTCCCTCACAAGTCTGTGTGTGCATTCTGTCCTCAGTGTCATGAGGGGGACACGGACAAAGTCGCATGGATCCCGACATTCCAGGAATAGCTGAATCAAGCCTTATAGGAGGTTTTTCCGCCATCGTCAGTGTCTCTCCATCCCTCCTTGTCACAGCGATCACAGACAGAGGACCTATTGAGGAAGATGTACGCTGACTGTCTGGCCGACTGGGAGTCAGACAAGCTTGCATGCAGACAAAAAGAGTCACAGAGTTGTGTTTTATATCAGAGCTGGCCTCTCTTACCACAATATGAGTCAGCATTTCTAACCATAAACTCCCGTGCCCTGGATGCAGAACTCCACAATGATAGCCTTGTCCCTGTCAGACTAAAGGAGTTTAAAAATCCTCACCAATTTGTAGAAAATTGATTGGATTAGAAACATACATAGACACTTCACAGATACTGTATCTTCTATCTAAATCTCAAAAAAGACACACACTACAAGATACAGTCATCTTGTGGCAAGATTTTTTTCGCAAGTGCCAGGGACGGCATGTTACTCCTCATGTGATCTTGTATGATGTAATGAGATAAATAGGGAAGCAGATGTAAACAAAAGAGAGCTTGTGTCGGTTCCCTAGTCCCTACACAGGGAGTTCTCTGCAGTTGACTACATAGTAAACTCATGGGCACAATAAGAAAAAAAAAACATTTAGGACACTACTCGCTGTATCTCTGGCTGCTGCTAATGACATCGAAGCTGTTAAAACACAAAGCAACAATGGCTGGGGATCAATAATCCATAATGGCATGAATTTTAGAGATTATGGTGTATATTGCTTGGATAGCTAGCATGGTTGTGTACTACTTTCACAATGCATTGTGGGATACAGTGATTCCTATATAGGGTGAGATAATGCTCAATCATTATTCGGACAATGCTACAAAACAGCAATTGCCTTCTAGTCCACTATCTAGTGTGTAGTTGGTGTTTTTTCGGACACAGCCAGAGCCTAACTACAAGCAGTTGTAATAATGCTCTGCAGTGAGAAAACCTGAGCAGAAGGCTGAATGAGTCTAGGCTTAGTCAACACATGTTGTCTGTTCTTATGCAAAACTGGAGGTGAGATCGCCCCTGTTTGTTTCTTGTTAACAATAGCAGGCTAGCTAGTGTTAACAGAAGTGATGGAATATTTATCAATGCTTGGAAACACCGTCATTGGCACCAGATGTTCTGTGCATATTCCTGTGCCAACTGGGGTCCCAGACCAGATTCTTCCCTCACATGCCAAGAGGGGCAAGTCTTGTGTAAACCATCCCAATCCTTCTCGTCTGAGCCCGATCTTACTGTTCTAACTTTACAGTTCAAAGAAGAGGTCACGGATACTGAAATCTTCCTGCCCTGTGCCAGTGTGCCAAGGGGGAAGGAGGCAGCAGCAGGTGGGTTCGGTATTTGTTTTATTACTTTTCTGCTCCATTTGAGGCGGCAATGCTAAAACCTTGCGTGAGGAGCATTTGAGAAAGCAATCTCACAGTGCCCATAGCCGGACAAGATCACAATGATTAAAGAGACAACAGAGTGCACAGACAGGCTTGAAGAGAAACACAAACACATTCAGAGTGTTCCAGGCTTTCCTGTTTATCCCCAGCTTGTCTCTTACTCTTACAGAACAGAGCACATAACTCCCATACCTCCAAACAGAGCTGTACACCGGCTAAGAGTCTGTAGTGTAAATACAGCAGAAATACTACTCAGCTCCAGCCCCCGTGTCTCCTCTGATCCTGAACAGAAGGACATGTTTTTAAGCTACCGATGCCAACCAGCCACTGAGAACAGTGCAACCCTCTTCATCCCTCTCTCTTTTTCTCGGTCGCCTTGTCTCCTCCAGACTTTCTGCTTCCAGAAAAAGACAAAGAGCCAAACAAACACAGAGCCGAGGGATAGCAAGGCAGTAGCAGATGACACTCAGACATTCTCAAGGTACAGATTCTCTTTTGTCTTTCTGTCTGCTTAATATCTGGCAGAAGCATCCCTCTATGGTAGATTCTTCAGCAGGTCTACCGGTGAAGGTACCAACCACCCTCCCTGCCTGCCTGTCCCCTCTATCCTCTGCTCTACCTCGCTCCCCACATCCTGGCACAGGCACCTTGGCCTCTCACCAAACATGGGATAGAGTGATGAGGAAAGAGGGTGGTGATCTGCTGTAATCGAAGGAGAGGGGGCAGCAGAGGTAGGGTGCCCACTGTTTGGGTACTTGCCAAAAAGATTAAAATAAAGAGGAGATGTGGAGTGAAAGAAGGCAGAAGAGAAGGCACGGAGCATGAAGGAAGGCACAATAACCCAGCCTTGCATATGATTTACTTACCTGGTGAGGTGGAAAGTGTTGGGAGTAGGTGCGTTTGTGGAATAAATGAGGTGACTATGATATACGACGAACGTGTTTCACCTTGCAATGCACTTGTGTTTTGAATGGAGTGTCTAAAAAGCTGACTTAAGCAATTCAAAAGAGATTGCAGGCAATGTGGTGTGTGTTTCATACCTTAACGGTGCGGTGGTGCTTGCGGGAAGGGTGACAGCGCATGTTGCTCGTGTTGCAGCAGCCTGTGCAGCGCTTCACCTCCACGCAGGGCGGCCATATCAGGAAGTTGGCAGACGTCGGATCCACCTGGCTCCTGGGGATCTCGTAGATCACCGTCCGCGTCTTACACACCGCCGGGACCGCCTCCTCCACTGGAAGACGAGAGAAAGGGAGAAAGGAGGAGCCGCGTTCAGTGACACATTTTACGAATACCCACACGCTGATGCATTGTTGTAATCCGTCCTTTTCCCTCCCAGCTGCTGTATGCATTCCTTAACCGCTCATTATATGATGACTCACTTGATGTGGTAGCTGTTGGTCTCACCTCGGATCACACCCAGCCTCTTTTTGAGGCTGTTAAGAGGACTAGTTATCCCAAAAGCTGATCTCATATCTAAGCTAAGGAGCTTTAGGATCAAGTCTGTGAGCCATAAAGAGACTGTTCCTTTGTTCAGAGCGCTCACTGGGGTTAATGCAGCGTGACTAGGCCAGAAAACCTTAATATGTGTCCGTGGGAAATCTTATAATGGCCTTTGACACTGTAGGTCTAAGTGGAAAGAGGAAGTCAGTAAGCATTCATTTGAGATTTAATGCACTGACAGGCACTCAGACCTAAAGATGTGTCAGAGAGTGTACAGCGAGATACCATTATGTTGTAAAGATGATATGTGCAGAACGAGAGGGCTTTTGTGGACAGCTGCCAAAATAGTATACTGTATCATACACTTATGATACGGAGCGCATACATGAAATACGACCTGTGTGTGCCGCAGGGAAGGATGTAAAGAACACTCAACCAGTCTTAACACACACATCATACACTTCATGTTATCCTCCATGCCTCGATCAGATATCGTACCGCGTGGCGTTTTATGAAGAAATCTGACTGAGAGCCCAGGCGAGCTGCAACTTGAGCCTCGAATGCCTGGAATTTCCACGCTCAAGGATAAATTTCTCTCCTGACGCGTGTCTCTTAGATCTGCACGCCTCCGGCCAATTATGAAGCTTCATGTCAGACGTCCTCGGCAACCTCACACACCAGCCTCGTTTCTCATGATTCCCTGATTGCCATAAATACTAGGTAGATGTCTTCATTATGGTTATTTCTCTCCACCGTAAAGCAGTATAAAAGCCACTAACTATTAGCTCAGTTTGAAATTAGTACAAAGTGATCCGTTTCATCTCCTGGGAACTCATGTTTCAGGGGTGATATTGAGGTGGAGGTTATTTTTAGGGCATTATGACACTGAAATAAGCCGTGCCAAGTTGTGATGTATATAGAGTAATCATGATGCAACCTGTAGGCTGCACAGTGAAGCATATAGTATTCATTCATTCAAGCTTACCAAGGCTCCTCTTGCGTCGGCTGTGGAGCTGGGAGCTCTTCAGGCCGTTGTAGTAACCATGATGACGGGAGAAGTTCTTATGATGGTTGTGGTACTTGTGATGTTTGGGCTCCTCGATGACATCGTTTCCCGTACCTCGTCAAAACAGAAGGCAGACTTTTTAATAATGTCACACAGAGTAGGAAGTAAACACTTATTCAACCAATAAAACATGAAAACTATGAGCAAGTTAACCACCACTGCAGACTGAGGTTGGTGGTTTGTTAAGCTCCACCGAGGCGGTGTGTGACCCGCCACTGAAGTTTTTATACATCTCCTCCACAACACACAATGTGTCGGTTACTCACATGGCCATAATGACATTGTAACTTCCTACTGCCTTCCTGAGATGTATGTAACACGTTTGATTCCCTAAAAGGCTTTGGGTTCCCTTAAACGTGCTCGAAGGCAGACAAGGTTACTGCCGATGATTACACAAATTGTGGTAAACAGTTCCGAGTACACCGGGCGGGTACACACAGCAGGCACATTTTTACACAGACCTTTGTGTAATTGCACACTTTTTGTGTGTCGGCCACACTCACTCATTTGGCTGAACTTTTCCCAGCAGGAGTAAAGTATCTAGACTCAGGTGAGTCAGCAAACTCCTTCACAAACAAGCACTCAAGAGACTAAAGTGGTCATTTGACAGGTGGTGCTCAGCCACTATTATCCCTGCTCCTAATGAGTGGTTTCTTGTCTCTCATTTAGCTGAAATATTTGCTTTTTCAATCATTCAATTGCTTGGAAAAGTACATGTTTTGTTTTGCTGCAATGGTAAAACTGCAGTCTAATATAGCCAGCTCAGCGTATTCCCAGTCATGGTCATCTGATAAAGCTTGCTTGTTTTGGTCCCCACCCAGAATATGAGGTGGATTACAGAAGAGTGCCAGAGCAGCAATAAAGTGATAAAGCTTCTACGCAGACGATACTGCCTTTTCTCAAAGTCTGAGAGTGTTTGCAAAGTAGGTGGGTCCACCTGTCTGTGGGTACAGGATACCCACCCACCTAGTTCATACAATCCTACACCTGTACACTTAACATAAACATACAACCGACAACTACACAAACCTCTCTTATTATCCTCCATAACATGCTAAAACCCAATGTACACTAGCTCCACAAAGCTTAGCCACAGGCGAACACATTCCACTCCTACAGCTTCTTTGTGCTCCGACCAGAATCTTCTGAAGGGATTTCCTCCACCTATATGTGGTCCACCTCTGGGATTTGTTGTTTATTTGCTTTTAGATGCCTTCTTTTTTTTTTTTTTTTCATGTGTGCCCCTAAGTGAGAGTTGATGGAATTTCCTCCTAGCCTGTCATGCAGTCAGTCAGACAGCCGGTGACCCAGAACCAAAGGTCCGCAGAGAGGAAGTGTTGAGGCCTTGAGTTAAGCAAAGAGCTGAGCTATCAGTCTAGGAGGCCAGTATAGTCGCACACACAGACACACACAGGAATATACTGTACAAATGTCACATACACATATACTCCCCATTGCATGACATATATGTGGAAACACACCTACACTGTCGGCACTGTCAGGTGGATTCATTGTGACAGCTGGCTGATTTTCCTACCCAACAACCTTTTAACACTGCAGGTCACTTACAGAACTCCCACTGTGCCCCCCCTGACTCCACCGTACCTATCCCCCCTCTCTTCATCTCTCCCTTGTCAGGAAAAGGACAGGAGAGAGGGAGGGAGCCACACCAGTGGCCACCCGGAGACAGTTTGTGTCAGAGCTGACAGGAGGAAGGGAGGGAGGGCATAAAGAAGTCCTTTATAGACTGCGGAGTCCTCTTTTCAGCACAATAAAAGGACCTTTCTGTTGGTTTTTTCCTCTGTAAGAGGGGAGAAATGGAGAGAGGCAGGAGGAGAAAGGGGTGTTAAAGAGAAAGGTGGAGACTGTGGAAAACTAGAGTGAGGGGTTTGCTTCTGCGTCGGTTCCAGGTGACTAAGAAGTAATAACACGCCTGGAGCGTCGTCAAACTGAGACAAGAGAAAAGAGGACAGGAGACAGTCTCTTTGCAATGAATCAGGCTTTCATGACTCGCAAATTACTCCCTTCATTAGCTGAGGGCCTCGGCTCCCTCCCTTTACTCCTCCTCCTCTTTTTCTTTCTCCCTTTCCTTGTACAAATAGCCAACATGTTGTTGACTTGTTGTAATAGGTGCCTCCATGAATCTCCCTGTCTCTTCTCTTGGTTTCTTTATGGTCAACAGTTTCACGGATGACTTGACAAAGTGTTGGTTTAGGTCAAATGGGCAAAAGGTCCTCTCTGAGGGTGTGGAAACAGGTAGGAAGTGCAATAACTTTGTTTTGACACTAGTTTTATAGGAAGTGGCACCATGCCGTATCATGCATTAACACACTGCCAGATTTTCATAAACAAAACGGATTGCACAACAAATGGAAGTGCAGCAGACATTAAACCTCCAGAATATTCCTACACCCTCCTCCACCTTCTCCCCTAAGAGTCAGGTTCCCTTTTCTGTCAAAGTCCTTCACAGAGAGAGATAAGAGCAGGCAGGCAAGGGGGGGGGGGGGGGGTTCTGAGGAGGGAGACGGGGAGAGAGAAGAGGAAAAGCGAAGAGAGGCGCACCCTTAGGGGCCAGACAGCCATCTGCAGACTTCAGTAGGGTCATCTCATCTGTCAGTCAGAGCTGAAGACACCATCCTCAAAGGACATGTGCGCATACATACAGCGGCACTGAACTAAACACACAGCCGCTAGTGAAGCCCTGCAGGTTGTTCCAAGTGATCCTGACACATGAAGGCTGAATTATGAAGTGAAATTTCAATTGACAGAGATCTATGAGAATGAAAACAAAGTGCTTAACAAGAAGAAAAACACCAGATATAGAATCCAGAATATCCTGGATGTGTCCTTTGAAAGACAACCTCATACCTCAGATCCTCCTGCTACCACCAGCAGAGGTTTTAACGCCTTATATTGTCTTTTTTCCCCTCTCCTTTCTTGGTTGACATACTATGCCATGTACAGTTCAGCCTATACTGGTAACTTTACTGTGCCGGTCGTCCGCAACAAAAGCTCTGAAAATACCCCTATGGCTGGCGTCAAAGGTCTTTTAACAGGCTGGCCTGGGCCGTCGAGCTGGCCCTCAGACAGATTTATGTCCTCGTAATAATAATCAGCCTACTACTGTTACCCTGCGAAACATTCCTCTGTTTGAAGAAAGACATGTTAATTCAATTATAAACACCTCTTCTCATGCTAGAGGTACTCCAGGGCAGTTATTCTGGGCTTAAAGCGAGCTGATAAACTGTTGTGGAGTTCAGGTTTGTTTTTTAAAATGTAACACATTAATGATGCCGGGCTATTAGTCTTGATTGATACGTTCGTCAGAAAAGCCGTCATGTAGTTACAAAGAAGAACACTTGATACTGGAGTGAAAGACTTGTTTCTGACTATAAATATTAAAGCTGCTAATGAGCTATGACCAGAGAGGAATCTTACATCATTTGGGACAGTTAAAGCAAATTAAGCAATTACCTATTTCCATCAACCAATCTTTAGGGAGAGCACTGAGCTTGATATATGGCCAAAGCCTGTGTAAATAGAGGCTCGTATGAAGGCAAACAGCTTCTTCTGGCGCACCGCTGTAACTCAATCTAACACACCATGAGACAGCCTGGTCCCCCCACCACCGAAGAAGCAGCACCTCCAAGAACCTGAGTCTGAAGAAACCCGCCTGACCCGCAGGCTGCTGTCTCTGTTTACAGGGCGACATATGTGGCAGTCTGCATGCTATAAAGCAAGTTTATTGCAGCAGCTGAAAGAATATGCACGGCTAAATGCCTGCCAGTGAAAGTCCACCTTAGTCACATGTGTACAGTAGACGTACCTATCACGCTTACTGCGTTATCAGACATGCCAGGGCTGCACTAGGCAGCTCCCTTGGCTTCAAAAGATCTTTCAGTATTTTCTTGTAGTCATGCACAAATCAACAGGTGCTGCTGTTTTTACTTCTACTGAAGTATGGTCAAATGAATCACTCAAATATCACTCTCTCCCTAAAGCTTGTCAACAGTTAGGCACTAAGTGTGTGAACATTTTCAATACTCTGCTACTTTTCAATATAACGTGTTTTAAATCGATCAAATCTCAGCTACTTTAATGATCGATAATATTGAAAAGAACCAAAGGCTTAAAAAAATGTTTAGTCATATTCAAAACCAAAAGTCAGTCATAGCTGCCTCACTATGACTGTAATATTTATACAGTATACCAAATGCCCTCATACCAGGAAATGTGCAGGTGACAACAGGGGAAGCTTCCTTTCAAGGTGATTCCACAATAGAGAGTATCACAGCCAGTAATAACGTCTGATGTAACTATGGTGCAGCTGTTTTTAGTGGCATGCTTTGAGAAGTGACGTGACATCAACAATAGCAGCCTCACGTGTGAACTGCAGCTTATGCAAAGGGGTTAAAAATGGAACTCTGTTGAAAAAAGGGTATCGAGAGGCAGAATTTACCTACGGAGTCAATGTCCAGTAGCCGCTGGAGGTCGCTGATGCTGTGGATTTCACTGTGCGACAATCTGTCTATCAGCTCCTGGGGAAACTCCACTTCCTATAGGGGAGGAGGTGGGGAAGGGAAGGGGGGCAAAGAAATCAAACAAGGCACACGAAGGTTAGATTTGCGTCGCGCCAGTGGCAAAACGTGTGAGTAATTGTTTGCCTGTATAAATAAACCTGCTGGCTTTACAAATCCAACAGGAAGACCACTGTTAGAACAACTTTGCAACTATGTGCCAACTACAGCTCAAAGAACTGCCCCATCACACATGAAAAAAGAAGCTGTGCCGAATCCCCTCGAGAAATTGTGCAAATTAAGAACACTGTAAGTTGCATACGAGCAAAGATGCATGCATGTAGGATAAGTTTAAAGTGATTTAATTATCATCTTTGGGTAAGCTCGGCGTTCAGCTAATTCTACAATTAACTCATTTTCCCTGTGCAATGTAATTTGAAGAGCCTACAGATTTCCCTTCCTGCCCCTGGAAGACAATTGGCATTTTAAATGTTTATAATATAAGTACAGCTTTTAGTATTAATTGGATGCCGAATGAAGAAATCGATCCTTGAGAGCCTTGGAATAACTTGTATTAAAGTGTGCCTTATCTTATTTTACTGAAGTGTTTCAGTATTAAATCGTCGCTTTACTGAGGGAATTTGGAACTCAGGGGGCGACGTCTGCCGGTGTGAACAGCAGATCCCGACACATTGCACTTGTTGCGGTCTTGCAAGCACCTCAGCCTGAGCAAACCGCGCAGCCATACAGGAACAGTGGCTATTTATATCGCCCGGAGCGGCGGTTCCCATGAAAGCGCTTAGCCCAACCAAAACGTTTGCCCAGTTGGCTCAGGCTACAAACAGATTTGGCACAAAAGCCAAAAATAACTGCGATGTGCGTCCAAGTGCAGCGTTATGTTGGTTCTCAAAAAGCGTGTTGTCACTGGCTCTCATAGTAGCTGGAGTAATGTGCTGCGTACTCAAAAAATAAATACATATTTAACTTTTTATGTAAATACCCTCTCAGTCTCACTACAATTTTCCCTGCCACTAACAGTTTAGCTCTATTCCAGATTTATTTCAATGTTTAAATCATATAGGCTCATATCTTCCAGTCTAAAAATGGACTTAAATCAAAACTTCGAAATGGCTATTCCACTAGTTTTCTTACTCTTGTGTAGGGTAGGCTACTCTGTTGTGTGAAATGCGCGCTCTGTGGGAACCGTGCACCCTCACAGGAATAAACCCCCGCAGCCCTGAGTGAGGGAGCAGAGGGGCACAATCTGCTCTGAGAGTCCTGGGAACTTTACCTCAGTGGTGGCCAGCAGGTACGTCGTCCACAGCAGGAAGTAACAAAGTGCGACTCTCATCTCCCTTTAATTTTGATTTAACCCCAAATAAGAAAAAGGTGCTGTTCTGTAGGAGCCGCAGAATCGCTCCTGGCCCCACAGGATCCACAACCATCCCCAGCCCGGGGAGAGAACCCGGGGTGTCAGAGCTGCTCGGTGCACTCGATCGGTCTCCCGGTTACACTTGTATAGCTGCAAATGTGGAGAGGCTGAAAGCTGTCTCTTGTTATTCACATTGGACACGCTCTGTGAAGCAGCATGACATGTAGCTCCTCAGGCGCAAGTGGGACAATCCCCAGAGACGAAACCGACGCGCATTGCACTTGTCCTTCACCCTGTTACAAATGGCTTTAAACTTTTGCCCAGTTTACTGAAACCTCAAACACAATAACCCACAGCTTCTAGAATTACGCGCGATTAAGACAATGATTCGGTGATAGTACAAGTCCTTAAAGATTATAATCCAAACGAGCAGATCCTCTCAGAAAATCAGCAGAAAGTTGTCCGTGTTGCACTATCCACAGTGTGTCTTGCAGTAGCAGTGTGCACAGGTCCTTGGCTGTGTAGGACTCTGTAGTGAATGCAGTCAGAGCGCTTCTGAGCCGCTGGATATAGAGAGCCAGCAGCTCTGTGCCCGTTGCGCCTCCCCTCGCGTTTCTGTGATCGTGCATCTATTCAGCGATGGCAGCTGGTTGGCTGGTTAGATGACTTAAGACTCTAGAGCTTGCACCCCCCCCCCCCCCCCCCCCCCTCTCCCCTCTCCCCTCCCCTCCCCCCAACACCCCCTAGTCTGTGTGTGCGTATACATGTCCTTCAGCTGAGAGCCCATTCACAGATTCAGGCTGTAATTGATAGTGATTATCAATGATAGGAAAGATGCAAGACTGACCAAAGTAAGACTTAAGAGGATGAAGTTAATGATACTGTAATCACTTCTCACTGTCATCTGTTTGCACTTTGATTGAATAAAAAAGGGATGTAGCAAATGGGAGACTGATAATGTAATGAGCATTGAATCCTTCATTGTTTCATGGTTTTCTGAATGATTTATAGAGCAAAGGAGACAAAAACATAAAATGATTGTGATCTTTTCTGACTCACATTTCTGATAAAAAAAACATTCATCACAATGTCTTTCGCACTTACTGTCATCAATAAACATGTAGAACGCCTATGAGTGGGCCTGCATAACAAAAATCAAGCAAAATTTGAGGACTGATGGCAAGGGGTGAGAACTACACTATAGTGTCTTAACTGTTAAACACGTGTGTGTGTGTGTGTGTGTGTGTGTGTGTGTGTGAGTGTGTGCATGCATGAGTTTGGGCACACAGGAAGCAACTAGTTTACAGCAGGTTAACAACAGGCTGGTCTTAACTTGTCACGAGGAAGCTGGAGGCTGTGCTGCGCTGGGAGGTCTAGGAGAAGAGCCCGAGGGCCCGATAAACGAGACATACCTGCAGACAGCGTGCACACACATTATCAGCCAGAGGTGACAATCAGCAGGGAGCCAGAGGTCAGCCAACCAGGTGGTCTGCCCTCCACCTTGTCCATTCAGCTGGATCACAGAGCGATATAGGCCCACCCGAGGCCACTGTAGCTGGAAACACTTGCCTGGAGACATCACTGCAACAGCTGGTAGAGTAATTAATATAAATATTTGAATAGGTCTATGAAGTACATTTTAATGTGGCACCAGTGCTGTAAAAAATGTATAATTTCTTTTAAACAAATGCCCCCCTGCAAAAGCCATCTATGTGACACTCTTTGTCCTCTTTTTACATTTACTGCACTGCACCGATCCCTCAGTTTAACTTTGCATGAGTAACTGTGTGCATCTAAGATCATGATGCTATGGCAGGATGACTAACACCAGCCAGTGACAGGCAGGTTCATCATCACCATCATCACCACCATCATCATTTTCGACAGTGTCATAGTGTCGTCACGGTTACATCACAGGTCAGCCTCCCTGCTGTCTGGATTTACACTCTCACTGCAATGCATGAATCATGACTCTCCATCACATCATGGTGGGAAACGTGGAGTTAGAGGAAGAGGTGAGAGATCAGGTCACACAGTTAGAGAGTGATTGTTTTCAGTGGAGCATGAAGAAGAAGTGAGTAGAGGGAAAACGTGTCAAGTGAGGAAGTGAAGATGTGTCATGTTCGTCTGCGGTCAATTTTGTTGTTTTTTGTCACAAGGTTTAAAATAACGAGGAACAGAACTAAACAGAAAACATTTATTCAAACAAAAATGGAAAAATGCAAAATGAAAGCTTACATCTTCAAGTTCCAAAACAAAGTCCATCAAAAGTCCAACTAAAAATACCAAAGGAGAAAAAACAAGAGCCACGAGGAGAAATAAAGAAAAAAACACAGGGAGGCAAGATGTCAAATCCACGACGAACACATGATAGATGAATGAACTGACACAAAAGGGACGGATCGCTGAGGCTAAATGGACACTGGATCAGACACAGGTGAGAGTATGACACAGGTAAAGGCAATCAGGGCAATTAAAACTGGAGAGAGACACATTGAGGCAGGAAGAACAAGACACAGGGAAATAGACTACAAAATAAAATAGCACTGAAAACTAAATTTAGGATTATCAACAGAAAACATTTAAGAAGGAAACAGAGAAACACAAGGATACAAATGACAAAACAAAACAAAGAGAACAAGGAATAAACAAACTAATCAGAGGACATCATTCTCACAGGAAAAAAACAAAAAACAAGCGTTACAGGGAATACATTTTTATCCCACCTTGATAACTGTCATAACAGTATGTTCCAACACCATTGATAGTATTGAGCCCCACAACAACCTTTATAATAGTTTACCTTATTTTTGAGTGGGTAGTCGAATCAACAATAATTCGCCTCAATTCAAAATACGTACCTCACCCAATAAACAGCTTGTATGGATGCCATTAATAAAGATGGAGTGAGTTGTCACAACTTTCTTTAAAACATGTTGCTGGCAACAAATTCAAAATGTGGATGTCATTTTCCAGGAACAGTGAAGTGTCTCAGTTTTGAAATGTCGTCTTGGTGGTGTTTTCAATCAAATCATGCAAATCATCACATTCTTCTTTTATCTACATTTTTACACAACATCAGAACTTATACAACCCCAGGGAACTGGGGATGAGGCTTTGTTTAACTGGAAATAAATAACATTTTGTTACCTACTAATTTAACCCTTCATTGGATGTGAGATAGATGAGAGTAATTACACTGGCTGTTCGATGGTTTTTCATAAAGTGATGCTTTATGGTTATAAATTTAGCTTATAGTATCAGTTTGATCTTAGAGATGGTAAAGGTGATAAGAGGACGATCAGACATAAACATTAAAGCACAAGATGTTGAGGAAACAAATCTGAGGTAGAGAAGAGACTAACATTTCAGGGGTCGAAAAAGAAATCGAAACAAAACCAAACCAAACCATTCCCTCTTTCTCTCCGAACTTCTCTGCTGAGCTGTTAAGGCAACATGTTTACTGGCAACTGAAGTCTGTGTACCTAACAACATTAACCCCATTAAATGCTTTTTATAGATGCTGCTGCACAGTAAATCGAGCCATAAAGACGCCGCGGAGAGGACGGTGATGACTCTCTTTTCTCCCCCCCCCCCGGGCCACACATAGCTCCCAGTGAGGGAAATGGAGGAAAAAGGCCGTCAGAATTTCTAAGAATGTGGCGGATATGAGTTGCATTGCCTTGGGGGGATTGTAGTGTCTTAGTCTGGATGAAGTCTGTCTCTTCTTATCATCTATTTCCACGGTGGGAAGAAGTGATCATTTGAGGAGTCTTTAACCTTGTGAGCCAGAATATCTGTAAGCAGGAGGGGAAGGTCGTAACATGGCAGGAAAATTGAAGTCGTTGTAGACTTATTTTATAGTCAGAATAAACGGATGAATATTGAGATTAAGGAGAATGAGTTTAAGGATGATTCTTTACTAAACATGTACGATTGAAAGGAGATAAAAAGGATTTTGTTCACTTCTTTCTTTAGGTATGCTGGGTCTTTACACAGGAATATAGAAAGAAAAGAAAAGAACAACACATTTAAAAATCTGTATTTAACTGTCAATATCTTTATGAAAATAATTAAAAAAAAAACATATGTTTAACAATAAGCTGAGTAAGAACCCAGAGGTAGCAAAAAGAACAGTCTTCTTCTGATGAGCTTCAAAAATTACAGTTGAAACAGGAGCGCAGATGGCCTAGCGGTTATGTTGTGTGCCCCATGTACAGAGGCTATAGTCCTTTTTGAAGCATCAGTGGGTTCGAATCTGACCTCGGCTGCATGTCATCCTTCACTCTCTCCTCCCAACATTTCCTTTCTCTCCTCAGCTGTCCTAACCAATAAAGGCAATAGACCCCAAAAATAACTCTGAAAAAATTACAAATGACCAGACATTCAGGTAAAACAATAAATACCTAGCCTTGTTTTCATCACTGTCTCACATCTTTTGAACAAATGTTTAATAATTACTCCAGATCAATGAGGATCCTTTAAGCTCACACACAGATGACATTTTTAAACCATATATCCAAGGCCCTAAAATACTCATCTACTGTACATGCTATACCTAAATGTACCAGGAAATGTTTCCTTTCTGTTACGTTATTTATTACCCACACTATCATAAAGTCCTGACACCTATACTCCCAAAGCAAAAGACCAGGTATCACAGTGCAGTAAGTGTTATAACAAACACATTATCATCCATAACCCGATCTCAACCTGATCCCTGTGCAGCTGAACTCTGACCTGCACAGAAAGCAAAGACTCTCACACTTCAGTGTGCTGGGGAACCATAAAAAGATAGCAGAGCTGACAATAGAAACTCAATCTCCTGATAGCCGCACATTCTCCACGATTATGATGGCCACAACTGTTGTACTTCTTCTCAGACGAAAGCGATTACATATTTTCCACTGGGCATCCCCGCTCTATGACACCTCATAATGTCAAAGAGCGAGTGGATTGCCTTGCAACAGAGAAACAAACACAGATCTTAACCTGGTGTCTCCCCCCAGCGCCGCCCAGCCACATCATAAGCATGCATGAGTCACGGACACAAGGAGCAGGTCCTCTGAAGACTACTGAGAGATCTCCTCCCTCCTCCTCAGGGGAGAATTAGCTCCACTAACTATCGCCCCAAACCAGCTCATCAGCGTCTATGATGACAAAGTTGATTCCATTAGTGGGTTGTGTGTTGGTGTTTTAAGTCTGGAGATGTGAGTTCTTCGACACGAGCGTGTGTCTTGTAATAAGCCCATTAGAAACAGCGGTCACATTTATGGTTGGGTTACTCACACACACACACACACACACACACTTACACACACACAGAAGGGTAAGTAATTCAGGTGAAATTTCCCAGGAGCAAAGGTACATTCCTGTGGCTCGTAGCGATATAGATTGGACTTGGAAATTATCCAGAGCAGAGTGCATATCCAGGGCAACTTCTACACACATAAACAAGCAGCCACACTTGACGCACGCACGCGCACACACACACACACACACACACACACACACACATTCACACAGAAAAAAAACCTCCAACACACACTCTAAGTGCACTTGAATATTAAGCAGTGAAGGGAGGCCAAGTACAGCGGCCATACTTACAACTGGTCCTGGACGCAGCTGCTCTTTTATAAGGACGATTGCTGGCAACCATTTACAGGCCTTCATCTCTCTAACATGCATAGCAACCTGAATTAAGTGCTCTGTGGGGCCTCTCGGCACTCCTCCAGAGCCCCTTTTTCCCTTTAAGGCACCATAGGTGTGCAGGCATTAAAGCAGTACAATGCCCAACTACTCTTTCATAAGTCACAAATGCACAGTTAAGTTCACCTCTAGGATCAGAAATTACGCCACATGCTCACATAAATGCACAAAGCTGGTGGTACGAGGTATGCGAGGCAAACCTCCAGCTGCAACACATTATACATTTCTGCAGCACACTTTAGTTGTTAAGGGACCGCGGCATCCTCTCTGTGTGATCTCCAGATCTGTCAATCTGCGGTCTGCTCTTGTCATAACGCTGCCTCGACTTTTTCACTCTTAGCTCCTCTGTGAAAGTCATCCTCAAACAGGTTGGTAGTTTGATGGAGAAATGACACCAACGAGAGAACTTTCTGGGAATACTCTGGAAGTGATCCCATTTTGTGTTTGTGTGTGTTTGCACCTTTGATGAAGCCTCTGCATGCAGCTTCTGCAGGTTTAAGGGCGTTGTGAGGTCAGAGATGGACTCCTGATCGCAGCTACCAAACACAGCTATTTACACTTCTTATCAAAAGTGAGTGTGTTACCACACAGTGCATGTTGATCAGCGAGGCCCTCGTTTGGAGAAGCCGGCAGGAGAACCGTCGAAGATGCTAAGACAGGACGGGAAAAAAAGTCCCACCTTAAAAAATGAGTTTCACCTTCAGTGTTGAATATCTTCACAGCTTCATCTAATTACCTTTTTAATTGTTTGTTTTTTGTTAACACGCTATCAATTCAGTTGTTTGGGTCAAAGGTCCAGAGAGAAGACAACATATGAAAGAAAATATAAATATGGTGGAAGCTGTATTTGTTGTTTATGGTAGAGACAGGGACATACTTTTATGATCCAATGTTCACAGAATATTTACTTTTGCTGAGTGAGATGAGATGACAGGGGAAAACATCTGTGATTGTTTTTTAAGTTGTTTCATGTTTTTAAGGCCGCCCATAAGGGGGTGGGGGGGGGGGGGGGGGGGGGTAAAGGGGAAAGTACGAGGACCCAGGGAGGTTACAAAAACCATCCTAATTTTAAGCAACAATGACCAAACTAAATACTGAACATTACATCTTCTAGCAACAAAAACAAAAGGTTCTATTTATTGTTGCATCAGTAAAAGGTCGCCTGTTCTAGTTAGGATGGCATAAGAGAAAGAAGAAGAAAAGGAGGGAGCTGGTTTGGGCATTTGACCCCAAAAACAACTTTTTAAAAACTGGTTTCAGTCAGCTCCAAAGGTGGTTGGGAACCAGGCAGAGGGAGCTAATGTTAGCCAGGAGACTAGCGCTAACACTATTGATCGAATGCGCATACATTGAACTAAATCATGTCCTAATGCCCATTCACTGGGTCTTCCAGGGGCCCAGCCATTTCTGCATGCATGCCTGACTGTATTTAGCGCTACCTTTCCTAATGGTTTGGTGCAGAAGGACTCTCCAGAAAGTGTGTAGCCTAACTGACGTATGATCCAGTGAAAAATCTTCTTCAGAAAAATCGAAATGTATGCCTACTGTAAACAGAGCTAACGTGTTGCGTTCCGACGTCTATTTTGGGTGAAGCTATAGCCACATCTGTCTGAGGCCATTATCACTCAGCAGAACACCACACAGTCTTTATATTAGGCAGGTTAAGCACATCCAGATAAACACAAGCAACATTATTTTTTTCGAATCTCAAGAAAAGACAAAGTTTGACTTCAGTTGAGCGACTGCACTTTCCACCCAAACAGCTGATATGACATAACACTGTGCACTGCATGCGTAGGAGCACACAACTTAGGTAGATGAGAAAATTGTATTGCATAAGGAAAGGGGCTGTCTTCAGTGGCTATAATTTGATCCAAACCTGTTCTACAGCAGTACACAGCCCACTTCCTGTACTTCCATGTTGCTACACTCACCAGTGTTTCCATACAAAGACCTTGCTCACAGACGTTTGCTGTAGGTGATGAACTCACTATTGATCTGATACAACTCTAGCTTCAAAAAATCCAAAGTATTCCTTTAAACCTCAGGTATTAACAGATCCACACATGCATTATCTATTAAATGCACAAATTGACTGTACATGTGGAAACCTACAATGAAAGAACAAACTTATTCATAGTCTGTCACATTTTCACACCTGCGCTCTCTCATGCACATTCTCCAATTTCCACAAACGGACAGACAGACAGACATGAAGCAATTCAGGCACAAGTCCTTACATGCAGCCCCTTCGTCGCCCCGTCCCAGCTCCTTTTCCCCTTAAAACACTGCCTCTTTCTTCTCTATGGACAAAAAAAACACTCTCTCTTTCTGCACACACACACACACTCGCACAGAAAAGAGGGGACTTCCAGCTTCCAGGGGCTGAGAAATGGCAGCATAATTGCCGGTGCTCTGTTGTCTATCAAGACCTGACCTTTTCAACATGTGTGTGCCGTGTTGGGAGCAGTGGGAACCGGCGAGGACGAAGACAGGGGTCTCCCCGTCTCTGTGGTGGTCTGACCCAACCTAACCCCCTCCTTTCTACACCCCATCTCCCCCCAAAATCGGTGGGAACTCCCACTGTGTCCCCCGCATGTTCTGTGGGTTCTGAGGGGAGGACACGGCTAAGCCACAAACCCGGCTCTTGGCAGGGGGACAGGACGATGTAAGGACAGGGGGACACAGAGCTGCCCTGTCTCACTCTTGTCCCAGGAGGATGGAGGAAAGTTCGAGGTCTATGTGTAGAGCCCAGACATTAAAGTGGCACAAATGTTACATTTCTGTTGGTGCCAGTGGGAAAATAGCAGACAAGTATTGCCTTTCATGAATCTGGCCCTGAAATAAGAACATTAAAGAGTGAAACATATACAGGGTCATACTCATAATAAACAGAGAGAACGTTTTTAGGATAATGCGTCAATGGTAAGCGGGAAGAAATTGCTTTGACTAGCAGAAAAAAGTCATCCAAACAAATAGCAAGAAACTAATATAGGGAGCAAAATCTAATAAAAAATATATATTTATCACAAGCAGAATGTATAACTCCAGGCCCAATGAAAAGTGGTCTTTATGTCCCCTAATGACAGACGAGCTCAACTCTCAGAGGGGGCAAACAATACTGTCCTCAGAAATGTATTAGCAACCTTTAAGCCCATAATTACACCAATTGGCATGTCAGATGGGGCTTTCACTTCGTTATTTACCCTTCCTTCTCCCCTTGTCTTTCACTAACCAAACCCCCCCTACCTCCAATGTGAATAGTGCAGAGAAACAGGGATCAGAGGACTAGTGGAGGCTATGATGATGGTGGTTGTAATGTGCAGGTGGGAGGGGGGCAGGTTTCAGTACCAGGGGGGGATTAAGGAGAGATTTCTCTGCTTGACTTGAGCGACATTAGCTATCCATGACAGAGAAGAAGAGGAAAGGATACAACTCAGAAGGCAGAAGGAGGAGAGAGGGACTGAGGGGACAAGAAACGTTTTTTACGGAAAAGATCAGACTGAATGAATACCCAAAGATTAGAGAATCCGCTTTGGAATACCTGGTTAGACGTCTTCAAGGCTTTCTGCAACACTGCACCATTCCTGTAGCAACATCACCTTACTGAGCCAAAACGCACTTAACCTCCAGGAGAAAACCCTTCTCAGTTTATGAGTTTACTGTGATGCTGCTTTTGCATGCACTGTGGTAACGATTACGAGTAGTTAATTTAAGCCCTCAACCTAAAGAGCTCCCAGGAAGCAGCACTGTAGCGGCCTTTAAAATGTTAATGTTGTTTTTAAGGTGGAAGGCCTTACAATTGGTAGCCGATCCAGATCCAGCATATGAGGCATAAATGTCAACATGTGAGAGAGACAGAAAGGGGGGGGGGGGGGGGGAGCGAGCAACCCCTACATTTTATTCTGGGATTGCTTCTTTTATTTGATAGAGCAGAAAGTTACAAAAAAGGGAAAACATCCCTGCAAGAATTTACCAAAGATGTTGCCCCACATAAAATTTTGGTGGCCCTCAAGGTAGCCCCCCACAATTATTTAACGACAAAAATATCCAAGCTCTGAATCAAAGAATGACACACTGGGCACCTTTTGCATGTATGCACATGTGTGTGCAAATGTGCCTACACAGAGGCTGGTTGTAGGATCTGAGAATCAAATTAGAAAAATTACTTTTTTTGGGTCCCCGAGCCTTTGATGCCTGCCCACACTGTCATTATGGTACACAGACCAGAACCATAATAACACCTCTCCTCCTCCTTCCCTCCTCCTCCTCGTGCACCACCTCCTCCTCTCCAAGGACTCGAGATGAAGTGTCAAAATCCCAAGGCAGAGGGAGATCACAACAAACTGATTTTGAACAGGAAGTGGCTCCATTATGGGCTTAAAGATAGGAGAGAGTGCTCTCTGGTTACAGCACTCACTCAAATCCACACATTCCTTCAGGGTTTAGGGAGAGCCGGGTCACCTCTGTGGACTCCGGGCCCCTGCCACTGCCTCAGCCCGGGGGCATGGCTCAGGGTACAGCTTGGACATTGAGGGGATTTTGGGGGGTCCTTGAAGAAGGGCTGAAGGGGTTGCGGATGTCTAGGGTGGCCCGATCATCAGGAGACACTTGACAGCCTTAGCCTTGTGACTTTGCACACCTGCAGTGAGTAGATGTGTTACGGGGGATGACATGAACACTCAGGGATGTGAGGGTATACTAGTGAAGCTGTCACCTCTTATACATCCCAACAACGTGTTTACTCCTGAGGAAGAGACAAAATCGTTGGCATCCAGGCCAGACGTTTTAAGTGAGGGAATCTTACAGATCTAAGCAGAATCAAACATACAATTCTTAAAGCTTAAGATTTAATCATTTTAGCTGGATGAAGCTTTCAGACAATTTCCTATCGAATCCAACAGGGACTTGTGGTCCTTCATTTTCCTAATGTGATTAGAACAGAGTTCGACTACTTTTATGATCTGCACTCAAACCCTCAACGATTCCTCAGAGAGTAGGAGTAATGGAAAAAGGGAACAATTGACTGGATTGCTGAGCTGCCTCTCAGGGGAGTGAAGTCACATTGGAAGTGAAGAGATGGATTGTGCTAGCTCCAGATCAACGTAGGCAGGCGATTGCAGAGTCATGTGCACGATGGAATATCTCACTCAGAGAAATGCTACTGAGACTTTTTTTCCCCCCCATGTGAGCATGCAGAATATCAGGAGAACATTTCAGCCTTTTGTTTGTTTTTTCTACACGTCAGTCGGAGGCGAGTCGTCGAGGCTCTGTAGGCTGTGAACAGCTTTGAAACTGAGGCCAAAATTGAGGCGATGTCAGGGAGGCCTGGTCTCAGTGTTGCTAAATGTATACAAGTGAATTATTTACTTGTAGTCCAGCAGGAAATGAGGAACGATAACAAGCTTGGGAAAGAAAAGCAGAAAAACAAACAGATTGTATCTCATCCCCTTGTTCATTTTGTGCTTTCTTATTTTTTTGGGAGGCAGTCAGCCGTGTCTGCAGACACACATGGCAAAGGACTTGACTCTTTTAAGACAGCGACAGGAAGAAGGCATCATTTCAAAGTAAATCATTTGAACCAGGGGCTCATGAATGCAGCCTATAATAAGAATATAAGTAACTTGTTAAAGATGAACCGGTCGTCTTATTCTTGCACAGGCACAAAAACGACTGAGTCCCTCCATAGCTCTGCCTACACCAAAGTCATTTTGTTCTGAGAAAGTTTCTCTGCTGGAAACAGATAATGGCTGTCAAAGGCTGGTGACGCTCCCCACTCACTCCCCCACATACATTCAAGACTGCACCAACCCATCCATGTCACCATCATTACTCAAGAGCTCAGCTTTTTAAACGAGATGTGTGATTTTCAGTCAGTAGGGACTTGGGTTGGGAACCGGATGGTTGCCGGTTCAAGTCCCGCTGCGGACCACAGTATGGAAGTTGGTCTGGTGGCAGGTCCACAGGTCCTGTGTGTAGCATGTGTGTAGTTTTTCTTTTTAGCAATGTAAAGTGTCTCTGAGTACATGAAAAGCGCTTTAAAAATGCAACCTATGATTATGTTTTTTATTATTATGATTATTTGAGGGGACTTTCATTCAGCTCTATTAAAACCATAAATACCCAGTCAGTTGTTCAATCCCTTTATAGACAGGCTGCTGACTTAACCAGACCTTGTGATGATCTCCTGACCCAAATTTTGACTCCACGTCTCCCCCTGACCTCTCCTCAACAGCCCCTCTCATCCCTAACCTTTCAATCCCATCAGCCTCCCTATTGCTCTATCACCTGTGACCAGGCCTAGGCGGTGGCCTTTAACCCCGGAGGGTCACGATTAGAGCTGAGAATCAGAGCAGTAGAAGTGCGAACAACTCCCAAACAGTCAGGTCGCCACACCCAATATATCTAGACAAGAAAAGAGCTGCGTATCAAAGGCTCCGGTCATTAGCAAAGGCGGTTGGGGGTTGATTTTGTTCCTTAAAGGGTGTGGGGATCATTGAGGAGGGAGAAGGCAGGGAGAATCAATGGAGGCTGAAGCCTGGTGTTGGCAGGCATTTTAATTAGCCTGGATCTCCCCTGACAAGAGGATGGCAGGAGCATGGATGGGAACACAGAGAGCAGGAGAGGAAGACAGGAAACAGCAGAGAGAGAGAGAGAGAGAGAGAGAGAGAGAGAGAGTCATGGAGAAAAAGACAGAGGGGGTAAGGGTCGCACGCCCACACTTTATGCTCACAGTGCCAAATCTAAATATGTTGCACCAAATAAAACATCCTCTCATGAGACCATGGGTGGCTTTGTATGGTTATGGGATGCACCAAATACACACACACACACACACACACACACACACACACACACACACACACACACACACACACACACACACACACACACACACACACACACACACACACACACACACACACACACACACACACACACACACACACACACACACACACACACACAAAATCACTCCCAGCCATCTTATCTTGTAAAGTTTTGGCAATCCTTACATAAAACGTGTAATTTGGAGGGATGCCCTGAAGAAACCCTTCTGTAAACGAGGAGGCAAAATGTTTCCATGTTGGGATAAATTCTTAAAAATGTACGTCTGTGGTTCTCAGTGGATCTCACACCACCAAGGACCCCACTTAAAAACCACATACCTCTTCCTCTTCCTGCACATTCATCACCTCCTCCACCTCTGCGTTTTATCCTCTGCTTCTTCTCCGTCTCCTCCTCCTACTCCTCCCCGCAAAACTGAGTCCAGCTCCTTGTTTATTTGAACAACAAATTGCACAGGAGTCTCACACTAAACATACTTAAATGTGGGAGTAGCTGAGAGTTGAAGGAGAGCCAAGCTACAGTAGCAGAAGACAGATGGAGGGAGGGTGGAGAGGGGATGGTTGTGCAGTAGGGTTCATTCATCCTCTCGGGTCCTGACTCCTGCTGCTTTCTACTCTCATGGGCCACTTCTGAACGGCTGAGGGAGATCCCAGAGAAACCTTCTGTGTTTTAATGAGAAAGGAGCTAGGCGTGAACTAAGCATGGAAAAATATGTTTTGTTTTGTTTTACCAACAACTAGGAAAATGCAAAACGCATGTTCAGACTTAACTCTTTTACCTACATCTTGTTAAACAACAACAAGTTGTGTTCCCTAGCGGCTTTTAGAGAATATATAAAGGCCGCAAGAACAACAATATCGATTAAGACGTTTCATTTAATGTAGGTTTAACTACTTGATAGTTCTCTGTCCAGTGGCAAAGAACTCAAACAATTAACATTTATGTGCAATAATAGAAAATAAAGGACTTCACATCTTATTTCAGCCTCAACATTTGATAATCTCCAATCAACATTTGGTCATAAAGCCCATTTTAGACATTTTGAATCAGTACATAAGTAACAGTGCATTATGAGTTTGTAGACCTCTCCCAAAGTACATAGTCAAGTCTTCTATCAAATGCAAATCTGCAGATGCATCCTTTATATACTGTCCTGCTTTTATTGCTTGTTTGTAATTGAGTTTGGGATGTTTCATGCAAATCCGGTGAGCATTATTTTTACAACCATATCGACAAAATCTGCAGAAAACTCAACCAACTCTGAATACAATAATCATTCTCTGCTAGTTGTTGACAGTTTGAATGCTTCTTAAGTGATGATAATGTTGCTTTCAAAGTAAACATGCAGCTACTGGAACTGATGTTTGCTAAGCTGGATAAATGTTTTTGGTCTCAGTGATACAGACGCTGTGGGACTGCAGGAGCTGCATGATGGATTATGAAGCTATGAAGCATAAAGGACAAACACAGAACTGAGCGGTCTTAATCAAAAGTGGAGTGTGTGAAAGTGCGCATTTTCTGGTTGGGCTCTCTTATTAGCACTGGCACTGTGCCACGGTATCAAGGCTTCATCTTACTATTTGTGTGACACTGCCAAGTTTTGTCCTCAACCGGCCCACCCAGCATGGCCCTGTGATGGCCCTGCCTAATCAGGTGCTGTGGACACACAGGAATACACACACACACACACACACACACACACACACACTCGTGCTCACACACCCAAAATCACACACACACCTGATGTCACCTCAGAGTTCACTTGCAGGTGTTAACAGTGTTTTCTGAAAGACTATAATTCTAGCATCCACTTTGAGACTTTTCTTTGAGTTGAGTCAATCTTACCTTCGTCCACTGAAGGCGCTCAGCTGTCCTTGGAATTGATCTGTTGACAAGGAGCTCTGTAAAAATGCATTTTTTGCACATTTGTGTTGGATTCAAAGTGAAGCCTGCAAGTTCATCGTGTAATTGACAATACAATCTAAACCCTAGGTCCACTTTGCAGCATTTCTGTCACTTGCAGAATCCTTGTAAAAGAAGCAACAGGATGGATGAAACTGTTATCTGTTAGCTGTGTTTGAATTGCTTACTCAAATGTAAATAGCAGCATTGTTTGCAACATCTTAAAAAATTAGCAATTAGCATGTCCAGGGGAAGAAAGTGCACAACAGCTGCAATATTAAATGCATTTGTAACTGCAAGGACAGAACTTTTTATACTTGATACCTAACCACAAGTCCTTACATTTGTTTCATTGAGCTTACAAACCTTACTCTTGTTTGTTTTCATGTGTGTTACTGTCTGATGTTGTATGTGTTAGCCTGTGTGTACGCATCGAGCAGGGGGTACTAAACTCAATGTCGGCAAGTTGGGGGCACATTCCTTAGTTGATTTAGTGGGCATTAAGATGAAGAGGAATGTGTCAAAGCTGCGGAGGCTTTAGTCCACTGCAGTGTAAACTGGCTGGGAGGAGCTCTGAGACTCTGTGACAGCTCAAACTGACAGATGTCTGTCTGTTGGCTTAGCATAAGAAGGATGGAGAGCAGAGGAGAGCGGAGGGAAGATGAGATGGAGAGGAGGTAGGCTACCTGTTAGATGAAATGTGAATTGTGATTAAAGAGGACAGTTGGCACCTTAGGGGAGATTAATGGAGACTTTTAGGAGAGGCAGGGTGTTGGCATGAGATGAGATGAAGGGGAGGGAGAGAAAGGACTAATAAGGAGAGGAGAAAAATTGCCAAAAGTTGGGTTAAACGTAGGGGAAAAAAATGTGGAAGGTCACATTCTCACACAAAAAGAGGTGGCTAATTAAAAGCAAAAAGAATGACTCAAACCGAGAGGATTTCAGAAGCTTTTCTTTATTTGCTCAAGATGGTTTTGGATAGTTGAAAGAAAGAGATACAGAGAGAAAGAGAATACAGAAAGATTATTTTCTTCCCCTTCTACTCAACATCTTTTGCTGGGTCATTTGTGCAACTCTGACAGGATACAGTAGATCATAAGAAAGCAACACAAGTATATTTTCTACTTCTTTTTTTAAAATATATTCATAATATATAAGTTATGTCGTCAAACAGCTATATCAAACTTTTGTATTGACCTGACGTTACAAACTCAAAAGTGGTGCAAAAGCTGTAATCTAGTTGTTCAACCTAGAAGAAAATCAGCTTCAAAAAGCATCTGGTAAGAGTTGTGTGTGAGTCAGAGTGTGTGTCTAAGAGTCCTGAGACAGTGTAAGCATATACAGCTATTGTTGTGTGTTTCATGTCAGTGTGTTTCAGACTCCATTTGCTTGTGTGTGGACTGGACTGATAACACTACTTCTCCTTTGGAATATCACGGCTCACAGATCAGACTGAACCGCTGCAGGAAATATTCAGATAAAGAGGATTTCTTGGGGGGGGGAGAAACTTAATTTGGCTTGCACACGCCACATAAAATCTCAACATATCATCTCCTCTAACAACCCCCAACAGATAACAACAGTTAAAGCACAATTAAAAGCACAAAAATGAATGAAGCAGCCAGGAATTCAATTGTATTTATACCTCTACATCTACGCTTTAGGAAACAGGAGATATGTGCAGTGCGGGTCAGATTCGACCTCCAAATGGCACCACGCACAGCCAGAAGTGAAAAATAGGCAAATCACTGGCAGCGAGCAAAGAAATGTGTCCTCACCTCCTCCTGCTGTACGTAAACATGTCTTTACTTCCTCATTTCCTGAATTCATTGTGCCCTTCATAAATACATGAAAGTGCAAATGCCATTCTTTGACAGTGTAGGAGCATACATCATGAAGTTGACACACTGTTTTTATGACTCATTTACAGTTGAATGACTGCAGCCCTCGCTCTCTTTTTACACTCCTGCATGTTGTTTTAGACATAAAGCTACGTGACAGCACTGGTCAAGGCAAAGTGCAAAAGATCAAAGAAAAGAAAGAAATGCACAAAATGGAAAAGAGGGCAGGAAATGTGCGCCCTGTCACCGCGGATGTAAAACCCACTTCCTTTACCCCACATCCTCACCTCTATCCCACCCATGGACCAAAACTCTGATGCTGATGCTTCCCACCCCTGCTGGTGGGGGCCCGGAGAGGGGCCGGCGTGTCACACAGTGAGGGAGATGAAGCTGTTGTATCTCTGGATGTTCCTCTTGAGGATCTCTGAGCACGGCCCCAGCACACGCTCAAAACGGGGCCTGTCCAGCTTCACACACTTGAGCGGACCACGAGCGACTACAGTGGCTGCCCTGGGACGGTTCAACAGCAGGGCGATTTCACCTGGAGGAGGAAGAGGAGGAGGAGGAGGAGGAGGAGGAGGAAGAGGAGGAGGAGGATGAGGAGCAAGAATATCAGCCAGGATGTCATTAAATTAGGGTTGTTCAGATACGAGTAATAAAGACTTCGATACAATACTTTTTAAATAAACTTTATTGTTTCCACCACAACAAGGACAATAGAAGTGCAAGGAACCAAAAAATTAGGTGATTTCTTGTTTTTTTTTTAATCAAAAGTTGCAAGAAAACCCCTGCACCACTTTTTAAATAATTCATAACTTTATGAATCTGTCTGAGAATTTGTCTTAATTTTTTAAACCTTGAATACTTTTTTCTCCAAAAATGGAGATTGTATCAAATTTAGAAACAACTGGGGCATTGATTTTGGATTTGTGTATGAATGACAGATAATATTGTCCAAGCATTACTGTACAAATGTATTCACTTTCAGCTTCAGTATTGTATCGCTGTGTAAAATTGTAAGATGATTTTTAATAAAACTTCTGTGTTATTGTAAGCAGCAGCTCTAATTATTAGTTTTTTGCCTGTTTTATGCAACAAATCTGTTTTTTTTTTCTTTTAAAAACTGCGACTGATCAGGAACAAACCCAAAGAGGCAGGAAGAAGGAATACATTCAGCAAAAGACAAAAGAAAGTCTTAATCATGTGTTTTAAGACGCTCTGCTTCCATCCAACACCATTTGAAGTAGATTTATGGAATCAAACTAAATGAAGTGTTTCTAAGATGGATTACACAATATCAATATTAGCCAATTTTCTGTTCTGTAATAATAGTAAACAGAAAACATGTGTTTTTTTTAAGTGACGTTATGTCCTCTTTTTTCTGTGACATTGTCTTGAGATTAACTGGAAGAAATGGAAAGCTATTGCAGCATTATAATATAATATTCATGCTAAACTTTAGCTGGATTTTACCAGTGTTTGATAGCTGACACGACATGCCAGAGTGGATATTTTTGGGCTTCTCCTTGCAGAATTATTAATGTTATTAAAAAAAACAAAACTGTTTTTATTCCAACAAAGGCTTTTTGAGTGTTGTGTCAAACAGGGAAGGGAAAAGGCTTCAGCAGCCAGCAGCCACTCACCAAAGTAGTCAGAGGGTCCAAGGCGTCCAACCTCCACATACTCCTCATTGTCAGACCTGCGCTGCAGAACAGAGGCTATTCCCTGCAAACAGGAAGAAAAGGAAAGTTGGAGGAAAGAAAGGAAAGACAGACAAGAGAGGGAAACAGAATGAGAGGGAGAGAAAAAAAGGGAGGGGTGTAGGGAAAGAAAGGAAAGGGAGAGAAAAGGAGGAGTTATTTAGCAAAGGCTGAAAACCATCAGGAGGATTAAGCCGAGGAGAAATTCCTTTGCTTCATAAGGACACAGGTGCACAGGATTTAGGCCACTTTTCTATGAGACGGACACCTGCTCTGTGAGATGCATATGAGCAGAAACACAAAACAACACAAAGTCAGATATTCCAACAGGGTTCATGGCACCAATTCTGATTGCTTCTACTTTATTTCCTCCAGGGTGCAATAAATACAAACATCTAAGCCAGTTGGAGGCTGAGCTCATTCCTCATTATCTCCATCCCATAATCCCCTTTATCTACATTTACCCACAAGATGGAAACTAGTGTATCATGCAAAACTGAGGCACTTCCCACTATGTGCCCTTAAAGCCCTGTAAACACTAACACATCTACATGTAGACACCCAAACTCGTAGCATTCTCCAAAAGCATGATGCTAACACACACTGTGCATTAGCAAACACACATACACACACAGCCTGGCAACAGTAACTAGGAGCACATACACAGATGGATGGAGACGAAAACACAAGCCTTCACATACACACATACAGTGAGAAAATCAACAGCTGATGTCTGCTGGACCGGACAGACTGACTGGACCCGCAGCACAGTGCGTGTGAGTCATCTGATTAGTAGAACGGAGAAAATCTGATTTCCGCTCACTTTGTCCAACAGATGAAAACAGCTCTTATTGTCTGTTGCAGCTGTTGACAAACTCTGTGTGTGTAAATGAGCACATGTTAGAAAATTCATCTTTGAATCTGAGCTAGAAGAAAGTTTTTGGAGTTGTGCTTGAAATGCAAAACGCTTGACAACCAGAGATGGTAAAAGTGCAAATATCTTTTACTCGAGTGGAAGTACAGATATTTGTTTTTGGTTGTTGCAGGATAAGTGATTCAACTTGTTGCAAAGATAACTAAACTTCATGTCAAATTTGAGGGTTAAAAAAAACTGAAATCTTTCAATACAATGTATGAAAAATTTATTTTTCTCAGATTTGTAGATCTGTTGGATGGGAAATGTCTAGCTGCTCTGGATCTGCGTTCGCTTAATGCTCTTTTCTGTGACCCCAGGTTTCTCCTTTCCTCTCATTGAAACATCTCTGAATGTTTTTGTGCCTTAGATGCACTGACTTCATGTGTTATTTTCCAAACCATTTAGGTTGGCATTGGTCTTAATTAGGAGTGTGGTGTGCAATGATCCCTCAAATGCATTATAGCTTGATGAAGAAAAGCAGTATTGGAAAATATATGCAGTAGTAAATACTGATATTTGTATGAAGATGTAGCTGATATAAGTAAAAGTTGTTGTACAAACTATGCATGAAAAGTACAGGTAATCTAAAATGTTTACGCCAAGTACAGGGACAAAGTACTGCTCATGAGATCACACTTCTCAAAAGAACACTTTAAACACATTAGCTTGCTTGTGTCCATGCAGAGGCAGAGGTTTTTAATGTCTACAAATCCACATGAAGCCGGAAGTTGTACTGTAAATTGGTAGCAGGTAAAAAGAGAACTTCCCAGCCTGTCTTTGCCTGTGTTGCAAAACAGACTTGACTGTTCCAGCGCTTTCACAGTTTCTAATCCTTCTCTGCTCCGTCTGCTACTTACACTGACCAAGCTAATAATGTTAATATGAATATAATGAGCTTTAATGAGAATCCCCAAACTGCCAGCTCTAAACTGCAGACATAGAAAGGTGAGACTGTTTCAGAGAGAGGGACACGTGACTGAGTATGAACTGTGGAGACGTGGGGGACACTGATGATGTATGTGGGGTATACCATGGTTGAGAGAAAACCTTTTTGTTGATACCATTAAGCCATTATTGATGTGGATGAGTCAGTGTTTTTTAATGTTGGCATAGACATTGACACTGAATCACATGTATGAATCTGTAAAAGTGACATTTGTCACCTGCAAAACTTCACTTTAACTTGTAAACTGTTGACTATCCAGCTACTGTTTGGTCACTGATGAACTTTTATATATTTTTTAAATCACATCTCATTATTTACATGATGAATCACATTTAATTATTTACAAGATGAATCATCTTTCTCTACCTAAGCATTCCTTTTTCTGTTAAATTTAAACTTTTTTAATTCCATTGTTTCCATGCATGATTGCTGACTAAGCTGTTATTGCTTTAATTTCTAACAAAGCTAACAAAGTCAGGGAATCCCATGAAATGACACTATTTCATCTGCTCCTTATCCATTGTTTAATCTCGAATGTAAACAACAAAGTAACCTCTTTAACTGAATTTATTACAACTTACTGAAACAAGCTGTTTGAGTGCAAAGTGGTACAAGGTGAACGGGGAGAGAACGGGGGGGGGAAAGGGGCATTGAAGCGCCAGTGTTTACAACCAGTTGATTCCTCTCCTGTCCATTCATGTCCAAACAAAGACAGTGAGACAGTGCAGCACTGTGAAGTACAGTAGTTCGCTTGTGAACAGGCTTAAAACCAGTGTGGTCCAGATAACCATCGCATACTGTACCACCCCAGCGCAGCGCAACGCTCGGCAGAAATGTCTTTTATAAACATTGAGGATCCTCCATGTGATGCTACCCGACATGGGGCACAAACGACAGGTAAAAGCGTGAGAAAGAAAGAATGAATGAATAAACAGTCAGAGTCACAAAATGTAAAGAGGAGAAGTAAGAACTCATCAATTTAAAAAGCAGCTATAATCTTTACCAAATGAACACCAACTCCTGCTCATACCTAAACACACATACCACACACAGAGCGTAGCGTGTCTGCTCGTGGTGACATGTCAAAATGTAGTCTTGCATGTAGGAAGTAACAGTCGTTGGATCAACAACAGGCACAAAGAGAGAGACAAGAGGCACAAGCGGAGGTGGAAGAGGAAAGGTGATATCCTGAGTAGCCTGTTCACAAGGCCACCCGGCACCAGGAGCGTCTGCACCTTCTCACACAAATGCCAACTCGCTCGTACATAAAAAGATTGTATTTGAGGAAAATATTTAACAGTCTCTGGGCTTCTTTACAAACAGAATGTTTAAAAACAAAAAGAAAGGTTTGACCCAATTAAAACCTGTTAATCTTTACCTTTGTTCTTTGCAAAGTACTTACACTCATTCAAAATGACTTTCTCCATTTACTGCATTGATCTTCAATCTATAAAAGTGGTGTGAAGCTCCATTAGCTATATTGCAGAGCTTTCATGTAGTTTCCAGTAACAGGTGATATATTTCAGATAATCCACAGAGGATTTCTGGTCCCCCCCCCCACCCCAGGGACCCGTTGGATCCCCTCTGTGTGATTACTTTTGTAGAGGGTCAATGGAAACATGTGAGCTAACAAATTGAGTAGATATTTAGATCGATGATGGGAGGAGATTGGAGTAAATGCTCAGCCGAGAAGAAGGCACCAGGATTAACAAGCAAAAGTAGATTTTTTTTTTTTCATGCAGAGGCGGACAGGGATGAATCGACTTTAAAATACTATAACAAAAATATTAAAAATAGATCACTCTGATTTAGCTGTTTGTCAGGGGGTTTATGACATGAATGAACATGATGCATTCTCATCAGATTTTAAAATGATACGCTAATATTGTATTAGCCAAAGCATAAAGAAACCAAAATGCAAGCTGGGGTTTGTTTCCTTCTGCTGAAAGCATTTTATAATTTGGTTAATTTGTATTTGTCTTGCACAACTTTTTCCCATCATGGCTAAAAGAAAAGCCCGTAGCTACTGTGAGACACAGCGTGTGTAACATACTTATTTGTTTTCAACATCATGTTTCAAAATTCTCACTGACAGTTTTCCCACCCCTCCTTCTCCGTCTTTTCATTTGCACCATTTTCTGTGACAGTGGTGAGACCACAGATGACAGGGTGCTGTGCCTGAGTGTATGAGCGTGTGGGAGATACATGTTGAGGGAGCATGGGCCCATGCCTTAAAGAAGGAGAGGAAAAGGAAGGATGGGGAGGAAGGTGAGGCTGAGTCTTCACTGCCCCTGGAGTTCTGTAAAAGCTTGTTTGTACAGTGAGAGAAAAAAATGTAAACATGTCTTTTTTTGATTAGGGCCCCTTTTCTTCCCGACAGGCAAAGAGAGTGATGTCTCTATACCTCTTTTTTGTTAAGCCTTCCCATCAGCAGCATGTTATTTAGTGATTGTGGGGTATGTCTTTTGCTGATGCTCTAAAACCGAAGAAACAACAAAAGGGTGAGAAGAGACAGGGGATGAGGGAGGCGGGGGAGTTAGAACGAAAGAGTGTCGGCTGAACCAAGCACATACATCTCATTCTGGTTTAAAATAAATAAAGGTGTGGACATGAAGAGAAAGACAAGAAGAAAAACATGATGAGAGAGAACACTGATCTGATGGTATGATAATCTCACACGAAATCTGTCTATCGCATCTCACTTGTGGTCCATTTTTGAATCAACCCGTCTATCCCTTTATGTCCAACCCTGCCCTCTTTGACTCATCCCTCTCTCTCTCTTTTTCTCTCTCTCTCTCTCTCCCTTCTCGTCTCCTTCCCGGGAGGCTGGGTCTCCTGACCCCGTGTGAAAGTCAGCAACACACATTCCACCACAGTCCACCCAGCTCTGGGAAAGTCAGGCTCTGCAGCATGAGAGACGGAGGGAGAGAGAGAGAGAGAGAGAGAGAGAGAGAGAGAGAGAGAGAGAGAGAGAGAGAGAGAAATAGAGGGATAGAGAGGACAGGAGGGCCTTAAATATGAAAATTAGATAGGAGAGGGAGAAAGGGAAAATGGGCATAAAGAAAGAGACACAAAACTATTCTCATATAGAGCTAGAGGAACTGCCCCTGTCTTTTCCCTCTCCACCATCTCTCCATCCTCCAGTTTAATCCCTCAGATTCCTCTGCATATTTTGGATTTTTTCTCGTGAGGATCTACAAGTCTCAGATTGATGAGTCATGCATTTCTAAATTGACATCTATATTTGTGCCCTAAACACTAATTGGGTTAAACACACTGGTTTTTAAAGGATTTCTGCAGCTTTGGGAGGCTTCACTTGGAGACTCCAAACTTGACCGACACTGGTTGGATAATATGAGGTGTGTGCAAGATATATAAAGTTATAAAGTGGAGTCTATAGATGTTGTGACAGTGAAAACATTTTGGTTGCTTGGCTTCCTGCCTATGCCCATTTAATTTTATGTTCAGGGTTCATGAGAGGTTAATGCCGAGTTTTGTCTTGAAAGTCACCATATTTAATCTTCCCCAGTTATGCTGTCCTACGACCGTTTCTTTCTTTGTTTACATCTATTCTGGTGTTCTTCAAGTAAAGCTATGTTAAAAATGATTTAATAGGGTTTACATTAAAGGCCATAAAGGCCATCCAGGATGGATCTGACCACTATCCAATCTTTAGAGCTGTGAAAAGCTTTCTGACCTGAAAAAACAGACTTTTACCAACACAATTAAAAACATATAGCCATCCAAATAATAACAGGCTGCAATGACTATGTGTAAGTAGATGAACAATTAGGAGAGTGAAATAATGGATGGAAAGAGGATGGAGACAAGATGTGCTGTGCTGGAGAGGCACAGGTGTAGAAAGTTAAGAGTCACACGGAGTGATGCATCATGTGCAACCTGATGAAATCATTCTCATCTAATCACTTCCCCTTCACTGTAACCAGTGCTCCTCTCAGTGGGACTTTTGTTGGATAAAGATTAAGAAAGACAGAGCAAATGACGCAGAGGCTAACCTTCAGCCACGTCTGAAGACGAGAAGGAGAGGAATGAAGGAAGCAAGGACAAAAACTTAGCAGATTGTGCCCCCACTCTCTCCAGACAGGACCCTCTTGACATGACCCTGGTGAAAGCTGTGTAAGTATGGAGTTAATCAAAAGTGTGTTGGGATGACAGGCAGGGGGCCCTTCATGAAACTGTGCCAAGGCCCCCGAGCTCCACAAAGCCTGCAGTGTGACGGGGGGGGCCGTTCTTCAAGCAGGAATCGATGTTTAAGGACGGGGGTTTGGAAACACTGCTGGCTACTCTGTCTGCTAGTGGCAATAAACTTGGATCAGTTCCGATCTCAGCAAAGAGCCCACCAACGTCTCTGATGACATGCACATCAGCCCGGGGCCCGCCTAAAGACGCCCACATGGCCTCACATGTCAACGTGTACTGCTTATAGGAGAAGTTACAGTGAATTGAAGTTTCCAACAATCGTGTTTTACTCGTGCAACAACCCCTGTTAAACACACACATCAGCCCCCCCCACAGACCTTACCTCTGTTATAATGAAGAAGTCATCACCCGGCTCTCCTTGCACCACTATCTTCTCTCCATCCTCAAACTGAACGGGCTCCAGAGCGTCAGCCACAGTCAGACGTTCCCACTTATCCAAAGACTCTGTGAATGAAATATTACAGTAAAGAAAATGTGATAAATACAGCTTCCATCATCTATACTGCTTGTCCTGATCCGAATCTCGGGGGCTGAAGCCGAGCCATGCTGTCATTGTTTGAGGGGCGGGGTACACCCTGGAGTGGTCACCATTCAATCACAGGGCTGACATACAGAGACAAACAACCAATCACATTCACACCTACGGGCAATTAAGAGTCACAAATTAACCTAACGAGCATGTCTTTGGACTGTGGGAGGAAGCCGGAGTACCAGGAGGGAACTCATGGATGCACGGGAAAACATGTTAACTCCACACAGAAAGGCTCCTGTCTGACTCGAACTAGGAACCTTTGCGCTGTGAGGCAACAGTGCTAACCACTGCGCTTCTGCAGCCCACTTTTATTTCCAGGAAAATTTTTAAAAATCCCTTACGTGTAAACAAATTGACCAAAACCTTTGATAAGATTCATGTTTTTTCATGTTTTTTTGTTGATTCTGCGAGCCAGTTGCAACAGCTGTCTTTCAGAATATCCAACCACATGTACAGTGACGTGGTTAGCCCGAGATATTTCTAGAAGATGTTGGTTTTCACACAGAAACTAAGAACACAGACGGTCTCATATCCTCACTGGGAAAAAAATTCCAACCAAAGGAGTTTTAACAACTCAGATATTCTTAGATGGAGGAGGACCCACAATCAATAAATAGCTCTACGTAGAAGATTAAGCACACAAGATCATCCTTTCACAATTCAGCAGATTATTGTATCTTAATCTTAACAGTCTATACACCTTTGTCTGGAATGTGATTTATCTGCAGTGAAAACACTCTTTATCTTAGCTTATCCTCTGTGCCTGGATGAGTCTGTGTTTTGATTTGACTAAGACAAGAGTTAAAGGCGTAAAACTACAACAAAATCCTTTTGTTTGAGACTATTGTCTCCTGATAGGCTAAGTAACTGATCCTAGTGTGTCTGCTTGTGTAAATGTGTATGTTTTTTGGATTAACTAAGGTGAACTCTGCTCGCTTGGAGGTGTCCAGTGTCCCCTCCAGTGGGGCCAAGGTGTCTGCTGGCCCCAGATGGATGCCCTCTGTCTGGCTGCGAGCAAAAGGCAGCAGGTCCGATAGTAGTGATCCTTAACGCTTGGCATGTAACATGATATACAAATGTGCTGACTAAAGAACCAACATTTCACGCTTCGCAGAGCCGGCACCCACTTGGATCATCTTGCTACACACATATATAGTATGCACACTGGGAATGGCTATTAGGATATCGAAGGCTCTGTGTGTGTTTGACAAAGAACATGTTGTTTTTTCCCCCCCTTCACTCCTCGACATCAAGGGCTTGTACCCAATTTCGTGGCTATCTTGAAAATCAAAGACAAACAAAAACACTCCCGCCTCCTACCCCTCCTTCCATTCAAAGAGGTAAAGCGGAGAAGCAGAGTGGCAGAAAGACGACTGAAGAGAGGAAAGGCACTTGGAGGAGGGAGGTGGGCGGTTGAATACAGGCCTGAACAAGGCTGTCAAAATGGGAGACGCAGAAGAAAGGCGGCGAATGAAAAGAGAGTGGATCTCGCAGAGACGTTCTCCTAAGACCTGAATTGAGTGTATGTGTTTACTCAGCCAGCTAATAACTCTGTACAGGGGGCATGGCCTCGCTCTATACACCACACACACACGATCAAGTGGAAGGGGATGAGATGTCAGTTCCAATTGCAGCACGTTTTGAGAGTCTGAATGAATCTCATTCGCCGTTCTGCCAAACTCAATGGCCTGTATAGGATGGTGTTTTCCAAATTCCAGTAGGAAAAGAGAGGCTTAGCTTAACTCCCTATTCTTTAATTGTCCACACAGCGACATAGCAGAGTGTGACTGGCTTTAGTATGAACAGTGGGAGAAGATTAGGACTGTACACACAGACCTTACTCAGCTATGGGTCTTGTGTGACAACGTGCGCCTGTGTTTATATGTGCTAATCTACAGTATATGTTGCACTCTGCAGATTTAACTGCCTGCACTCTGGACTCTCTGACCTGGTGTTTAAATTCAACGCTTAACATGGCACACACGTGCAACAGCACCCAATACACGAATGGAAAATAAACAATAAAAGACAAAGTAATGGCACCGACATCTTCAGAGTGTGATTCATTTTAAAACACAAACTTACCAAGGATGGACACCTTGCTAAGAAACTCTTCATACATCTTTCTCTTCCTCAGTGTGCTGCCCTGTAACAAAAGAAAGGAGGAAATAAACCATTAGATACACTAGCTCACAAACTGTATTGAATACGCCACATTATCTGTAAAAAGTGATCATTTTGCTGTAATATCTTTGTTTTTTATTTTATTCTTATTTTTTTATTCTTATTATTTTTCTGTAGTATTATTATTTTGTGTTTTTTTTGTTTTGAGCTTGTCTTTTTTTCACCCCTGGTATGGTTATTGTAATTTATGTGTGTGCGCATGTATGTGTGTGTATATGTATGGGTGGGGAGTGGGGGGTATGTGACATGTTACCAAGAAAAAAATGATCCTTAATGATTATTGGATCATGATACCTGTCAAATTAATAAAGAGATATTTAAAAAAAAAAAAAAGAACCACCAAAAAAAAAGTGATAATTTTGATTATTTGGAAAACATCGGACCGTAATGTCTCTGTTTATAGAGGCAGAACAGATTTAAATGATTTCAACTTAAGCAATACAATACAACAATACAATTCTAATCATAATAACAGACAACTCTCTTTTAGTCTCAGAAATCTTACATTCAAATGATTTATTGTTCTTTTCTTTTAGTTATGTTTTACCACATAAAGTTTAGTGCATGAGACTTCATTGTTTCTTTGGATCAGGTTTTTGTGTTTTGTAAATCGGTCCATTAGGATGCATATTGCTGATTTGTAAGTCATGAAATATCAGTTCTGAGTTCTCCAACAAGATTTTCCAAATTATAAAATAGGTAAACATAAAAATGTTACTACACCATTATCTATTGGTGTTTTCATGAATGCTTCTGACAAAAATTCAAAATGAACAAGGAGAGATGCATGTGTAAATGCAAACAGCCACATTTTTCTCCCTGACTTTAAAAGGGCTTTGATAACGCCAGCACCGTAATAAAATGTCTCCAAAATATTCAAGAAAATTATTTGCAAGGGAGTGCGTGGGTTGATGATGATCAGAACTGGTGCAATCTTAGTGCACATAATGAAGCAGTTTCAGACTCTTATCTTCTTGCCAGTGTGTTCTTCAAATTGCACGTAGCGATGATGTCAAGGCAAAAGATTTCTGCAGCTTCTTTTTTTGCATCATGTCTTGCTTCCTGGGATACCCTCAACCTCCCTCTCAACCGACAGGGAACACTTTGTGCCGTTAAGGACACTTGTGGATGACCAAATCAGGAAGATTTCAACAGCAGGCTGTCCTGCAATTTTCTAGAAATCTTCAGGAGTGCATGTGTGAAAACAGCTTATGATTAATCGTGTAGACATTCACTGTACACAGTTTATGAGGTCATGCATTTGGATGTGTGTATGACATGCGCAGTAATGTTCATTGCTTGCGTGTGTCTGTGTGTGTGGCCACCCCACCCACCAGGCAGTGGGGACTTTCCCCTCTGCCATGAGCATCAGGTGCTTCCTAACAAGTCTGGACCCAGAGGACCCCTTCCCTTACTGCGTTTCTCCTTTCTTCCCCTCCTTCAATGCACAGAATCAGTCAGAGCGAGCGGGGACATAAAGGGAAACAGAGTGAGTGAGGAAAGACAATCTTATCCACCCCATGTCTGCCTCTGCATATGGAAATGATATATTGAGGCTTGGGGTGTCTTTAGTGCATAAGTGCCTGAGTCCCGCTGCTGCCTCTAATTTGATATAATTTCACATTTTGTCTGAAAGGGAAAGAAAAAGTTCCCAAGTGAGCCAACGTCAAACTCAACATGATAAACAAGTTGATTAAAGGAATTCTAGCCTGCATTGCCTCCCTCCTGGATAATTGATTTGTGTGTGTGTGTGTGTGTGTGTGCGTGCGTGTGCGTGTGCAAAGCATGCAGTCTGTTTTTAGTTCTGCCACTTATGTTTTGTTGCTGTCTCTGAAGAGATGAAACTTCATGCTCATTAAGCAAGCAAATTCAAACACTCACTCATTTATACTGTACACTCTCACATAAACACACACACACATGCACACACACACACACACACACACACACACACACACACACACACACACACACACACACACACACACACACACACACACACACACACACACACACACACACACACACACACACACACACACACACACACACACTGCACAGAGATGTTGAGTTGGTCTCCTGATTTCATAGCCTCCCCACAGGTTTGCTCAGCTTAAAGGCTTACTATGCGTACGTAACATAACATTACATTACACATCAGGTCTGATTTATGCGACTGGTGTGAGAAGGGCTGGGTGGGCCAAAGTCATGTCAGCAAGATAGAAGTGTACTGATGTAGAAGGAATGAAAATGATACCTTTTAAATTTGTGACTCTAAAATTTCAAGTTATCATGTTTTTTGTTGGAGAACATATTTTTGTTTTGCATTTTTTTTTCCTGCATCAGACCCGATCCTTCCTGTCTTCTTGGGAGGGCGTGAGCACATGTTTCATGTACAGAACTCCCCTACTCCTTTTAGACCTAATGTGTTCGCTCCTCCTGCGGTTAAAGATGAACCAGCCTCTGTGTCTGCTCGCTGTCTTTGAGGTGGAATCATCAAAGAGTTGAGGTGTGGAGCCAAGCCAGACTAAACCAACCGTACCTTACACCCCATCTCCATCACCTTCATCTCTGTCCAATAGACAAACACATACACACCTCAACATCCATCCTCATTTCTTGGTATAATTTCTCTTTGTCTCCTATCATCTTGTACTTTGTTTGTTGACAGGGGTCTGTCATTTTGTTAACAGCTTTGTCTGTAGCCATGTGTGTGTTATTACCAAGATGACATGATAAGTGGGGTATTGTTTGACAGGTGGCTACACAATGGAGGGAGTGTATTTATCACAGGGAACTATGTTATTTTATTTACTAAATGCACTCCTGGATAAAGATTAAAGCAGGACAAGAAAGATAAGGTGCGTTTGAAGCATTTACACCTTAGCTCTGATTTAAATGACAAGATCAATGTCATGTTCATATTCTGGCACAGATTCTAACATCAACATCGACTCAGTGGTTGAAAGAAACTGAAGACCAGTTTTGGTGATTCTGAATATGGCTGGGGTTTGTTTCATTTTAGCCATTGGGGGTGTGAATATGGCACACACTGAAGGGGAAATTATCGAAATGTGCATCTGATATGCAGGGGTACCACATGCAACGCCCTTAGAAAATAAAATTAGTCATAATATTAGTTCCCAGGGTACAATAAATGTGTTGCTTTGTCCAACTTACAACACAAATATGTTTAATTGATTATGACCCCCAAACCCCTGCAAAAAAACTGCAGAAAAGCAAGGACATTTCCCATTGAAAGGGGGAATCTTCTTTTAGGTGAATATTTGAATCATCATGATATAACTTGTTCAAAAATACAGTTTGGTTAAGATTTTCATTGAAGTATTTGGAGCTCCAGCAGAGAAGCAGGACAGGAGAGAGCAAATGTGAAAAACAAAGAAAACTGATGGAAGCAGCCGCACACCTTCCCAGGCTCCTGACTAACTAGCTGCAGACACTCGGCATAATTTCACTGGGAAACACACACAAATACTTAGACACACTGAGAATGCTCGTTGTGTTGGCATAAGACGCTGCCAGAATACCGCACTTTATAAAAACAGCTTTACAAATCATTGACAGCAATAATTAACAACAGGTTCACATAATTGAAATCTGCTTCACCCCGTCTCCCCTCCTGCTGCTGCTGCTGGAGGGAACGAAGGAATGAGAGCTGGAGAGAGGGAGAGAATCTCCTAAAAGAAAGGTTACCAGGGCAGTCTGTGCCCTCAGTTTAACTATGTGCTGAAGAGGTGACATGAGTGCAGGGCAGGCCGGTGCCAACTTTAGGCTGAGCTGAAAGGTCCAAAAACAACCTTCTTCCACCTCTGCAGGTTCAAAATGTTTGAAGCAGAGCAGAAGCTTCACTGCCGATGAAGGCTTAGATCTACTCTGGGGTCATGAAGGTTAACTGTACGCCATTTCATTTAGTTTCAGGAGGCTGAGAAACATTTGATGAAGTAATTAGGTGGGCATATGGACTCACACAGGCACATTCAAAACGTAATTAGTATTTCTAATAATACTGAAAATGTGCATGTATGTGAATCTGTATGACAGCTGGGGCAGAGCACCTTGTGTTTCCAGTTTAAACATTTAGACATTCCTGCTAGATAAGCTCCTGAAGAGGGAAGTGTGTGTAGAGCATTACTGTTGACCCCCTCTCTTCCAACAGCACTCCCTTTTTTTCTTATTGCCCCTGACTCCGTCTAGCAACAGATGTAGAGAGACATTAAAGTGGGAGGATACATGGAGGTGGATTTTATGAGTGTCAAATTGAAAGCTGCTGAATAACTTTCTAAGGAAATTTAAGAGGTCCAGAGGGAGGACATATACTATACATACAGTGTGATGAGGTTGTATATTATATTTGTACTGTGTTCAGTACACCAATGTACTGTAGTACTCTTCTTTTTTTGGGATTTTTCCTCTTTATGTATCCTTTCATAATCTGATTTTGTTTGCATATGCATGTCTGAAGTTTGATACCATTATTTTAACAGACAAATACCTGGAAAAATTCCTGACAAGTCATGTACACTTGGAAGTCATGTCAGGCGTTGAAGTTGGCAGGGGGGGGGGGGGTTATATTATATATATTATTATATTATATATATTATATTATATATTATATTATATTATATTATATTATATATTAGGTTTGCATACATATTCATTTAGCTTTTTTCTATAACTTATTTTAGGGGCTTGTCCCGTCCTATCACCCTCCTTCAATGCCTTTGTTTTGTTGCCCTGCTCTTTTGACAAAATTCATCAGCAGTATGTTGAAGACACTCAATTAACATCACCTGTGTTTTGAAATGTTTCCCCAGTTATTCTTCACATCAGGGAATCAGCATATGTGGAGGCTTATTGATGATGACCAAATGATCATCCTAAACTAAGAATGAACGACAGCTGAGGAAGCAAGCAGCTGCAGACAGATATTACAACCAAGACTGAAGAAGCTTCAGGTTTAACATGTGATGTCACACCTCAATTGGTGCATTTATGGGAGGGACGTACCAGTGGACCTCTCTTGATCTTGTATTTTCGATTATATGGATAAAGAAAATGTTGAAAAATGTACTTGGGAGGCCTTGAATATACACGTGCGGTCCGGCCAAGTATTGTCTATGTGTGGGAAACACAGCAAATTCTTTTTCTGAACAGCAGTTTTTAGTCACTTCTTCAGTTTAAGAATAGCAAAAATGTTATGTTTTTAAAAAGGAAAATATACAAGAATGGATATAGCCTGAATGCATTTGGTGAATGACGATGATTGTTAGCCTACAAGTAGACTCCACTATTAACAAAATGTAAATGTAAACCTGGAAAAAAGCAACCTAACCAGCTTCCAACCAAGCTCTAGTATGGCCAGTAAAGGTAAGCTTAACTTGTAATGTGTACTGAGGAGGTGGATTTTGGTAGATGTTCTTACCATGAGGATGCGTCGGTAACTGTCTCTGTCGATGCCCCACAGTTTCAGATCAGTCTTGGCCTTGACGGTGGCCGCTCTGGGAGTCCCATAGATCAGAGCGAGCTCTCCAAAGCTGCCTCCTTCTCCGATACTGGTCACCCACTCCCCATTCACATACACCTGCAGAAAGAACAAGAAACACAGCAATGAAGAGGGTGTTATAACGGTCTTAAATGCTTCTGAAGAACACCAATCATCGCTAGGTAACCTGTGTCAAATGTGATTTTCTTATTGTCATTGTAACTTCCCACCCTGAGACACCTTTCCTAAACCTTTCAACCCCCTCTCCTCAGTCTCCGGGCTGTTTGATTGGCTCACTAAGCATTTGATCCCCACTAAGCCTTCAAATGAGACCCTCTAAAAGGCCCTCTATCCCTTCTATCTCTCAATCCACCTCCTTTTATTTTCCTCTGTCTTGTCATGTTAGGACCTTTCCTTTGATTTAGGAGTGATGGAGGACAGAAAGCCCCGGTAGATATTGTGGGTCTACTCTCAGATCTACAACCCATGCAAGCACTCACATGCTTGTTTCCCAACACACACACACACACACACACACACACACACACACACACACACACACACACACACACACACACACACACACACACACACACACACACACACACACACACACACACACACACACACACACACACACACACACACACACACACACACACACACACACACACACACACACACACACACACACACACACACACACACACACACACACACACACCTACATAGCTCTATTTAGGCCAGCCACTATAGCTCTTCAGACAATACAACCTCATTGAGACTCATCCAGGCTCTCTCTGGGGCCGCTACGGTTTCACCTGTCGACACACTAGCCACTATGTTGTTGACTTAATAACACAGAGAGAAAGAAGTAGAGAGGGAGGGAGGGTGTATCTCTTCCGTGGCTGTGGATTGCCAATATTGTTGCAAGCCATTATCCAAGGCCCAGAGTATAGACCACAGGGGACTCATCCTTCTCTATAAACCGGGGGCTTCAAATGGAAGCGGAGGGGTTACAGCAGGCTTAGAAGAACAATCATATGAGTTTTGCTTAGGTGTTACATCAGAACATACAGGTAAAAGTATTTTTCACTCTCCTATTCAATATGTATCTTCTGATCTTCTGTGTGTCCTATTCTATAAAGCTCTAAAAACACTGTCATGCACCTTCTGATCGGGTGGATCTGTTGCAAATGCTCAAACGAGCAGCATTACACTTGAACTGAATCAGGTATGCGAGAGTGAAGCTGCGTGGTGTAAGATCAAGCTTGCAAAGAGGTGGTCCATAGAGGCTGAATTGGAAACACTTGTGCTGTATTGAGTCAGTGCTGTGCAGAAGGTAAAATGGAGTTCATAATGAGGCAATTCAAGTCTTGAACAATGCATGCTGTCTCACAGCTGTCAATGAATTTTCATTTCAATGTTGGCTGCAGCTAATTAAGACGCAACAAATCATAAGCACTGAAAGGTGAATAAGCAGACAGTGTTGCTATGTATTTCTGTTTGTAGTTACTTGTTTTTTTCTGCACATTCTCATGAGCTGTGAGAGAGATGGTCTGTCTATCCATTGGCTATATGTAAGCAATTATTGCACTTCATTTCTTATTCTCAAATCTACTCTAATAACACTAAAATAAACTTTAATCACAAAATAATTGCTTGCAGGTAAGTTAAAGTACTTAAGTGAATTATTTCAAGTCACAAAATGTCTGAGGTTATCATCTGGGATTAAAAGATACTCTGTAATCCCTTCAGCAGTTATTAGCAGTGTACAAACATTTAGTGCATGGATTACAACACATCATATGATTATTATTTTACTTTTTCTGTTTATAAACCAGTCTACAGTAATGGATTAAACAAATACCAACAGTTAAATAGATGCTAACTAGGGAATATAAAGTTTAAATAAAAATGCATACTCGTTATCTAACAACAAATTGCATAAATGCATTTTTCTCCAACAAGGTCATGAATGAAAGCTTTAATTTCAACTGTGCTGCACCCATATAAATACAGGCCAATGTCTGGAAGTAAATCAGTCTGTGTGCAGACATGGTGGGGTGTTTACATCAGTGGCAGTAGTTGTCAGCTTGCAGGCAGTTTATGGTTTGTCAGCAGATTTACATCCCTGTCTAATGAGAGACATCTTCACACTTTAATAAGTGTGGAGATGTCTTGACACTTATAAAAGTATCGGCACTGAGCTTGAAGTCCTTCAGTGACTGAGCTGTGGCTGGGAGGCAGCGGTTACGGATGCAGTTGAGCACTGTGGGGGTGACAAGTATGAGATTTCCCATTTGGTAGAAAAAGAGACCAAACCCACAGCAAGCCAGGTGATAAAGACACAAAGTGATGCTGCAGCTACTTGGCAACTGCGCAAGAATGTCTCATAAAGCTGGTCCAGAGAAAGTTATGGAAAGTTGAAGAAAACAATTTTGACTTTAAGCCTAGGATGTGTTGCTACTGCAAGCAACAAAATATACCCAACATTTTGTAATTCTGGAGGGAACACATCCTAGGGAGGGATCAAGTTGAGGAAAACAGATAGACAGCCTGTAACACCTATAAGGACCACTAGACCCAGTGTCTTCAACACTATCTGTTTGAGAAGAGACAAGCCAGAGATAGATTAGATAAGTAGTGAAAACAAAAAACAAAGTGTCTCTCTAAAAACCCTCTATTGTAAGAGCAGGATTGTGATAAGGGGAAATATCTGATCTTACACAAGACATCCTAACTGTGTAGATATTTGGGAAAAGGGAAAAACACCTCATGCAAGGGAAAAGAGGGGAATATCTCCTCTATATTAAAACGTACCAAGGTAAGATAAAATATGGCAGTTTTAGTCCTGAAGTGATGCAGATGTTCTCAGCCTTTGAACCACTGCTTAGATAAAGGTATTGATGTGCTCATATAACAATATTTGGAATTCAGTCATGGCCCATCATTGTTTGTCAGAATTTGTTAAGATAGCATCCAATACGATGCAATTTCATGCAAAAATTTGCATGAAAAGAAGTAGGTGTTACACAGTCCCCCGTCACGGCACCATCTCTGTATCTCTACACTTAATCTCTCTCAGGTGGATTGACTATACTCCGCCAAGCTTCCAAACATGTTTATCCCTGTTAGCTAATGACTAGGCAAGCTGACAGGGTCACTTCCTGTTTAACTTTCCGTCAGCTCCTGTTTTATCTTTCCACTTTACTCAATCGCTCTCTTTCAGGATTACTAAGACAAAAGATGCTCTCAGTTTGTCTGCCTTTATGTTGCTGTGGATAGCTGCAAAGGTGGGTATAGACATGTCCAGATTGGCATCTCAGTGGAACCGAACTTTGAAGAGAACAAAACATGGGGGCAATCCAATACAACCTGTCCATTGTTAGTGGGTATCATTGTCTCAACATGAGTGGCGAAGGCAGGGTTTTCCCACTGAGTCAAAATCCTCCTGATAGCCTTCTCCTCAAAAGGGGGATAAATGATAACAGTGGCACACATCATAATGGAATTCCCTTTATTTGTAATTTCTCTATACGCCGATTTAAATCAAATGAAAGGAACATCTTATTGGAAAAAAAAGTGAGTTGTTTGTGTGTGCTTGTGTTTCCACTTACGTCCACTTCACCTTGGTCAATCACATAGAAGTTGTCTCCTTCATCGCCTGGAGGGAAGAGAAAGGGAGAAACACAGGAGTGTGTGAGACAGCAGAAAGAAAGCAGGACCTGCAGCCAATAGGAAATCTTTCTTTTTCCTATAAATTTGACCTCCTGCTTAAGTTTTCAAGGATGGATTTTAAAACCAAATGAGTATATTAGGAGATTTAAATCATTGGCCAAACTCTTAAACACGCTTTCCTTTGAGCAGGAGGATATAATTTACATTTTTTATTTTTTTTTTTAGAAATGGTAAGAATTTGTCTTCCCTGAAACCACACAGGCAAATATATTATCACACTCTCCCCCTCATATCTGTCAACTTCCATTCCTTCTTTGAAGAACAACTGCTTCAGGTCTTAAGTTTCTATTTTTTTTTCTGGTGGGGGGGGGGGCTTTAAAAGCTTTATTGCAGGCCGAGCGTCAGGATGCCTCTGCCTCCTCCACAATGCATTTTTCACTGGAACTGCCAATAAACTATCAGTAACAGCAGTCTTGAATACAGCTGCTTGTGTAGCTTAAGAGTGGAAATTATGAAACAGAGGTGCCTTAGCATAACCAGTTCAGTAAAATGAAGATTTATTTTTTGTTCTCAAAAGAAGACAACTCGTTTTCACACCTTAACCACTATTTGAAAATGTTCAAAGGAAAGGAATACATGTTTTTTGATTAGAAGATTATCAACAACAAATTCAAATGCTATATAAGCATAAAAACTGGAGAAAATCAGATAGCCTAAATCTTTACAAGAATAACTAAATGTTCCTAAATGTGTAAATTACATTTGATGTTTTACGTTTTATTTTTTTCAATATTTGGTAAAATGACTAATTCATCCAAATAATTTTGGTATAAGTGAGTAGATTCTGCATCACGCAGCCATACAACAGGCTGCAGTAGCTGCAATGTGAACGTTACATGCAACTGGACCACCAATTGTGCTTGTTTTTGTCATGAGTTAGATTGTTATTGTTTTATAATTAAAACTACTGGATTAACCCTTTAAAGTTAGGCAAATCGGGGCACCACAAGCTTCAAAAAGTTCCTAGAATCAGAAGAGCTCTTTCTGAAGATGTTGAGACAACTTAGACTTACTTTGTCATTTTGAGTCAGTTTGAAAATTAAATTGCCCCTCACAGGATTAATAAAGTTTATCTTATGCTTAAGTTGTGTATTGGTCATGAGAAAGTCCATCTTAGCGACCCCTGCAAAAAAGAGTACCATCTATAATGTCTGCTTACCCGAGTGGAAAAAAATGCAGCTAATTAGACTATATTTAAGTGATAAGGCATTATATCAGCTAGTTGATCTGCAGTTTTCCTATGCACAAGGATGTCAACTGACAATGTTGTCTGGTCTGCTCACTGGATCCCTGTTGTGTCAATGACAGGAGGATTCTGAGCTTTCACGACAATGATCACCCTCGAAGTGAGCTATGGGATCTGGTTGGTTGATGTCTGCTAAAAGGGTCTAGTCTGAAGATAAGGCTGAAAAATGGTGGCGTGTGTGTTCCTTTAATTATGCTATCCGTTACATAGGGCTCAAGGGAAATGAATATGGATGACTGACAGCCACATACATGAGCACTATGAAGCTCACCCTGCAGCTACCTCTTACAATAAGATATTAATGCAACTCCATTCAGAGGCTCAAGTGGGAAATGAGGCATGAGTATCTGACAAAAGTATGCATGTGTATGCATTCTGTATGTACCAAGTGAGGGTGTATGACTGTGTGTATAAGTTCACCTGAAGAGTTGAAAGGCTGAGAGCGCCCTGTGTTTAAAGTTCACAGGAGTTCACACGGCTAATTAATACTGAGAGGAGAGAGCTCGTTAATCATACAGCTCTATTTGTCACACAAAACGCTCCTTGTCTGTCTGATGGTCTGTCCCAGAGGAGACCCCAGGCAGGCACACAAACATACACATACAACCTGCTGCAACCTGGCCTGCCGCTATCTCCCTCGCTCTGTCTCTGCCTCTCTCTCTTTCATCTCATCTATCTCTCTTTCAATTCCCTCTCGCTCTGTCTTTCCTTTCTTCTTCTCTTCCTGTCTTTTATCACTTGGGTGCTTGAGTCTTTGTTTTGCGCCTTTCCATTCCCCCTGTGCCTCAGAGTGCAGGCAAATATTTGAATAGCGCATGCTCTCACACATAGGCACACACACACACACACACACACACACACACACACACACACACACACACACACACACACACACACACACACACACACACACACACACACACACACACACACACACACACACACACACAAAATCATAAATAATGTATTTCCTTATTCAAAGAACCAATCATTTAGGACTTGCATTAGACAATAGATTATACTGAAAATACCTCTATGCTCCATTTTGCATGTAATGACAGTTAATTCACCCTTGTTTAAATACCACTCAAGCCGCAGAGTCGATAACTCCAGGCTGTGTCTAAATAGTGTGTGATAGGCCTTCAGCAGGGCCGAGTTTTTGAAGCTGCACAGTAGTCCATACATTAGCAATGACATCAGTGCTGTACTGTATATACTGTATACCACACTCTGTAGTGTATATAACAATGGACTGTCTGGGACTGGGGGCCCTGCAAACTAGCTAGACTTATTATCACCAAATTAGGACTGATAATCCAGGATGTTGTCTCAGAGTATGGAGGGAGGGACTGAATGAGTGTGTGATCCAGTCAGTCTAAAAACCTGCAGTTTTCCTTCACTTCTTGTATAAGACAAGACTTCTTGTGTGTTTATATGGGGTTTTATGATAATGTCCATGTGATTTCATGCGAGTTTGAACCAAGGTTTATCGTGCAATGTGCAAGAGGCAAAATGTAAAATTGTATTGATTTAATGTCATATATCTATGTCTGTTTTTAAAGGAGTTTCAGTGGGGGTTGCAGTAAAAATACAGTCTGGCTCTGTTTAGCTCTGTGTTGCTTCAAAGTCCAGAAGGCTATGACAACCGTGGTCGGGCAAAGAGGGGCCTGGCATCTGCTCCAACCAGGGGGAATGTATCAGTGGGGCATGAAGAGTAAAGGGGTTGTGAACGAGGGAGTGGAGGGATAAAATGAACCCAAGTAGTGACGGTGCATGCTTCAATGAAAATGTGGCTATTTTTGAAGCAAAAACAGAACTGACCATTTGGCATTGTGAAGATGTTTCAATTAGCGTGTATGTCTGGGTGGTATTTTGGTGCCAACGCTGAGTACAAGACAATTATTACGGTGGAAAAAGTGTCTAAAGGTTTTGCACTGAGCAACAATGACTGAATAATGCATGACAGTAAAAAGTAAATACGTTTTTACTTTGAATTAATGACATAAAAACAGCATTAGTACTGAACAATCACTCACACCTTAAGAACATCAGTTAAAGGTGGTTTTCTACTCTTTTATGTAAGACACATGTGACTGAGCTTATTACTTCTGTGCAACAGACTCTTTACAACTTTGTTTTTCAGTATCCAGCTGCACATATTTAAGTATTGAGATCCATCATCATTTAACATTTAACATTGACATTTATAGTGTGAATTACAGTAGAATTACAACAATGGTAGGATTCATATTTGCTTCTATTGAGTTTGCACTTATTTAATGTTTTAAAAAAAAAAACATCTGCCTCTGGCTGCACATTTATACAGAACAAATGAGTCTGCTCTGCACAGTCAAGGCAACAACATAACGTCCAGGAGAAGAAGCTTTCTATTTGCTGAGCTATTGTCATCGTGCTTTTGTGACTGGCACATCAGAGCTATGTGATATGTGAGGTTGATGTATCTTGTATCTATATTCACTCTTACCCAGCAATACTCACAATATAAGAGCTGTCTTTGAGTGTTATAATTTATTAAGCCTTACTTTATTTCACTTATTTTAAATATTGGCTTTTTGTCAACTTCCAGTGATCATCCACTGTTTTCAATCAAAGTCCTCAAAAAACATTTAATATCTGAACTTAACCGACACCACATCCAATGTTTTGAGGATTATTTGTTGCTGAAAAACAAACTAATCCACAGTGAATAATTATGGCAACATTCATCCAAACAAACATAAATACATACCTTGCTGGATGACAGTTTCTCCTGCAATGTGGGTGACTGGGAACATGGCATCAAATATGTCACTGAAAGAGAATGAGAGGGAGGAAAGAGAGGGGAGACGGAAAAGAGGGAGAGAGAACATAGTGATTACTAACATACCTCGTATTATGGTGTTCTTCCCGAATTGTTGTCTCACTCACACACATACGTACATACGGAACACACACACACACAAACACAAAAAGACGTGCACGCGTTTGTGTGTGCACACACATTTTACTCTGTGAAAGAGTGGCATAATGGAGCAGAAAGAGAAGCCATCATCACTGTGTAAACTCAGTCACCAAAGCCAAAGAGAAAGGCCTGAGGACTCTGGATTACCCACACAAAACACACCCACTTGAATGTGTACAATACTGATTTCTTTAACGTTATCCACATTCAAACAAACACTAACCATCCACAATTAAAACCTTCATAGAGTAACAACATGCGCCACGGAGAAAAAATACACTTTAGTCCAACAAGTCCATAAGATCTTAGGCGTTATTATTATGACCTATGTATCACAGGTGGTGTTTGGAATATTACAGAACAACGTCATAGAAACAAATGTGCATAAATAAGCTTTGACTATTTTCTCTGTATCTTTACATTGTATTAGTGCTGCACCTGGGTTTAGACTTGACTCTGTGTTGTTTCAGCACATGACCACAGCCTTTATCTCCGAGTGTATCTTTAAAAAGCAGCGCTGAGAAAACAAACAAAACGAGGGCTGTGCCTAAGCACTTAATTTCTGTTTCAGCCCAGAAGGGAAAGCGCCTCTTAGACTCTTCCTAATCGTGCAGTTTAAATGCATGAAGCCTCAGCAGATTAAAGTTCCTCTGCTGAGATGTGTTGGGACAAGCGAAAACTCCAGTGTGCTTCCTCTTCTCCTCCCTGCTCGTCTCTCACCTTCGGGGTATATTTATCTATCTAATCAGTTACATACCGCCTGTCTTATAGAGAAATATAGAAAAAACAATAAAAGAGGGTCAGGCATATCAAAGGCATACAAGACCTGCTGAGTGAATGTGGGGCAAGTTCCAGCCCGTTCTTGGGTATATGTGGGGAGTGTGTGACACTGGATGTGTGTGTTTTCACCAGGCTGTCTGCGTTTGAGTATATATTGCCTATGAAAACACACAGGTTTGTACAAAATAATGTGTAGGTGTTGGATATGTCTGTGCTCATGACAGAATCCTAGACTCTGCAGCTCTTTGAAATGAAAAGGTTCACAGAGTCAAACACACCTTTCTGCACTCTACACACATGAAAGTGTTGCTTTACATGAACCTCCCAGTAAAAAAAAAAAACTTGAGGTCAACAGATGTTGAAGGGAGATCTGAGGATGTTATTGAGTGATTTGGAAGTGAACGGACCCTGCTGGTATTTGTTTATGTGACGTTGAATAAAAAGCAGACTTCAGAAGGTGGATTGGGGCCAACTACACCCACAGGTAGGCCCAGTGCGATGCAGCTGGCCACTGACTCACACACACACACAGAGGGCACAAAGTGCACACACGCATGCATGTATTATTAAGAAAAAATACTTACAACTGCACAAGCACAGATGCGCAGACACACTCAAATACAACTCGGCTTGTATCGTGTTGGGCTATGCATGCAACCAGTGCTCTCAGTTGTGCATGTCAGCACGCAAACACACACAACTGCAAGTACAAAACATCAAGGCATGGACATTCCTGATGAAAACACATATACTCACACTCATGACAAACAATCTGAAACTCTTTGATCGCAATTAGTCAGGGCAACATCTGCAGTCTGAGTGCCCACAACTCTCCTCACATCTGTGACCATCTGCACTCACCGAGGGGCCTGCTTATTTACAGAACTTAGAAGCAGACAGTTTCAGATCGAGGAAAAATAGTAATGTGTTGTTTATGTAAATGATGACCAAAGCAAAAGAGGAACGGATTAAAATGGATAGGGAAATGAAAATGATGTGCTTTGTGACAAAGGGGACAAACATTCAGTGCTAACTTACTCAGGACTAGTGATACATCTGATGAAATCTCTTTCATATCGTTGATGATGATGTAGCACACAGCAAACTTTACTATGGTGCTCAAAACTAAACTATGTAGTCATAGTGAGGGGATCAAAGGCAAGCAAAGCTGCGTTGAGGTAATTGCCCTTGACCACCTTTCTTTTTCAATGCCATGCCTCTCTCGCTGAATGCACCGCTGAGCACAACAAAGACACTTATGCAGGTAATTACTTCCCCTCGTCTCTACCTGTCTCTCTTTCCCTTTCTTCATCCTCAACTTCCTCCTTGTCTGTTCCCCGATAACTTTTCCCCTTCCTCTCCCCTCTCAATTACCCCTTTCTTCCCTCTAATTCCCTCCCTGCCCCACCTATTTCTCTCATCTCTTGGTCTATCGCCCCCTCCCTGCCTGCTCTAGATGAGGTGATTAATCTTGTCCTTTCCGCTACCTGTAGCCCCTCTGACCTTATGAAAAAGCAGAGGACTCCACAACCCCTAACAATGGATGTGCTGTTCTGGCAGAGACAGACAGAGAGACCCTGCAGACTCTAAAGAAGCAAGGAAGTTCACCTTCCCCCTAGGATGGAGACAAAGCTTTTGTCATTGGTCATATATGTGGACATACCTCCGTCAAAACATGTACATGCACCTTCACACACTATCCTGTATGCACACGCACACATATAAGAAAAAAATAAATGCATCACTGCAACTGCCTCATCTTATTTCTAACTCTTACAATGTATCCTGCTGTGCACACAGTCTTTGTCCAGATGACATCACATGCAGCACAGATGATAGAACACGTATTAATCTTGGTGAATAATGTGGCAGAGAAGCAGCAGATTCAAGTTCAACGAAGAATCAAATGACGGCAGAAAAATAAAGTCACAGGTAGAAATAATTCCTATTACAAATGGAAAGAAAAGAACACCTGTATTATGATGAAACGGTTCTAAGTTGTACCAAAAAAGTGAGTATCTTCATGCAAGCATGCATGTGTGTTTGTTAGAGAATGATAGAAAAAGTTTTACTCTCTCACAACCACACACAAAACAACAACACAGCAACAGCGTTCTATTGTTCTCAAACACCCATAAAAAGGCAGTTAGCTCGGGGAATTTCAGTCATTAATGAAATAAAATCAGGCCTGCTTGTTGTAGCTGGATTGGCTTGATGAGGACCTTTCTTGCTTACCTCACCCTCCTTTGTCTTAATTTCTCCTTAAACTAAGATGTTTATTTTATCAGCAGCAGACATCTTATCTCTCACCTCACTACCTCAACATAACATCACTGCCATTAAGCAATTTACAGCAAAGGTTTCTTTCTCACTGTGCGGCGTGCAGCCTTGTCTTTGTGTTTCTTAATGGGCCGCAGAATGTTGAGTTACACAAGTCCTTAATGGGGAACTCATCCAGAATGTTCACTCGTCTGTGTGGAAGAGATTTTGCAATAAGCAAAACAATCAACAACTGCTCCACTTACAGGAATGTCCCGACTCTCCAAGTTGTGTCTTGGCTTGGCAGCGATGTGCCACTGGTTTGGCTGGCACACAGTTGATGCCGTAAGTGCTTGAATGATTAATTTTCATTACCGCAGTTAGATAGTAGTTCAGATCGCTTATTGTTACACATTAGAACAATGGTCTTTGTTTCGCAAGTTCACTTAATTCCTTGATAGAAGTCATAGCCTGGAGAGACCAAATGTACAGTTGATTGTGTAAGACTTGTAGGCCAACAAAGGCAGCAGGGACTTCATCAAAAGTCTGACACAAAAACAACACCCCATCTCTGATGTCTCTGTAAATACAGTAGATCTGGTACAAAAGAGCGGGATGTACGGTGATTCACTGCCCATCCTACAAGGGCACAGTTATCTGTCTTAGGGAAGGAGGTCCCAAGTATTACATGCCAAAAAAGAAAGTATTTGATGTTATACAGAGGCTGGGGGTCCATCTATATTGTCATTTTAAAGAAATTCTTTATATGCTTTCGGTTAATTATTTTGCATTGTAATATATGGGGTTTGTCAAATCACATATTATATATACTTATATTTAAATACATGTAACTAATATATTCAATGGACATTTATTGTCAGATCAGTTGTACAGATTCTACATATGTACAGGATGTACACGGGGTCTGGATATTCAGCATGGATAGTGTTCTGGTTTCCGTTTGAAGTAAATCTGTAGTCCGAGCTGCATTGACAAATCGTCAATCAGCAGGCTTTGACATGTGCAGATAAAAAAGGTCCAGTTGGACAAAAAATAAACAAAACAGAAGGAACAGTAGCTCCCATCGACTCTTATGATGATTTATTTGTCGTTAAAAAACTGATATTGGAATAAAGGTGCAGCTAACAATCCATTATGGATCAAACATTTACACTTGAGCCACAGATCTGCTTGATGCTGTGTGGCTACCTGATACGCATCAGAATCAGATATCATCTGACCTCCATTCAATAAACGATCATTTTAGAAGTTTTTTTTGTTTTTAGTATATCGTGAGACTGAGTGAAACCTCTGTATGTCTTACGTTCTACTGTCGAACTGAGACATAACAGATGAATGGGCGCTCCTCCTGGAAAGTATGATCCGAGAAATGTTGACTATACTGTAGGTTGCAGACGTAAACAATGCACAGAAAAGTAAGTGGCGCCTGGAAGTCATTAAACACTACCGCTTAATGGTTTCAATGAATTTACAGACAAATCAGCTTCCATTCCCAGAGGCATATTGTCTATCAGAAGATGATTGCAGACGGGTTACGGGATTGTATAGTCGCAATTCAGTGATATCAGTACATGTTGCATCATTGCCCAAAGACACAATAGTCTTGTATGATGATGAAATCTTTGATTTACAATTCAAGAAGTATGGACAATATATTTTTTTCTCAACCCAGAATGCCCTGGTAATGCAAAAAAATGATTTATGCAGCATTTTCTTTAGAGTCTGCGTAGAATTAATAGCTCTTTGAGGAATTCAAAAAAGCACAATGCACATTCCCAACAAATTGAAATTGGCAGGTCTTGATGAAAAACACAATGACAGAACATTTCTTGGTTTGATTCCCAGGTGAAGGATTTGATTAGTCAGCATAATGTGCGAAACACAAGTTAACTCACAAAACAGCATAAAAAGATAAATTAGTGTTTCGGTGACGATGAAGGTAAACAGAAATGTTTACTAGCCCGCTGTATGACTCATTGTGGGCATATCACAGTAAGAGGGAAAACAGCTTTATGAGGCTGACTAAGTGATGTACAGTTAAATATCCTGAGTTTAAAGTTGAGCACAACAAGCCAAGGTTACTCACATGGAGCAAAAAACCCATCTGAGCTTCATTACTGTGAACACAATGCAACAGCTTTTGGAAACCATCTCATTATGTAAACCGGCACGTGTAAGCAGGTATACACACTGATGCACTCTGCTGCACAGCACTGACAACAAGCAGGAGCATATGAGAGAGAAAAGAGAGAAAAGGGGGAGATGAAGTAGGTATAATTATACAGCAATGGAGCACTCATTGATGATATGTATGACACAAAGGCTCGCAGCATGCACCTTGTTTTCACCTAAAGAGACAAAACATGGAGGGACTGTGACATACAAACTGCTACCCATTTCATACCTCGGCCTCCTAAGGGAGAAGGGAAACAAATTAAAAGCACCTTGAGTAAAAATATGCATTTCTCTGACTTTGAAATTAAGGGTTTTGTAACTGTACAACTAGACATCATGTACAATACAGGCCAAGTCATGTTTAGACATTTTTAGGAAATGTTACTTATTTTACTGTCAGTTGGCTTCTACAGTCTGTAACTTTAGTATACAGACTTTCAACCCCAGCCAACATATATTAGAATGTACTGATGAGCATTCACATATGTTGTGGCTGAAAAACTAAATGATCATGGTTTGTTTCTTCCTGCACTTTTATTGGCAGATTCATTAAAGAGAAATATCTTCAGAGAATAGAAACCGAATACTTCCCACTAACTGTTGGTCTTTTTTCATCATAAAGGAAGGATAGGCATACTCCGAATAACAAAGAATTTTAATCTAGCCTGCGCGTTACTGTCTGTAGCTTGTGGCTGGGCCAGTTTTATATCAACTTTTGTGCGGATATGAAAAAATACCATAGTAATATGTTGGTATTTGTATGCACATTGCTGAATATTTCCCCTTTGTACCACTTTAAAAATATGTACAGTTAAGCTTTTACCTGGTCCCTCTTGCAGATATGAACTGCCCTATACTGAATATATGAGCAACCCGGCAACACAGAGGTGGCAGGGTTTATCCTGCATAGAGAATTATTTGGCGCCCCCCAAAGTGGTTTTACCCAGCGCCAAAGGAAAATCACGAGCGGCAAAAGAAAAAAAAGACGATTCACATTGCGAATCAAATCCTCTCTGAATGTATGTTAAAAAGATCAATACATCAAACAACTGTTGAACAAGCAGAACATAAACTTAAATACGACGTCTCTGACCTCTAGCAGTCATCTCCCCTCTCATCCGTTTACGCATACGGCTCGCGCTGGATAGCCAGCTGATTGACTGTTCGTTTCTTGTGATTGGTTCCGGACGATCCGCTGACACCCACAAGTGCTAAATGCGGGTTGATTTTCCGTTTGGCGAGTTAAATTTCAAAGAGCAATCCACTTCATGACGGTAAATATGTATCCCAACAATCATCTAAACCTCGTATGATGTAGGCTAGCTGCGGCTACTTGTCCCTGCTCCTCTGCTGTCTGCAGACGGGTCCAAATTATCTGTGACTTAAATCTGTGATTATTTGACATAATACCTTAGTAACTCAAATAAATGTACTTAAACAAATGTGCATGTAAAATGAAAACACAATTTAAAGCAAAGAGCAGCCATCATAGGAAGAGGGTGAAATGCACTGGCAGGATGTGACTTCCCCTCTTCCAATCTCTTTACACCCCTTTCCCTCAAAATCCCTCTCCTCCCCTGTTTCACTGTTGCAATAAAAACAAATATTTACCAAATTTAATTGGGATTTCAGTAACTTAAGCATAATGATAATATTATTTATAAAATGGTCAGAAATAACAGGAAATGCACAGATTTCTGTCAAATAAAGTAATACAGACTATACTGTTATACGCGGGCCGAACGTTTACTACAGCGCGTATAGTCACCCCCCAAAGGCCCATTCTGAGCCAGGAAAAACCCTGGGTGTTCTTGAGGGTTTACAGGTGGACATAACAATTTATGGCTGTTGGCAACGACCACTTAAAGATGGTCAACAAAGAGGGAGGAGAGGGGAGGCCAAGGCCGGGGAAGGAGGGGGACAACCGTCACTTTTCTGAAGCACAACTGGCCTTTTCAGAATCTGTTCCTGGCTTTGGTCTGAAGCTCTCAAACAGTTTTGATAAACATCACACCCTCCGAAACATATTAAGTGCTCTTTTACTTTGCAATGGTCTACTGCACTGAGAAGACTCTTTTAATTTTCATTAGTGCTCTGGATATTTCTGTCCCACTGATCTAATTGGGGCTAAAATTCTCGAACCTGGAGGTCTAAGAGCACTAGAAAGAAAACACTGTGTCATTGAATGTTGGAAGCTGTGTTTAAACCCAATAGGAGGCAGGGAGCACGCTGTGTTAAACCTACACACCTGGCCCTGCTTGCTTTATAAGTGGTGTAAACCTGCACACATCCTGTTGCCTCAAAGTGAAGATGTGTGTCTCTAAATATGAAGTAGCACCTCAGGGCCACGGCTGGTTATTTGGTTGACCTGTGCACTGCTACAGAAGAACATTGTTATTAATGTATATTTATTATAATGATCAGACCTCCTTTGAGAAACTCAGGAGAAAAAAGAGCCAGAGAGAACCAGAAAAGTGTCAGAGATGTTATTCCTGTTCAGGTACTCATGTGACATCTCTTATCTTTACAACATGACAGCATTTTATCTATCGCTTCTTAAACTACAGTAGCTCATGATGTCACTAGTCAATCATAATTATCTTTAGCCTCTTTCTACACTCACAGTTAATCAAACATTAATTGTCAAGTGCTCCTTTCTCCTCCTTGAAAATCAGAGTACAACATGGCTGACAGCGGAGAATGTGGTGCACTACGCCAATTTAAAGCAGCAGTAAAAAGTGTAAAAGAGTTGTTAAACCTCAACTGACCAATGTGTGGTCAACACTTTGAGATATGTTTTTCAATATTCAGTCAGAATCTTACCAGCATACTCATGGATAAAAAAACACGATTTAGAGAAATGCTTCACCTTAAGGAATCTGTAAAAACACAGACAGCTTTGCTTTACGAAAAACAAGGCTCTAAGATCAGGAAAACAGGGGCTGGCCTGATCTTAGAGCCTCATTGAAGCAGTAGTCCTCAGATCATTAGGCGGACTACATGTGCAATAATTTTTCACCCTGACCTATCCAAACCTTTCCTGCCAGTTTCCAATTAAAATGTTCAGATATAGGAATATTTATGTGTAAAGTGGTGGGATGTTTTGTATTTTACTGCAGAAAGCAGCTGAATATTGTTTTCTGATCATTTCAATGTTTGTCTCCTTTTTACCTGTTTCATTAAAGATTTGAGCTGGACAAAGAAAGAGGATAAAAAGTAAAAATCGGACTCCTGTACCTTTTTGACTGCTGTGTGTATTCAGCGTGACACGACTGTTTTACAGGCCTACCTAATGATCCAACACACACACACCACCTGCTGATGCAGCCATGATGTCAGCCTGGAAGCATCACAAACATGTCCAACCCTGCACTTTCTCCCAGTCTTTCCTCTCCCCTTCTTTCTCTTTGCTGTCATGTATTCTTCTTTGCTCTTCATTAACTTTCCTAAAACGTCTCTTTTATTTTCCTCTTGATGTCCATCAAGGCCTGATTTTCAGAACTTGGGGATTTTCACACCTTCCCAATCGGGCTGTCTTGCTTGTTGCTGCAAGGCAGGAAAAAGCAAGCTCTTACAGTCGGAAGGAAAAAGGGTCAGGCTCAATCAGGCGCTGACAGGACTAAGCCTCTACCTCTCTGATGTGTCCACAGGCGACTTGTCACTGGAAGGAGAAAGATAGAAGCAGGAAAACTTATTCTCTTCCTCACCTAGCAAGTACAAGAGAAGATATTGCCCTGAATTTACAGAGATATAAAATCAAAGATAAAACATCCATGTGCATTATGTAAAGTCGGCAAGAAGCTGTGCCTCCCCTTCACTCCCTCTCTCTTCTTTTCTCTCTCACATACAAACATTCCCTGACACATCGCTGAACATCACAAGACATGCCGCTGTCCTGCGGGCATGTCTTTTCCTCTCCGCCCTCTCCTCCTCCCTCCCTCATTCCCACCTTGCAGGAGACAAGCTTTGGAACAAGATAAGCATTTGGGAAGCAGATCAGGTCACAAATTGTCCTTTGAGGGTGTTTAAACCTGAGAGGTGTTTACACTGCACATTATACGTGCACGCTCACACATAAATACAGTGTGGACGCTGAACTTGAGACTGAGAGGAAACTAAAAATGCCTGAGGAAGTGGGAGGAGAGTATATGTGGATGACTAGATGGAAAAAAAAGTGAGGGACTAGGTATCCACTGTAATGGTGCTTAGGGCTAGAACCGTACACTGAACTTGTGGATGTGTGTGTTTGTGTTTAAACCTCATCAACAAGAGCTCTGGGTAGTGAGGTAATAGGTGCACTGGGTGCAGAGAAGGGGAGAGAAATACTTGACATTCAATAACTGACATCTGACTGACGTAAGGCCTTCCCTGCTGTAAACAGACAGCTTCATCAGCCTGCAGACTTGGACAGTGTTGATCAACCAACTAGCATCTTGTGTAGATAATGTACTGACACCATGGAATGTGCTAACACTTGCAGCATGCTACCTGGAAACTTAATTCATGTTAACAACAGGAAACAGCCACTTGTTTGATAAAATGAGAACATCATGTTTCATTCTCTAAGCTGACAAAGTGGATTTCATTCAAGAGGAAATACACTTACTATTATACTATTTCTCTCTTGTCCCTCTGTTATGATTATGATGTATGAGGTATGAATGTAGCTGAGACTACTTAGCTACCTCTATGTCTGAAGTTTGAATCAACATTTGAACACATTAGCAGATGTGAGCTTTGCAGATCATACACACAGGGGGAAAATCGAGGCAATATTATTATCACACTAAGTGAAAAGAGGCTCGCCAAAACAAGTGAGACCGCTTCCTTAAATATGGAAGATCATAAAAAGAAAGGGATTAGTCTCAATGATCTTTCAACATTATAAAACAAGGTTGCAAGTTGTTGATGAAAACTTCGCTTGGTGTAATGTCCCTACTGATGAAGTTTTAAATAATCTTTATCATGCATAATGTTTTCATAGACATAAACTGCAATTAAGAAACAAACTAATTAGACAGCCTCAGCGCTGACAGAACAGCTGAGTCATTGTATGTGCTATGTATATAACTGTGGAACAGAATTAGTCTAGCAATTCTGAACACAAACAATTACCTGGAAAACACATGATTACAGGCCTGAATTCTATAACTCAGACATTCAAGCGTATCAAGCATAGGAGAAATGGGCTGACCACCACTTATCTAAATGAAACTCAAGAGTTACACCATGAACCAATAAGGAGGTCATGGGAGAATTAACACGCTACAACTAGACTGTTGTCTGTGCCCCTGCACTGGAACCTATCACAGTAGCATAGAAAAAGCAGACGGGATGTATACAATGGGAGGCCATGGGCCAACTCGGCCTATTCTGTAGGGTGCTGGGCTTCTCTGTCCTTGGCTAATGTGCTGGTGGTCAGTGTGTGGGTTGTACTGTGTTGGCCTGGCTGAGCTACAAAGGCACTGAAGGGTTGCCGGAACATCATGTCCTCACAGCAGGGGCAAACCCTGGCTAGGAAGTTATCATGGCCATTTGCACATTTACCCTACATATTCATTCACATGAAAGGAAACGTGACAGTGTCCACGATTACAAATGCCCTGAGTCACTCCTGCCATATAGCAGGAAGACAAAACTCAGCTCAAAAGTGTTACTGAAGATTTCAAATAAACTTTCTCTTGATCTGCAGCACTTGCTTCTCTTGTCTTGACTTGACTTTCCGTCCATCAGCAGTTGGAGTGTTTCTGAGGGCCATTTTGTAAGGAGAAGTCTAGGTGATTCAATACTTTTCTCACTGCAGATATTGTATCCAACTACTGTTAAGATCCAAAGCAGAGGCCAGGTTTCTTTTTCCTGTTAAGACACACATGCATATGCACTGCACATCCATACATGTACACATAAAAAAACCTGCACATCAGTACCTTTGCACTACAAAATGAGCACAAAAACATGTTTACACATGTGCTCTCACATGTAAATACTCACGTTGATAGTATTAGCAGCTGAAAAGGCAGAGATGAGTCATAGCAAGCTGGAAAGCGGTCCTGCATGGACTCTAGGGTACTTTTTGGAAGGAATACAATGTTCAAAGAGGACTCCAGAACCTAACACTAAGACATGACTCACTACTTTCTAAAGGACTGGATGGAGTGAAGGATGGAGAAAGAAGACAGGGGGCGGAAGAGGCGGCAGGGGACAGGTTGGAACACAGCAGAGGGTATGAGAGAGGACAAAAGTTTCCAGCTATCTGTGCAGTTGTGCGAGTGTAACATTGTGGCTGTGAATACCACCCGCTGATGTGTGTTCATCTACAGTCAGGGAGATATGGACTTCCTAAAAATGATGTGTTTTTGTGTGCATGCGCTGTGGTTTTCATGGGTGTACAGAGGTGACGTTGTTGGAGTGTGCTGGGGGAGGTGAGGCTGCTGCTTTTGGCCTGTTAGTTCTCTGTGGGCTGGATGGTGGTGGGGATGGTCGAGGTTCAGTCAGGCCTGCAGCTCTCCTGTGGAGAGTGACCTCATCGCCTGGCCCCTGGCATTGTGGCAGCAGCACAAAGCCATGCAGGGGACACAGAGAGAGAAGACTACAGATGAATGTGGGGGAGGGACTGGATGTGAGCGTGGATGTAGACGTGAATGAGCCTTCACGACTAAGAGAGAGAGGGAAGACAAGTGAGAGAAAGTGGTTTATTCTGAAAAGGGGGTAATAGAGGACCACCGGGCTCTCAGGAAGACCAGGGATGAGAACACACAGACAGTCAATGAGGGAAGCTGCGAGACAGGAAACATCGGCACAAACAAACAGACTATACAACAAGCAACCTGGTAATTTGTTTGTATTGCTGATTGCTGCTATTGCATAGCCAACCATAAAATACAAATCACAGCCAAGCGTCTTCTCTACCCTTTCACCTGAACACACAAATCAACAGTTCCTCTCAAAGCTGCAAAAAGGCACACGCACACGCACACGCACACACACACACACACACACACACACACACACTCTACAGGATACTTCCTGAGTAGTCATTCCAAAATTGTGAGAAAAGAGATGTTGTTTTGGTCAGAGAAACAAGCATCCACTACCATTCAGTGCTACTCCATCCTGTTTCCCCTACTGCCAGATAAGGCAGCCTGCAGAGGGTTTGGGTACCTTAAACAAGAACCCAAGTATGTATTCCCTCAGGCACACCATAATCTCACATACATGTACTTGTTTGTATGTATGTATCTGTTTACATTGCATGAAATAGTTTGTCTGACTCTCAGAGGCAATCACTCTCAACAAAGTCAATATCTGTATTATCTGTGTGTGTGGCAAAAACACCCCCTAGGGGTAGCTGTGTGGTAACAACACACTTGCATGTGGATGTTGATAGAGAAGGAGGTTTTGTGTGGCAGAAAATGGGCATTTTATCATATCTTAGAAAATGTTTGACTTTCCAATACTTTTTAGTATCACATTTTAAAATGATACAATCTCAGTTATTTGAATGATCGATTATATCAAAAATTACCCAAAGCCTTAAAAAAAATCTTAAGTTATATATTTAACAAACAGCTGCTGTGAGCAAAAGAGAGAGTGCTGTCTAAATTTCACAAATATGTTGTTGGTGTATTTGTACAATTTAGACAGTGTGCAGGAATTAGTCTGTGTATGGTATTTAAAAACTAAAAACTACCCAAAATTGTGGTTCCTATAGGACTTGTACTTTTGCTGCAATACCTGGTATTGAAACAGATGCAGATATTGTTTGATTTTTACCAGAATTGTATCAAAGTTTAGGATTCTGGTATAGTGAGAGCCCTACATCTGATACTGCTTAACACACTATCTCACATTGCACCCCTCTCTATGTTGTTTGTTTCCTTCACAGAGGCCTTAAATAAACTTCCGCTGGAACGTGAGACACGATAGATCTCTCTCGCGCAGTTTAAGTGTCCTTCGCTTCACTATTGTTTGTTTGTGTGACTTTTCTGTCACTAACTGATTTATTTATTGTTATTTTTTCACCTCTTCAAGGCAACACGCACATACACACACAAATACACACACAGACAAAGAGTGGCAGTACACTGAAGATGTTCCCCGTCCATCGACAGGGGCTGGTGGGGAAGGTGCAGAGGTCAGTGCCTGGGGGTCAGAGATCAACTAATCGGTCACTTCATCAACTCATTACTCAGCTTGTTAATTAGAGGATTAAAACAGGCAGGATGAGGTAACCCACATATCTTTGCAATCCTAACAATGATTGCATTCTGATTTGAATTACTAAATGTGATTGTTTTGTTAGAATATGGTTAAAAAAAAGTTCATGTATGATTTGAGGGGGGTTCTCTGCTTATCAAAGAAGTGCATTTGCTTGATTTACCATTGGGTCTTGACCTCAGCAGGTTTAATAACTCCTGTTACCAGATGGCAAAGTCATTTGTAATATTGTAGACTTTGCCAGGACAGCTAAAGGAATGGGATAAACAGGGTTTCCTCAGGCCTGTCAGACTATTTACGTGGTTACACAGAGAGCAGGGCTTCTTGTCTCTGTACTGTCCTCAGGAGACTGTTTTGTGGTATGTGTGCATTAGACTAATGCAGGGAAAGAGACCTTGATGAGCTTATATGTCTGTTTGCTTGTGTTATGTTTTTGTCAAGGGAATAATAAATGCACCTTCGGACAGATTTCCCAAAGGTCCCTTCTTCAGTAATAAATCCTTTTCCTATATGTAATCTCCCGTGTCTTTATCTTCCTGCCTCCTCATCGTTGCACTTCTACTATTAACAAACTATGTTATTGCCGGGTCACAGGGGAGCAGAAGTACTGACAAAACAGTTTAACATTAATATATAACCAAAGCTGCTATCAGAAATCTCCTTTCTTGTCACTTCTTTAGAAAATGAGATAAGAAATACTATTATTGTATGTAGTTAGTTTAAACATGCGATAGCACTTCTGTTATATTTAGAGATTGATTATAAATGGGTTATCACCCGGTAAAAGTGCTCTAGAGATAGGCTTGCAGATATAAACTGAACGCACATCTGGATAAACACACTATGCGCGTGCACATATGTGCAAAGTATACACACACACACACACCTGCCTGTAAAGTAAAAAACTAGGCTGCAGGATATGACTAAATTGTTGCTAAACGGCCTTATTATTATCAATCCTGAGATTCTGCTCGATCAAAGCCCTCTGATCCGAAAACTATGACTGAAGTGCTCTTAGAATAACAGAATAATCAAACAGGTTAAAGGCTGAGTTGGGTGTTAGCAGAGTAGGCTCAGCATGAACTGAGATCAAACACTAGTTCCAGCTTATCTTGCTTGCTTGTGAGTTGATTTGTGGACAAATCCCAATGAGGTAATAATGGCAGCGTGTTGGCAACAAATTGAAGGGTCCAGCCATATGTCAGTTTAGAGACCAGGCAAGTTGTAAGAGATAAAGAGAGTAAAAATACCCGTATAGTCCTCAAAATCCACATCCTTTTTGTTGTACTGTAAGAACAACAAAGTGTGCTTTGATCACATTTTTCGTCCCCTGTAACCTCGTCTGCCATCAAACTGTTAAAAAAAAACAGGGCTTAGATGAAATCTGGAAGGGAAAATGTGTTGAGGTTTCCCTTCCATGCAGCTGAGGAAAGATGGTCTACAGAGAGACACACACACACACAAACATACACACAACACACACACAGCACGGCTGGTGGAACTCAGAAACTCTGAGGCCATAAAGTTTGACATATGGAATGGTGTGTTAATCAAAGACTCCACGCTCCCAGCTGGAGCAGCCTCACTGGGAACACAAGCTCACATGCATACTTTCGAATATTCCTGTGTGTGAGTGTGTGTGTGTTTCTCATGGTGCTGTAATCCCTGTCATCCTTTGTAGTGATGGTTGTATTGGTGTGCCTGCTTGTGAGGGTGTGTTTGCCTTATCCATGTACCAAAACAAGAGGTCTGTAGAAAGGTCCGCCTAAACGTTTGCACAACCTTTTGTTTGTCAAGCTCTACTAAAAGCACTGGTTATAAATTAAATAATGATTCCAAATGTTGAGCATATATATTTAAAATAAATGAGTTTGCTTAAATATGTGATCAGCTCAGAGAAAACGGTTCAGAGGGATTAAAAAATGAGTAAAGAGGATTGTGAAAGATGCAGAAAAAAAGTAAAGGTAATCTGAGTGTTCAGTGTTTTAGAAAACACTTGCACTTCCTCTTGGCTTTTCTGTTTTCATTCTCTCTGCAGAAACCACACATCCTGACATCTTCACATTCCTGACAATGGAAGCTGAGTAAAGCAAACATCTACAAAACACATTATGATCAAAGTGTATAGCACTAGCTGGTACAGTTGAAGCATTATTCTGCTCGTCCTAGGATGCCCTGCTGGATCATTTTCTCCTGTGTTGCCAATTGCTTCACACTGTCAGTCGTCTCTCAACTGAGATATTTGCTATGGAAAGATCTACACGTTGTAAACATTAAGTGTAATTGACTTGAACGTAGAATTATTGGGATCAAGTCTAAAGTCCAAAGGAAAATGTGGTTTGATAATTAACAATATCAGTTTTGACACATGAGGCTACAAAGATGTATGTTGAATTAAAAGAAATCTTTAAAGCAACAAATTAAACTTATCATGAAATCACTTAAACACATCCTACTTCTGCAGTTTCAGCTGTGTACTTATGCACTCCAAGCAAAATCAACAAACAACTGCAGTCTTTTAAATACCTGCTTGTTTGGATCAAGTAAGCTAGGGCCTGGCAGGGAAATGTTAAGATCAGTAACAGCAAGATCCAAATTATCGAGACTGTAAGGTTTAAAAACCTCTTAAGAGAACTCTGACTGTCATTCATTAGAGACGAGATCATGCTGTTAAATTACACAGCTCACATTCATTAAGAAAGCAAGTTGTCGAAGAAGGCAACCATTCTAAAATAGGCAGAAGAAGAAAAGAAAGTCAGTAAAAGTGTACTACTTCGGGGCACAGATGGCCTAGCGGTTTGGTCACGCACCATGTACAGCAGTTGTGGTATTCCAGGAAGTTGGCCTGGGATGGAGTCTGACCTGCATGTCATTCCCAACCCTCTCCCTGATTTCCTTCTCAATCCAATGTCCTTCCCAAATAAAGGCATAAAAAGCCTCCAAAAACGGGGGCGTCTGTGCCCTAGTGGTTAGGTCGTTCCCCCAGAGGCTATAGTCCTCAAAGTGAGCAAGTTGACCTGAGTTCCAGTCTGACCTGTGGCTCCTTTCCCGCATGTTAATCTCCACCTTCTCTCCATGATTTCCAACTATCCACGGCCCAATCGAATAAAGGCAAAAAAGCCCAAAAAATGAATCTTAAAATAATTAGTCTAAACAAAAACGTACTGCTTCCAGGGCCAGTACAGTGGATACCTCGAAGGCAGATGAATACGTTTGGAAGACGACCACATAGATTATGAACCGCAGAGAGAGGACAGAAAATAAGAAGAAAAGAGGGCAGCAAAGAAAAAAGTGATGAGAGATAAAGTGCATCGGAGAGAGGAGAGAAACAAAGAAGGACTCATTGTTTTGGTTCTTGCTCATTACTGAAGGGGATGATAGCATAATATAGTACTAATGGGGGAACAAATCGTGTAGTGTTCAGCTTACATAACTGCTGAGTGACTAATCACACAAGATGTTTCCTTGACACACACAGCGAACAGCCCATTTGTTCTGTCTGTCTCACACACACAGACCTCTAACAACAAAATAAGCTTATTTTTTTTGTAAATTTGTAAAGCTGTCTATACAAACTAATAGAAAAAGAAAGATTGCCTATGCCTAACAAGAGTCAAGTGAAACTAGTAGGAGTAGTATTTCCAATGATGCATTTATTGGCTCATCCTTCTGATGTCAATCACAGTCCGGGACTGTCAATGTCGTTTCACCCAGTGTGAGCACATGCAAGTACATCAAATAACCCGAATGGCCAGCTGTGTGCAGAACGAGAAGAGCAAGAAACAGAGAGGGAGGGAGAGACACCACGAGAGAGAGACTCCATCTGCTAATGTGCGTCAGTCTATGACAGTTCTAGCTCCTCCAAAGAAAGCCAATGTACATCTGCCAACGACAGAAGGCATCAACAAGAAACAAATGAGTGGCATTAAAGCTTCTTTTTCTTCATAGTTGCCTTTGGTAACAGTGATATATTCTACTTTGGTGCATCATGTGTATTGTACAACCTTTAAAAAGAGCACAAATCGCATATGCTTCTTCTCAGGCACAGGTTTGTGCCACAAATTAAGAATTTGAGCATATAGGTTACTCCGAAGAAACCACGGCATGTGCTAAGGCTTCAAGCTTACCCCTGTGCAGTTTTTCACTAATGCTCATTGGCCACTCATTGGCCATAGATCAGTTCACTTCTGTCAGTAGGGGCTGCAGGCACAACAACCGCAACAAAACCGCAATGTGACAGAGCCACCAGCCAGCCAAAAAAAAGCCAGCAGTCCAACATCATGAGCTGGAAGTGAAGAGTGAGGAAGAGCAGATGAGAGGGAGGGAGAATGTGAGAGTGACAGAGAGGCGAACAGAGAGTTAGAGGAAGGCAATGCCAACTAACTGCCACGTTTCCAGTACAATTTAACAAATCCGACAGGGTTTTCACTTGCTAAGAGCCTTCAGAGCTGCTAGTTCACATAAGAAAAACCACAAAAACTAATGCCTGTTTGCAGAGGATTTCATATACATCCGATGCTTGCTTTGATTAACGCACATGCAAACATGACAGCCAGTCAAATAAATTCTGCATCATGCATGGTTCCGAGGGTTGATGATGATGCCATTACATAGCTAAGGTTTCTGAAAAGCCTTCAGTATATTACAACCTGATAGTTTATGGTCTACTGCCATTTATTTCGGTGGTGTAACTCTAATCTGCTACATAAGCCACCCAAATACATGTTTTTTTCAGACTGTCTGGATCTATCAAATGTTGCACTCGATTCGGGGCTGCTTCAGAGGGACTGACATGCAATCAGAGGCCTGCGTGCCTGTGCCGAGGGAGCACGGTAAATTGTCAGCTGACGAAAGACTGGAAAGACCGTGTTTTGGGTTTGGTCCGTGAAGGCTTTAGCCGACAGGAAAGCTCCGGTGTTTTCCTCTCCATGGGGCATAATGGATTCTCCCCGCCAATGAAACATTATTCCGGCTGGCAGGCCGGACCGCCAGCCACCTGAGAGTCTTTCCCACAACACCCCCCTCTCCTCGTCACAGCCAAGAGGAGCCCTCACTGGAGATCTGGGACAGATGGAAGGGTGAAGCGAGGATGGTTGAAGAGAGAATAAGTGCGCAGGAACAATGAACAGATGTTTAAATAAAGAGAGGGAAAGAGGAAAATTGGAATCACTTTCTGCTCAAACTACTATGGAAAATTTTGGATTTCTCAGCAATGAATCTAAGCCTCAGTGCCAAAGTCCGAACATGCTCCTAGAAACACACACACGCAACCATTCCATCCAACAATCAAATGAAGCACAGAGACACATACAGTGCCCCCCTTACCCCCCCCTTGCTGCATACCCCAACTCTTCTCCTCACTCTGTTGGCATCTATGCCGTTCTGAGATGCAACTTAAGAGCACTACACTTGACTGAAACAATGTCCTGTTTATTATTAAATCAGCCTACAAACATACACGCTATGTCCACACACACATCTGGATTTCTGGCAACACCTGGTAAACCTCATAAAGAAATCGGTGTAGTCACAAACATTTGGTACCTTCTCTCATTGTCATCCAGGTGAGCAAACAGCACATTCTTGGAGATGGCCTTTGCCAATGCTGTCATGGTCTTGTAGTCCTTTGGGATCACCTGTGAAGATGAAGCAGTAATATATTGGGTAAAACAGACTATGACAACATTGTGCAGGTGGACACATGAATTAAACCAGCGAAAACACATAATAGGCTTCACTTCAAAGCATACTAAATTGAGTAATTAAAGAGCAGCGCATTGGCAAACACTTGAAAGACATATCCCACACGTGTGTCTGTGTATTCTGGGAAAGCCCATCTGTTCAGGGATTACACTCAAAATGTCACACAACCCTTAAAAAATTCAAGAGAGGCCTGAACTCATTCATAAAACATGCTTTTTCACGTCCCACACTCTGTGGGTTGTCTGTGTGTGTGTGTGTGTGTGTGTGTGTGTGTGATTGCATGTGTGTGTGTGGCTGTGTGTGTGTATGTGCGGTGTGTGTATGTACGGTGTGTGTATGTACGGTGTGTGTATGTACGGTGTGTGTGTGTGTATGTGTGTGTACGGTGTGTGTGTGTGTGTGTGGAAAAGGGATTGCAAAGTCTGTAACCACAACAAAGCCACAGAAGTCGGTATTTTAAAAAAGACATCTTTGAAGAGAACTTGTGCTTTTTTCACACAGGGTGAGAAAGTCAAAAAGTGTAGAGAAAGAAGGAAGGAGAAAGAGTGACAAGAATAAACTAAATCCTAACAGAAGAACTTGGTGAGGAAGACGTTTGTGTGTGTGTGTGTGTGTGTGTGTGTGTGTGTGTGTGTGTGTGTGTGTGTGTGTGTGTGTGTCTGGTGTTGAGGGAGAGGAGGGGGTAGGCTGTAATTACGTTAAAGCAACAGATGTTTCCACATGAAGATGACCACGCAGCACTGTTCACATCATGCACACAAATACACACAGACCACATCACATACAACATAAAAAGTACCAAATTTTTCATCTATCTGCAGAACTTGGGCCTGGATACTCAGTGGACATAAAGAAGAAAGAAAGAGGCTGGCCTGTCTGAGAAATTAAGTTGGAGGAGGATGCATCCACCCTGAGAGGCTAAGTGATGAAAGTAATTTTCAGATTCAGACTCTGGGTCAGACACCTAATTATCCTCCACTAAGTCCAGCTCCAGTGCTGCCACACAGGGGATCATTAAATGTCGTTGTGTCATCTTTTGAATCATTTCTTCTGTAACTTCTCACAGTAATTTTTAGATATTCTCTCCTAGCCATATTTGCAAAAGGAAAGTTGGGTTAAAGCCAAGTGAGAAATGATGATTTCTTCATGATTTGAATGATACGCCTGCTTGCACTAATTGGAGGAAGTCAATAAAAGTGTGGTGGTATGTGTATTCAATAGCAAAGCAACAAAGATAGGCTTGTGGGGTGCCTACTTACTTCAATGACTATATTATCTGTCTTCATACATGTCATAATTCGAGGAAATAAAGGGCTGCATTTAATTACACTACAAATCTGAGGAAATATCTCATTTCAGATATTAAAAGAGGGTTTCCTAACTGGTTTCCAACATAAATCTGACGCCAGCTCTCCAATTCATTCCGTTAATGTGAGCTGCAGGATTGACAGACAGGACTCGTGATATGTTAGGACTCACAGCAGTGCTCCCTTTAATCTGGCTCAATGTTAAACATACTGACAGTGGAGCCATTAATGAAATTGATGATGTGGTAAGATGTCAGCGCAGATGCACAAAGTGTGGGTGTAAATGTGTGTGCTTGTGTTATCTCAGTGTTCATCAATGGCCAGAAGACAGCCTTTTCTCTGATGGTCTGTAGCAATGTGTGTGATAATTACATGAATTTGTTTATATTTCAAAGGCAGCTGATGTGGCAGCATGAGTCGATGTGTGCGTGTGTGTCTGTTCATGAGACAGTGACGGACAGTGAAGAAAAGGAGGCTGGAGATAGGAGCAGGCTTGTTGCCATGACACATGACTGCAGTGTCTCGGAGAGACCTCAGAGACATCAACACAACGCCCCCCGTGGGTGTGTGCACATACCTGACACACACACAGCATGCTCCAGTGGCCAAGCGATTACAGCGTGGTGACAAGTGGGTTCATGCAGTTGTGTCATTACCAAGCAATTAATGCCATGTCAGGTTAATTTAAATTTAACAAGCATGGTCATATTATAGCAACTAGTGTGTGTGTGTGTGTGTGTGTGTGTGTGTGTGTGTGTGTGTGTGTGTGTGTGTGTGTGTGTGTGTGTGTGTGTGTGTGTGTGTGTGTGTGTGTGTGTGTGTGTGTGTGTGTGTGTGTGTGCGTGCGTGTGTGTGTGTGCGCGCTGTATGTGTTATCTAAATGTAAAGAGGTGAGTTATAGTTCCTGGCAAAGAGCACTATTTCCTATCTTGCATGAAATTAAGGACAGGACACATTGAAAAATGAGAGATAACTTAAACAGCTGCTGAAGAAATGATCTAAGCTTCTCTTCTCTTCAACTGGAGATGCAAATATAATAAAAGCATGAATAAAAAAAATAAAAGTTACTCAGACTTAATGTCAGGAAGTGTATTCACGTGCACATCTTTCTGTAATTACTATTTAATAAATAGCTGGCAGTTTAAAAAAATATATATTGTTTTTTTGCGGTTAGACTTCTTGTAAACGCTGTTTTCATGGTCATGTACATGTGAAGAGATTTTCTTATTTATATTATGTACACAAAGAATAATGATGAGAAAATTTCCAGCAGCAATATTAATGGTAAAATTGTTAAATGTTGCAATGCAACCCTTTGTTAAAAAAAAGATAGTTTTACACTAAAATGTAAACAGAGCCTCAGCCTCAGTTTCAACAGATTATTTCATCATAACACACTTTTCAAGAGCAACCTTGTTTCTTACTTCAATTTCGTTGACATAAAGGACACCCAAAATCATCGAGTCAGTCTTGTGTTTGATGTTTAGCCCAGTTAAAACAAATGGAAAGGCCTTTAATTAATGCAGAGTTGGTGCCTTTAACAGTTTATGTAACATCACAGAATCAAATCTCAGCATCTGTACTGAACGCTCAGCAGCTGACTCACAGACTGCTTGTTTTTTGTAACAAACACACTAAAGTGGCTGAGTGTGTTTATTACTTGCTGCTGTCATACATTTATGTAGCTGATTTACACAAATTAACACAGCTGATGTCCCTTACCACTGCCATGTTGAATTATGAATGTGTCAACATTCATACTCTTCAGTGCGGTATAACAACAGTTATGTCCGATAAACAAACAAGAACAACCTCATATATGTATTCAGTTTTTTTACTTTATTTTTACTCAAATGTTAAAACAGTGCAAACATAAGCAATTGAGTCAATAAGTGTTACTGTGCATGTTTGAGTTGCCTTTGTGTATCTATGTGAAAACGTGCTTTTGTATATCAGTGCATTTGTGTGCATGGTATGTTTCTTTCAAGACTGACCTTGCGTACGTAACTGACAGCATCCTCTTCGGTGTAGACCTCGGCGCTGACCCCTCCTCTGCGGCGCCTGGCCTTGACAACAGGGTTGGGTGGTGGGGGAGAAATCTCATCATCATGTGAGTCTGACTGGCTGTTAGATTTCTGGCGAGCCATGATCTGCTTGCATTCTTCCTGTTAAGAGACACATTTGTTTTGATTGGTTTAAATATCTAAAAGAAGTTCCCCAAAAACAGCCTTGTTTAAAAATATGTACACAATTTATTCAGATGCAACTTCTTCTTAAGCTTCAGCAGGATCATCTAGAAAATATTATTTTACCTCAGAAACGATGAAATGAAGATGGACTGACAAACATTTTTCTGACATCAAAAATGATGTGAACTCTAAACCAGGTCATATATTTTACAACAGAGCAGTTTAAATGTCAGAGGAACAACAGTGGAAACATCCGTGTCCTGAGTGCACATTGTTTGGACATCTGGCTGCTATGGTATGAAGTAAAAGCTATTAAATATTAATATCTGCAGGTCTGAATATGCAGAGAGCAGAAAGCCCAGCCAGGTACTCTCCCCCTCTCAGATGATGAACAACAAGGAAGAAATAGATCAAATAAGAGACAGGATGCCTCCGGCTGGCTCGTGTTGCAACTGCTGAACGCTCTGCAGGGGATGAATTATTGATTGCACACTTGATTAACACATTAGCATATGTACACAATAAAACCACTGCAGGCTAGTTGATATGTGAGAGTGCTGTGAGCCAAGGGTAATTGATAAAAAATGTGCACAAACCAAGCAACAATAAACTTCTGTTTATTACCTATTAATGGTTGTTGTGCTTTTTGTGTTTATTCCTTCATTTGAGTGCATCAATATGTCCAACTGCACCATCAGGACTGAGTTGACAGAAGTAATATAAAGTTGAATATTTTTATATATACATAGACAGTGTCATCTGCTGCTAAACTACACAGCTAATATGTGGTTAGAAATGAACAAGAGTGACTTAAGGAGACAAGACTTCAGACATGCAATTTGCAAACAGAAGCAATGCAGTGAAGTATACTATGTGGCGTCTGTAAAGGAGTGCAGACCCCACAAAAACAGAAGCAGAGGCAGAAATTATGTAAAAGTGTTGGAAGGTATTAGCTGGATGATTTGTCTGGTGGCGGCTCTTGTCGAGTGCCATGACCTTTCCTGCTCCATCAGGTGAGCAGGTGAGTCATTGTCAAAACAGCACGGTGAGCCTCGGGTTTGGAACAGTGTGGGATTCTGTCTTCAGTTGTGTTATCCAAAAATACCAAAAAATGACAACTACCTGCTGCAGGTTGGGAAAAAATGGTAACTTGCATTGATGTCCTCCTAACGTCGAAGCTCTAATTTGTCATATCCCAAAGTAATGAATCAGATCAATACATGGCTTGAAATAATAATTTATGATTGTTTTGTTACCAATCCATTTTAGTTTGAAGCTTTAACTTTTTGTATTGTGTCTCTTTTAATATCTAACAAACTGTTGATCATGAATACAGCACAAACAGTAATTTGTTCAAACCACTGAGTTCTTAATAACTCTAAGCTTTAAAAGTGCAGATTTCAAGAACAACAAATATCTGTGAAATAAAGCTAAACGACTTGACGCTCTGAATAACTTGAGCGTGCGGAGTTAGGAGAAAGAAGACCCACAGCAGCCAGGAGCCGATAGACCACTGTAAGCAGGGAGCGAAGGATGCTGCCACCTCTCTGCTAATTCACTGACACGTAAGGACAGAAAAGAACAGAGTGGAGGAAAAATGACTGGAGCAAAAAAGATTGCTATGACAGATGACGAGAGATGGAGACAGTGAGGAGGTGAAAAGCGCGACAAACAGAAATGTTGCATCTAATTAGTACCTCACAACTCAGCACTTCTCTTCACATTGTTAAGAACAACAAACTGCTCCAGTAATCCAAACTTCACAATGTAACTGGGACAGAAACAGTAACACAGAAACCAGTTGCCTTAAGGGCATTTGTCTGCTAGCTCTCTCATTTTGTGAGTTGGTATCCTTTCATTTTATAATCTTTTTTTCACAGTCTCCCTCTAATTTTTCGCTCCTTTCTCTGTCTAATTTGTCTCTCTCCTGCTAGTTATGGCGAAAGGTTTCTGCGGTGCTTGGCACACTCTCTGCGTAACACAATGTGAGAATGCAGATCACACACAAAGACACACACACAGACACACACACACACACCCCTTGCTTACGCAGAGTCACTGCCTGAGGGAACACAGCCAGCAGGAGGAGAGGAGGAGAGGTAGAGTCGGAGAATCTCACAAACACATGCACAGGCAGACTGCAGGGGGAGAGGGAGGCTCACACACTCCAGCTTAATCAAGGTTGAAACGTCTGCAATCCGATAACAGACTATCCTCTCTTAAGACAGAGAAGGCAAGTCCGAAACAAACACAATGCTTCCCTTTCTTTCATGAATAAAAAAATACTTTCATTTTTCTTTCCTCAATACAGACAACAGTAGAAGTCAGACACACAAACAGTTCTAGACATGTTTCTGTCTAGAACAAACACTAAGGGTCAATTGAACTGTCACACCAAGCATCTTAACATGCAACAAAACTCACATTAAACTACAAAGCCTAGCTCCAGCAGGCTATCTAGAGTTTGTCGGCAAAGGTATTTACCATGGCATGAAGGGTCCCTGGCCAGGCCTGCTGTGACTCCCTCAGCCTGTCAGAGGCTCCAGGCATCAAAGCAAAGTGTGAGTGTGTCAATGTGTGCATGGAAAACTCATGGATCCCATCTCATACACACCTGACACACATGTCACACGACTGCAGCATCTTGCCATACAAGCACAGCGGCTGCTGTGTGTATGTGTGTGGGTAAGCAGAGCATCCAAGTTAGTGTGAGCGAGCGAGAGAGAGTGAGTGACAGAATTCCTGCAATCCCCACGACACGGCGGCTAAAGAACAAGGCTACTGATGAAAACACTGATCACAGCAAAAAGCCCGTCTCTCCATCGCTGCTGCGCAATTCTCTGCTTTCCAGCCTCTCTCCCCCTCTCCCTCTCTCTCACACACACACTTACAATCAGGTGGTGCAATGAGCAGGCTCCTCTCGCTTCCCCCTGTCACTATGACAACAGGGTACTGTGAGCATCCTGACTAGTTGGTTGTGAGTTTGAACGGGAAGCAACGGCGGCTCACACACCTACGTTCACACACAGCGGCGGTGACGCCTGTTGACAGATTGACTCTCTCTCCTCCTCTCTCATATTCTACAGTGACTCATTTCACCGAGAGGAAAACGTCACTCCCCTCAAAACAGACCTCTGAGTGTCTGCGTGTTTTGCACCAGCGTCAGGCTCCTAACAATCTCATTGGGCTACATTGTCATCCCATATATCCCTCATGTGTGCCAGTCTGTACCATGCAGCGTCTCCCTCACTCTCTACTGATCTCCAGCGACACCCGCATGCTTTCCTCTTAGGTCAGAGGGCCGGGCATCAAGAGACGACTTTGTGTCTGCCTCCAACAAGTCTTCATTCTGCTCTTACATCCCAAACACACTGACAAAAGACCTGTGTGCAGTATGACTCAAATATGTTTGATGTTCCTCAAACCAGGTTTTGTTTATCCAAGGTGAGCTTAACTGCAATGTGGCTTTACCCGCAGCAGAGGAACACTTTTTTTCATTATCTTTTCTGTAAAAACACACCAGCCCAGTAGTTTGAGGCACGGCCATTTATCACTCTCAGAGCTTCGTACAGTGGTGGCTAAAAAAAACCCACAACTGCAGCTTTGAGAATATTTTTCTTATCTTGCTATCTGATCCCAACCTGAGATTGTGTACTTTCTTTTTTTTTAAATAACATTAGATATAATTCCAGACACCATCTATTCTACTTATTTACCCGTATGTTTCCTATTCTAATAGCAGTGTTAATTAAAAGCTCCTTTGAGGAACTTTTAGTTTGTGGGGATTTTGGTTCTCCCTGTGGAAATCTTACCTCGCCAATATTGTCGTGTTGCCGTTGTTTAATTTTTACTAGAAATGTATCTAAGTTTAAGAATTCTGGTATCGTGACAACCCTATAGTACTAAAACCCTATCAGGGCTTCTCACCCCTCTTTCGCTCCAGCTCTTTGCTGCTCTTCCTACGTCATCATAAGCGGCTGGATGCCAAACAGAGAGAGGACAAAAGAGGAGACAGAGGACACAGGCGAGTGCAGGACACAGAAGCTCTGTAAAAAAAAGTAGGCTTCCATTAGAGTCACAGCGACTATGTGAGATAAACCCAATGAATAATGACAGAGACAAAGGATGACACACTCCCTAAAACTAAAGTCACAGTTATTAAACCATTCAGTTTCAGCTCCTTTATGCATGGTAAAATGTGCAACACAGAGGAACAGAAATGATGAGTAATACTCGTCCTAATAGCTCTGACTAACAGACATTAATCAGGCCAACCACCCATCATACTTTACACAGAGTCTGAGTCCCTGTGAGAAGATCAGAGGGCTCACAGCGCACACACATCAAATATCTATTCTTCCATGAACCTCATTTTCAATATTAGTTAGAGAGAAGGAAAAAAGCCACAAGTGGTTACCTTACGTAGCCCTGATCCGTTGACTTACACAATTTCCATCTCCACCACCAGGGCTGAAAGCATGCGAGTGAACCCAAAACAACAAGGTGCCGCAGAAAACACAGACAAACACACATACACACACAGGTAATGAAGCATGGCGAGCTGATGCAGTCCACTCATCACTTTGTTCCACACCATTACAGCGGCACAATGGACAGAAAGTTCGCTTCTGTGTTAGGACTGCGTACTGGTGAGTGCTGACCTCCTGGCTATGAAATGATGTCCGCTCTCTTTATGGTTTGTACAACACAAACACAAAAACTTGTCTCCCCACCTAAACGCAAGGTCTCCATTTGCGACATTGAATCACTGATCTTAATGCTTCAATTTATACCTGCTAAAAAAACATCAACTAATAGAAATGATAGCCTCCGTGCCACAACTGTCCACCAAATTCTAAAAGAAGCGTGTGGGGACAAGACTTGTCATGCGCCAAGTAGGTCACAAGTAAACAGTTACAACAATACGATGGCAGCTTCTGAGCAGACAGCTAATGACTCATAGAAATGTTTTCTTCAGTAATATATGAACCCTGTAGCCTGCTCTTTACAGTTTCTTCATGCTTGTTCCTCGACTCTTTTGAATGAATCTAAAGGATATGTTTTTAAATCTATTGAAACTGCACATGCTGGATGCAAAAATAATGGAAAGAGGGTAAGCTCTGGAAATTATTCTAGTAGTCAACTGACAGAAAATAAATAAATTCTCCAAATCTATGAGAAATCTATGTAAAGTTTCTCTACTGGTACTGAAAAACACACTAAAAGTATATACCAAAAGAGTATGCGCCTCTACATCTTAGCCGATGGTCTGCAGCTGGTGTATAAACGGACAATATACTGTTCCCTACAATATCAGAAACTTCATTGTAACTAATGACGTAAACCTTTAGCCTTCACTTTGTGGATGAAATCAATACTGTCAAGATAATGGTGGAAAATTATAGACTTAATAATCAGTCAAAGTACAAGCCTTTGTCATGAACTCTGTCACGTTGGTGTTCACCGTTTCTCTTTCTCTCACAAAGATTAGTTGTGGAGGGAGGAGTGATGCAACGGGCAGATGAGAGAGGACAAAGAAGGACCACCAGGAAAACAGACTCTTGGGGGCCGATTTACCTGTTAGGGGCCCCAAGGTGGGCCAGGGAGGAGGTTTAGGCCCGGGTCACTGCATGCACCCTAAGCTGATTTGACAAATACCCTGCTGCCAGCATGGCTGTGATGAGTGAACATACAGACTGGAGACACTAATTATACTTTGTTACAGACCTTTGAGAAGCTTAAAGTGAGGGACAGACTGTGATGCCAATATATGAACACATACTGTACGTGTACACATCACTGACACACACCTAGACTGATCTAAACAACTATAATGCAGAACAGGAAGGACAACATAACAGATAGATGGATAGATAATGTAAACCTACACCTAATTCGTATTTAAATGCTTTTAGCAGACTCAACAAATAACCGACCCTTCAAGATGGATTCTCAATCAGAGGCCTTTAAAGAGTCTGGTGGATTTGTTATGACAGGTCCTGGTGACAGCTGAATGGTTGGCAACAGAGAAAGGCCTCTCATCTTACAGGGGACAGGGAGACAGTGGCTGATTGACTGATAGACACAGACAGACAGACTGACCAAGAGCTGATGCAGCAGGCTAGACATGCTCTGTGCAAACCTTTAAGACATAATAAGGAATGTGTTGTTCTCCCTATCAAGAGCAATACTCTTCACATATATGTTTGAGATGACAGAAAAGTTGGGGTCATGTACATAAGTAAGAAAGTGATAAAATAGGGAGTCTAGGAAAGATAAAATACTTCTGTAAACTGAAGGGTTGCTGAATTGATGGGGCATGAGACTTGATGAGTTGCAAGAACATGGCTGCTAAGTAAAGAGACGGGGTTGAAAAGACAAGAGGAAAGTAGAATAAAGGAGGACGTGTTCAAAGCATGAGACCCAAACAGATTACAGCGCTGCAAGCGTAATGAACAAAGACAACATTCTGTGATCAGAAGAACACAGAAAAAGAGACCACAAACCAATTTGTGAATACAAAGAAGAAGAGACTTTTTAGCAACTGAATCCAAAAAAAGTTGAGAACTGCATTAAAAAGCTTTCAAAAACTATAAATGTTAGCAATGCAGTTTTCAGATTTTGTGTTATATTAGGTTCCGTTTTTAAGTTTTATTTTTTCTTAAAAAACTGCAAAATCATTTTGAAAAAATCAAACGCAATCAGAATAATCCACAGACCTGACGATAAACATTCACTTTTCAGCTGAGAATAATTTTGGTTGCAAACTTTCCAAAAGCTATTGCTAAGTCCCCCTGGTCACTTGTTAAACAAAAAAAAACATTTTTACAGAATTGATCTGGGGACACAGCACCTGAAAATGGGTCCTATGTTCTGATTTGAGCACGCACAACAGTTCAAAGCATGTAGACATCCAGACACGTTCATTACACTCATGTCTAAGCCCCATAAATATACAGATGGAGTTGAGGAGTGACGTCTGAAAGGCGTTGAACATTTGGAACATGTTATGTACGGATCAAAGTGTGATTTCCATATCACTGCAAACTAAGGAGGAGAGAGGCAGTCATCAGATGTGTTCATGAGAGAAGGTAACAGAAAGAAAAAGAGCAGAGAGAAAAGGAATGTGAGGGACCTTCTATGAAAACATCCAACTGCAAAAGGAAGCCGTTCTTGGATGCCAAAAACCATCGTTAAGCCATGTGGAGATAGCTAATTCAATAAAACATCTGCAGGGGCAGCTGCTCACTTGATATGAATGACATGTCCACATTCACACATTCAGTCTTGGCACTTTCAGCTGGTGCTACTTCTCGGGCCGATCTGTAATAATGATGCAGACTGATTAGAAATGTTTCCAATTCTGTAGTGCAGCATTTATTTGGCAGCATCATAAATACACTGCAGGAAATGCTCACTTATTATTCACATGATCAAGGCATAAACACTGCAGTGATAAACTGTGAATTGGAAAACATTGTTGCTCATGCCTTAGCATGACTTTAGCATTTAGCATGACTAACTCCAATCTGTTTGTCAATGAGACGTGTTTTAGTCAACCAGTTAATTACAGAACTCAAGACGGCAGGCTATATTCAAGAAAGCTATGTGAACATTAATATGCTGCAGACTTAAGAAACACACAAACAGATATGGAGATCTGCTTAAAGAAAGTCCTGACAAAATACTCACAGAAAAAACAACACACTGTAATGTGCCAAATAATTCAAGTTAACTTTAACAATTACACTGAGCTGAGCTGATGGACAAGGCGAGATGAGTACACCCATCCAAGCTTCTGTTGTATGGATCAAAGTCATCATTACCAGGCGTAAACAGGCAGGATGAAAGGCAGTGAAAAGGCTGTTATTTTCCCATTCACAACGTCAGCTGAGGGCCATAGACATGTAATTACATCCAAACAAAAGTTAAAAACAATCTGGTCACACTGATGATTTAGCCTGAACACGTGTGTCTGTGTCTGTGTGTGTGTATGAGTAGAAGAGAAACACCAAACAGAGAACAGAAAGATAGACAGGAAAGAAAAAATGTATGACAGTACAGGCTACGGGAGCGGATGCTGTAGAAACTGAGAAAGAGAAAAGAGATTTCCCAGATAAGATTGTGAATGCGTATGAAATGCGTATGAAAGCGACCCGGTGCAGATATGAAATGAGCTTTGGTCTGGAAGAAGAATACCCTGATGATCTCATTTGCACACAGAAAAGCCTGAACACGAGAGGAGAGAGGGAATAAACTTTGCGGATAAAGAGACTCATTGAACACAGTATAGTCCACTGTCTGTCCTGTACTGTTGCCTAGGTTACCACCTCTAGTAGGCGATGAGTGCTGACGAATATGGCTAAGAGACGAAAGAGAATCATAGAAAAACATTGGTGCAGGGTGAAGTGAACCAGCAATGTGATGACTAAAAAGTGTATTTTATGTTTGTTGTTTTTTTTTTGTTTTTTTTCAGAAACTGCCAGAATCAGAGACAGGACCTGAAACCTCTGTCTGAAAATCATGGCAAAATCAAAAGCTGCTCTTGTTTTATTCTGAACATGACTGCCCTAAAGATCTAAAGACAATATCATGAATTTTTTAAGAGATAGACCACTGATAAACCCAAAGAAAAACAAGACAAAAATAAGGGAAAAGAGATACAAAATGGAGCCTGTAATCCTAAATCCAGATTTAATGGACATGGCTTGTTGAACTAAATGTTGTCGTCAGAGACAAAAAGGAACACAATAAGCTTCTTAAATAACTGCGACGGCACAAACACACACATAGCCTGTTTCAATTCCACAATTGACCAACCTCTCAACACAAGCACAGATTTGAACGGCCGGACTGGAATAGTGTTGGGCAACAGTGGCCCATAGGGGACTGAAAGTCTGCATGTCTTTTTTTAATTCTAACCACTTGTATACACTGACCAATTTCAATGACCACCATTCAGCAACATTGTCAAGCCCGGTTTCTTAAGCAATCCCTACCGTCTTCAACAATACCAGTTTTATCCCTGACTTTGAGTGGCATATATTTGAACATACTACCATAGTGTCATTGTGTTCATGTGCACACACACCCTCATAGTCTTAAATTGTGTAAGGATGACAGCTTGCAGGTTGTTTACATGTCCTGTTTGCAAGTCTAATAGTATGGCGACATCCATTCATTAATATGAAAAGTAAGATCAGTATAACTTGTAGGCTTTTCTTCGAGTAAACAATCAGCAAATGTTTATACAGTTAGGTGTAGAATTTGTCCTAGATATGCATCTTATTAATAAAAGGCACTTTTTCTTGAAGTATACCTCCGCTGCTCTAGATAATAAATATATCCTGTTATAAAAACAGCTGTGTTACATGGAGATGTTAGTTTGACGTCAGACCCTCGCTGCTTAATGTTTTATGCATTACACACCTAGCAACACAGAGGGAGATTTATGAAACAGCAAATTCTCAACCCCCCCTGCACACCATCCTCAGAGCCTACAGGTGAGTGCAGGAGTGGAATTGAGGCGACAGCTTCAATACATGAACTTATTGCACAGAACACGATGGATGTGTATGTTAAGAGTGAAGCATACCTCATGTAATGTTTTCCACCAGTGACAACTTAATCATCATACCCCATGTAGCCACTTACAAATCTCTAGATTTCTTGGAAACGGAGGCCTATGTGTAATATTGCCTATTTAACCGTGCTTGCTATGTATAAAGTAATAAGTCATACTGTTTAAGTAACACCATCACTGGGGCAGCAGTAGCTCGGTGCGGACCAAATCTGGAAGTTGGTCTGGTAGTTGGAGAGGTGCCAGATCACTTCCTGAGCACTGCAGAAGCGCCCTTGAGCAAGTCACCGATCCCCCCCCCCCCCCCCCCCCCACCATCAGCCCAGGAGCCCCCTCACTCTGGCAGCCCTCCATTAGTGCATGTCCATAGGATCCTGTTTGTGCATGTGTGTATATTTCAGCCTGTGTGTGTGTTGCATGACTTACAGAGTGTAAAAACTGAAATTTCCCCTTGCGGGGACCAATAAAGTTAATCTTAATCTTACATGTAGCTCACTTGTAAATGTTTTGATCTTGACAGAAAATCTTTGTGGCTCATTTGTTATTGAGATGAGACACGCATAGGGCAAGTGTGCAGAGTGTCATTTTACGGCATGAATCAATAACAACTTAACACTGTGTGCTTCTGCTCAGCTCTGTCACATCCATTAGTATGCATGCAGCCTCTCTGACGATGCAGCATTACAGTCCAAGCTCACAGCAGCAGTAGCTCCACAATCATAGATGAGTTTTCACCCCTTTCCCTCATCTTCACCACAAAGCTACGTCAGCACCCGATCCAGTCTACTATAGCTCACAAATGAATAAAGAAGTCTGTATGACGTATAAGCACAAAGATGGTAGCCTGACCTTGAACTTCACTTGAGTAGCCACAGTAATTCTTTAACTACAGATCATATAAATAAGAGCATTATTTATTTATTATCTGAAAGCTATGCCATTTGTAAAAGTATCCTGAAAATTATAAGTTCAAGTTTGGAAATAAGACTATTTACTTCTGCTCAAGTTGTGTATTATATTTTAGGTCAATGTCATGTTTTTAAAACTGGAGAAAAAACATTGAAAAAATAAATTTCACGTTAAATTAGTGTCTCTTTGAAGCTCCTCTGTGGTCACAGCATTGGTTTAGCTTGATTTCAGGAGTTCAGCTTGTTTACCGTAACATTTTCAGCAGTCTTAATTCCTTGCCAGTTTTATAAACAGAATAATAAACAGAGGTCTCCTCCTCTCTAAAAAAAACGATCTGGAAATTTTAAAAATCGAAATCCCTCAAATAAAGCAGGTTAAAATATAAGTTACATGATTATCTTCACCAAACACAGGAAGAAAAGAAGAGCTGCAATCTGAACATAGACTGCTTAAATAATTGACAGAACCAACATGACATCCCAGATTGTCTTGTGGACAGCCTTTTTGACATAAAGCATTTGTATTTCCTGCCCTAACACATTGGCTTCATGTGTCTGATTAGTCTGTCTGGGAAAAAATAAATACAAGTATGATAAATAAATACATGAATGAAATAATGTAATTGTATCTAACATATATATATATATATATTTATACAAAGCATAATTTCTACAACCACGGTAAAGGTTTTTTTGAGGACAGTTAATGATCAGATCAGATGATTCTCACATGCTATCACACACTCTTATACTCACATCACTGCAGCAGGGATGGAGACCCTCCTCCAGGCATCAAGATGTTGAACTTAAGCCCTGCTCTTATCTTTCGTCTCTGCACAATCACGTCTCTTGTTCAAGACTTTTTACCAAGGCCTAAACTCTCCTAATGCTAGCAGCGATAGCCTACAGCTCCACACTTAAAACACCTTTGTGACCTTTTCATAACAGTATAAGACTAGAGCTTATTGTTTAAACAGACAAAACTCATGATTCACTCGTGAGCAAACTACGCATCTGCATCTCTGCTCAAAGCCAAACCTCGGGGGGAACAAAACATGCACCTCGACTCAAATTTAGTGATGCTAAACTTCATAGACAGCCTACATTGCATATAAGTCAAAATAACACTAACACTTATATAGACACACTTACACAATCTCATCTTTGTAGGTAATACCTTTGAATCCACAGACGTCCTAGAAGTTATCTCGCACCAACAGCAACTTATAAATAAAGCAGGAGACAAAGAAGCACCTTTCTTGTAAAAAGCATCTTGTGAGCCAGAGCCAACACATTAGCTGAACACAGAGACACACACTCTCTGAGCAGTCACGTTGTTTGTGGGCCACAGGAAATGTGCGACAGAGGTTGCCCTTGCTCTAACCCATTTTCTAGTTATGATGATCTGTCATTTTAGTCTTCTCACACAAACCCTCTCTTCTCTATGTGGCCGCTATCTTTCAACGGTTGTGTCACCTATTCTGACAGACAGGTTCCCAGAGCCCTCAAACAGGACACCAGCCTTTTATGGGTGATCCTCTCATATTCCCTAATGGAGTATCCCATTATAGGATGAAAAATAAAAGCTCTTGTGGAACAATGCGAGAAGAGAACAGCCTTTTATTAAACCGGCATCTAAGCTAGCTGGCATGTCCTTTGCCTGCGTGTATGGGATGCTGTTACAAACATATATACCTGGCTGTGTAAAGTTTACGGTACATGTGGATACCAGCATGTGAAATACTAGTCTTTTAAATGTGTATTTAGACACACAAAGCAGTGCATCTTGTAAGTTAGTCTGTAATAATTGGTGAAAAAATGATGATACATGGTGAGGAAATATCAGGAAAACTCAAAGAATAAATGAGAACTAGAAACTGGCAAATTCTGCATCAAACATTCATGTCACATATTGGTTAAAGTTACATTAAAATCAAGTGCTTCTTGTTAACTGCACACATTAAAATGAACACAGGGCCCAGCATTACAAACAGTGAAACTCAAAGAAGCAAAACGAACACAAGAGTCTTTTATCACCAACCTTCTCCAGCTTTTCAAAATGCTCCCGCAGGAACTTCATAGGACGCTCAGGCTTTGCGATGCAGAGGTTCACAATGCACTCTTTGAGGATCTGCTGGATGTTGTGCTTCTGCACGAAGATTTCACAGCCCTTCAAACTTTCGTCTTCTTCCAGAGTGGAGGAGGAGGTGGCCATCTTATCTTTTATCTCTGTGGTGGTGGGATAAAAAAAACAGGGTGGACCATGAGAGGAGGGGAGGGTAAGCAAAACAGAGAAGGAGGTAGAACTGGATAGCAGGGAAGAAGGGGGTTGAGGAAAACATATAATAAAGAGGAGGGGCAAATGCATTTCATACAGTTTGATAAGAAAACGGTAGTGTGGGAAGGATGTGAGTGAACATTTTACCACTTGTTGATGATGTTTCCTGTCAAAGACCTATTGCCATTAACCTTTGTGAGTTTGTAATGCCCTGAGACATTATGTGTAGTGAAGGTGCACCTCTGATAAGGTGCCAAGAAGTTTATGGTGCCTATCTATTTTTTGGGGGGGGGGGTTTTATTGGGAATTACAATAAATATTAAATTACATATTCCGGAGTAATGGCGAGAAACACATGCCAGCTGAGAATTGCAAGTTTTAAAACTGTATAAGTCGTATTACTGTGGGCAGACCTGTGATAACAAAGTGTCTGAAGTTTAAACTTCATAAGCGTTTAATGTCCTTATTGTTCTATAGACTCGATAGAAAATGCTTTTCATTATACTGAGTAAATATGACCTGCAAACAGTGTTGGACTTTTAAGTGTCTGTAAAAACTTTAAGGGTGCTGGATGTAAAATACAGCAGCATAGAAATTGTGTCACATTTTGCATTGTCCTGCATGGTGCATGCAACTGTCGGCAGGCATGCGTTTCTCGGCACAACACCAGGAAACCCTGTTTTAACTTTGGATCCTAATCTAATCTGATCGACATATTTGTGGTAAAATGTAATTACATCCCAGGCCAAATATACTTATCATTTACCTGTGTCTTCTGTAGGCAGGTGAACCAAAACAAGGGTGTTTATATTATTGTTTTAACTAAATGTGCCATTAATATTTACCAATAACAATAAAAAATAACAACTCAAAACACAGCTGATGATTGACAAATGCTTGACTATCTGTGTCCTTATAGCTGTACAGAAATAAACTTCTGTAATGAATAATGAAAATATAAATGCAAAACATGTTTATCAAAATGAGACATTAAATATGCAGCAATGTATATATATCAATAATATCTATATAATGTGACAGCAGCTATGGTTATGTCATCATGCAGTTATGTCAAATAAAAACAGTTTCTATGTATCAAAGCAAGCCAGGAAACTGTGCAGGTGTAGCTAACTGTCAACTAGCCTGTATCACTTCCTCAAAGGGAAATCACGTTTACGACAAATTGTTATTATACCGCATTATAAATGAAATAATTCATGACTTTATGACATGACATCTACCGAGTTTATTTACGGCAAATAACAAAGCAGCTTTCACAAAACTATTCTGAGATTAAGGAGGTAAGGACTCAGCACCTGTTCAGTTGCATACAATAGACAGCTAACCGAGCTAGCTTTGCTAATCTTAGGTTGACAACCAAACCACAACCAAGGGGGATTAAAGAGAAATAAACACTGTCATGGGCCCGGTCTAGACCACTCATTTGTGTTATTAAAAACACAGTCCAGTTCTCTCGCTGGTGTCCCTACCGTTATGTTTGGAGGATGCTCAGAGAGGGAAAACACCTCGCTGGTGGTGGGAGGTTGGAGAGGAGTCGTTTGGTAGATGGGATGCTGCTGCTCTGACTCTCTGCTACCTCGGCTTTACTCTGCGTCAGTCCCGATGACGTCAATCTGTCAACTCGACCGCAGCGGCACTCTCTCGAGGCCAGCAGCAGCATTGGGCACGCGCCGGCCCATCTGCAGGTAATACAATGTTTAAAGGTAGCATCCACCCTGAAGAGTGTCGATTTGAAGTTTGATTGTTTACAATAAACAGTGTATGAATAAGCAGACAGAGGAGCAGGGACAATAATTATCAACTAAACGGGATATTTAAGTCTTTTCCCAGATTGAAAGACATCTTTAGGGAAAACAAAATGGTTAGGCACCCTACACATTTTGTTTTCATTAAGCTACATTAAGCTTCCATAAAGAGCACTTTATTTCATTAGCTCCACTGTTATTTCAAGTATAAAGGCACTTAAAGACGATTTCTGCACATTGTGTCATCCATTAGGTATTTTCACCGTGTTTTATACACTTGTATTTAGAGGGCACTTTAAATGTTCTTTCCCAAACATGAGGGCAGCTGGGGAGTCTTTAAAAAAAATTAAATATAGGCTCTATAATATTGGAATAGCCTTAGTCAATATATTTTTTTAGTTACATATTATCATGTCACTAAAACCAAGACATGTTGTAGGATTAAAAAAAAACATTGTTTAATGTGTCATATGGAAGCTACACCCTAACATCAGATAACTGAAGGATATTGTGATATTTCTGAAGTCCATTCATTGAGTGAGACCTATGGTTATTTCTTATTCAGATGAGTAAAGGATGCTTTAAAGTGCAAGTTAATCAAATCTCTCAATAACCATCAATCAACCTAAAACCAATGATTTTGCAATAATTAAATGCCATTTGTGCATCCCCAACAGCAGAAAATTAACTGCTGTCAACTTGATGTCATTTAACAGTTGACTGTGTTCAGAAAATATGAATATAATGTGCAATATCACTCAAATAAAAATATATATACAACTACTCGATGCAAATGTTAAGTAGGGATATGGAGTGTGCCTGTTTTCACTGGTTCAAAGTTGCATGATTGTGCAAAATTAAATACAGACAGATTCTTCCCAGTCCCTATGCATTAGTGCAAACAAGTAGCCTATATTGAATACACTTAGCCCCTGTAATGGAAATATGCTAAGATTACCTATTAAACAATGTTAGTATCTGATGTCTTTTTGCAACACTTTTTGTATCAGAATTGAATATTCTTACATGACCATCCTCAAACTATCTTTTTCTGTAGCGATCAAGGGTAACTCCCTCATACTCATTGATGTTGGACCTTGAGCTTGCCTCCCTTTCTCATATGGGGGGTTTGACCACCTGCACCCAGCGAGGGACAAATAAGTTGCAAGGAACTTTGTCTCTTATCAACACTCCTGTCCTGTATGCAGTTAATCCTTTATTGCCATAAGCCTTTAAATAAATAAACAAAGACAACTTAGTCGTTTTTGGATCTTTATTTTTCATATTTCCACAACCCCTTAATTTTTATAACCTTGGGCCACAGAGACCACACTAAAGAACTTTTGCTTTAGCCTAAATAGATCACATATGAGTTAAATAAATAGATAAAGATAAATCAACTAAATACTGTGCTTAAGTGGTGCATATTTACCCTGTAGACCTACCCTTAAAACAACTTCCATAATTATTGTTAAATACCATCTGAGTAAGGCTATATCTGTAAAAGAATTTAAACATTCACACTCAACACTGACTACTGGACTACTAAGTCTTTTCAAACCCTCAAAACTTTATCTTTGGCTCTAAAAATTCCTATTCAGAATTGGTTACAGTTCAAGCAGGAGAATGTCAAACAACAACTCACCCTTTTTTTCTCTTCCAATATTGTCTTGTGTTTCACATGTTTATCTTGTTTTGAGTTTAAAGAGGTAAAGGCTTGATGCATGAGGAAAATGTGTTTTGTCAATAAAGTTGTAGATATTGAATCGGAAGCTACCGTAAAGCGGAAGTTTGTTTGTCGTGCAGCTGTGTGTTGTCATAACGACAGTCAAGATGGCAGCGATGGCGGCTGGGGACGAGCATGCTGCTTCTGAGGTTTTGAGAGGCCTCGCTCGACATTTAAACTGCCTAAACGAAGACAACAAGGCGACGAGAAAGAGGGCTTTAGAGCTTATAAAGAGGGAAACTGTGGATAAAGGACTCTGCAGCAGCGTCTTACAGGAGGTCTTCTCTGCCCTCCTCAAGCCTCTCCTCAAATGTCTGTCAGACCCGATGGAGAGATGTAGAGAGACTGCGATAACGACAGTAACTGAATTCATTCGTTGTGTGCCCAGACCGGAGGAGTCTCTGCCTTATCTCATACCGTGTCTGGCTCAGAGGCTCGGTGAAAAGGAGATCCTGGAGCCCGCCGAGGAGCTCCGCCTGTCCGCCGTGGAGTTACTCACTCTGACGGTGGAGGTGTGCGGGAAGCATTTAGCTCCGTATCTCAACGACATGATCAACATCCTGCAGAGAACCATCGTCGACCCTTTCCCCGATGTCAAAAGAGAGAGTTGCAAATGTACCATGAGCCTCGCGAAGTCTTTACCAGGTGTGTTAGCAGTTTCTTTCTGCTGTTGTTGATGAGGTCTGTTGCCATGGTTTCCAGGCACGCGGACATGACTGCACTGCTGGGCCTACCTCTAAAATAAATAAATATCATGATTTAAACGTGTTCACACATCCATTAAAACACTTGAATTACCTTTACATCAACCTCCAATGTTTCATAAGTTGATATATTTAAATTTTAGTGACTCGCCGTTCACAACTTGAATGTACAAGACATTCAGCCATAACACATATTGTCAATTATTCTGACTGTTTCTGACATTTAGTTTTGACACACAGCTGCTGGTTGACACACAGCTGCTGGTGATAATATACATTTTAGACAAATTGGCCAATTTCAGTTTTCTTGTTGAGTTATTAGAAAATGGACAAGATACTTAAAAAGAGGAATATCTTGCTCCAGCGACACTTGTAGTAAGAAGATCAACTTTATTAACCATTTAGAGTCAGACCGAACGTTGTTTCTTGATGACCCTGAACATGAATGCCACGAGCCGAAACGCGTCGGTCTAAATTGTTAATTAAGTTGATCTTCTTACTACAAGTGTTGCTGGAGCATTTTGACCTCTTCTAACCCTTTCACTCTTCGTGCACCTTGTCAGTTGGTGAAGTTTGTGCCAGAAATTCCTCTTTTTCTAAAGAGGACCTCGCAGGTGGCTTTAACCGCTGGTTTATTAATGTTTTATATCAATTGACTGCTATTTTCAGCCCTACTAGTTATGTGTATTCACAAGTTAAAAAAATATAGCTTGCCTCAAATTCCCTGAAAGCAAGTTTCAAGCTGTGAGGCTTGATTCATACCCTGTAACCTCAATGATTCAATAAAGGCAGCCTGTTAAGCCAGAGGAATTCACAAATGTGTCTCACTTTGGATGAATTCCTCATTTAATTCAGATGTCGCTAGAGGAAACACTCATGTCAATAAAAGAATTCAGTGATCTGGACAGAAAAACACACTAATGTCACTATGTTTTAATAGACAAAATCCCACAATCTGTGTGTAATTTTTCAATAATAACATTATACTGGATTATATGGACTAAATTGTATTGCCCTCTTCCTCTTCAGAGCACTTTCACATGCAGGCTGAGAGTCTGGTCAAGCCTCTCATGCAGACGATTGCTCATCAGCACTCCCGGGTACGAGTGTCTGTCATCGAAGCCACCGGGGCTGTCATTCAGCATGGTACTGGGAAAAACGTGGATGATGTACTCTCACACCTGGCACAAAGACTGTTTGACGACTCCCCACAGGTTCAATTCAAAGCAGCTCAACACTATGTGTCATTGCTTAAAATGTTTAAAGCTTCCAGGGTCTACACTTACGTCATTAAAGTTACAGTGTGTGCTGTCATTAATACCTTACCTCTTAAGTGGCATATTCTCAGTAATGTTCATGTACGCTTGTTTGTCTAAGGTGAGAAAAGCTGTGACTGTAATTGTTGGGGATTGGCTACTTCACATGAGAGACAGATACTCTTATTTCCACAAACTCATCCCACTCCTGCTGAGCAGCATCACTGATGAGATTCCAGAAATAAGGTAAAATAGATACTGTCATGTTTTACTCTTTGCTCTATAGAACATATAACACAAGACACATTTATTTAAATCTAAAAACAACTTCCAGAATCGTATGTTTGTATACTTAAAGTCTCTCATACGGAAATTTATAATAATGATATGGGAGCTTATTAGTGTTTCAACCCCCATCCTGCAGACTTCTTGCAGCTGATTTGTGGAAACATGTAGGCGCCCAGTGGGAGAAGGAGAATGAGGAGGACATCAAGGACAAAATGGATTTTCTCCTCACCCCACCTTCCTTTTACCCACAAGGAGGTAAGTCAAAGCTGGCTTGATTTTTTTCTCCCTGTTTAGTTGTTCTGGTAATCACAATCAACTGGGTTAATTGCCTTTTTTTTTTTTGTCTCTAGCCTCTTTTTCATTCTGCAGCAGTGCTGTAATGAGACTCCGCCATCTTTACATCTTTGTTCATTGATATTGATTCCGTAATAGGGGAATATTATTGTCCAAGTGTGTAGATTCTCATTGCATCACTGAGTTGTGATAGTGCTAGAGCAGCGGGAGCTCCACATACCCACACAGTCAGACATGCACACACATACACAGCGCTGTTCTCCCTTGCTGGCTCCACTGATCCCGTCTCACCCCTGTAACGCCTCTGTTATTACCTCCAATGCCGACACAGAAGTGGGATCGGCCAGACGTCACGGGCGAAAATATCACCCCTTGAACGGGCAGTCGTAATAGGGCTTTTGATGTCAATGCTGTCAAACCCTCTCCATGTGGAATGACGGACAGGGGTTCACACTGCTATGCCATTCGAAGTTATCACCCTAATCTATCTTCAAGGCTTTAACATTTTCTTAATTTTCCTCAATTCTGTTTGTAATGTTCTATTTCAGCATTAGCTCTGAAAGATTCTGGGCAGATTTTGAAAATAAGATTACATTTAGAGCTGTTTTGCACCCACAAAGCATATTAAAATCCCTAACACTCCACTCAAATGCAAATACATATGCCAATGTCTGAATGTCACTGTTATCTTTACAACCATCCTGCAATAAATCATTGCACTTTATTACAGCACTTCAAGGATAGTATGTACAGTGAAAATAATGTTCATTACAGTAAAGTTTTCAGGGCAGGCACTGGCTTGGAAAGATAAGCTTCTGGCTGGGGGGCGTGAATGAGTGTGAACCTGAACATGGTCACTACGGCCTATAGGACCATGCTTGAGTGAGTGTGTGAAGAGTGCAGTTCCTTGGCTGTTTCGTGATTATATGACTGCCTTGTGTGCCACACAGTTACTCATGTGACACTGTGGATGAATGTGGGCTCGGCCTGGGGTCGGAAAAAGGAAAGGAAGAGGCTCCTTCTTTCTCTGGCTTTCTTTTTCTTGCTGTCATAAATCTGCCAGGCCTCCCAGTGTGAAGAGGTCTCTGTCAAACAGCGAAAGACGACCAGAAAGGAGCTTGTTTTGTCTTGTCCCGGTGTGTTTCGCTGATTTATCTCTGCAGCCCCCTTAGTCCCCTCTTCCTCCCTCATTAGTGTAGGAGAAGAAGAACGAGGTGGAGCAGAGAGGGAAAAGGTGGTAGAGCTGTATGCTGGATTTGAGAATGTGTTTTACTTGCTCTGACAAGTCCCTTGGGGGGCAATCTTAATCGTAAAAGTGAAGGTACAGAAATATGATGAGTTTCATCTCAGTCAGCTGACATCTTAAAACATGTGAATCAGTTAACGATTCTTTTTGTATTCGGTTTTTAGTGATCAGATATGTTATTACCCATTTCATTATAACAAAATGTTAATAAAAAATAGAAAGATTATACAATTGAGCTAATAAGAAATACTGCCCTAAACCACACAAACTGACTCAAATGTTTTGCATTTTCTGCTTCAGTGGAGCGTCCAGGGCTGGGTTGTAGAGAGCTCGTGGTGAGAAACCTTGGCAGACTGGTGCCGGCCATTTCCCACGACGTGACCGACTGGCTGGTGCCCACACGGGTCAGGACCTCTCAGCTGCTGGCTGTGCTGCTGCTCCACGCCGAAGACCACAGCACTCAGCATCTGCAGCCTCTTCTCGCCACCTTCTACCGGGCCTGCACAGACACAGAGGGGGACGTGGTCACCAATGTGAGTTCCAGAGATCTATTTATCACTTTAGCAGGATTTAAACTTTAAAGTGTTATTAACCTCTTTCACATTTAGTAAGCTCCACCTCTGCACCAACACAATCAGAGTGTTGTGGTTTAAGTCGGGTATTGTCAGACAAAACAAATTCAGGACACATCTGTTCATCTGTTAGTCAGCATTTTTTAAGTATGTCCTTAATATAGACTGGGTCAAGCGGGGCACAGGGACCTGGGTTATGTAACAAATTGTAAAAAAAAATCCTGATCTCATTCTCTATGCCTCTGTGTCTCTGTGTATCCACATCTAGAGCCTGTCAGCTGCAAAGCTCTTGGGGACCTTTGTTCCTCCTGACGTCTTCCTCAAGCTAATGTTGGATCATGTAACAACGCCCTGCTCTTCTTCTCACCCCTGGGCCCCACTCATGGTGCTGGTTGCCGTGCTCGGAGGCTGCCCCAGACCCCTCCTTAAACCGCACCTTGAACAGATCACAAACACGCTTGCCCAGCCTGACGTCTGCCAGGAATATCAACAGGTCAGCAGAAAGAAGTTTGGGTTTGGTTGTGATTCACCTGTTTTTAACTTATTTATCCGAAAAAGGACTGCTCTTTGCTAGTTGTGACGTCTCGTCTATTTACGCTCAGTACCACCACATCCTTCAACCGTTGTTTGCTGTACAGCCTCAGTGTACTATGGGAAGGGAAAAAGTCAAAGACGAAAGTCAGACTTGTTTTGATGACATCTTTGCCAGATTTTCTCTGCCCCAGCTGCCATGTCTTGATTTTCCTTCCTGATCTGTGTGCACCAGCTGTTTTTCTTTTCCACTCTTGTTAGGTGATCTTGGCAGTGTCATAGAAGGTCATTTTCTACCCTCCCTGTGTACCCTAACACTCTTATTTTTGGCAGTGACAGTGCAGCACAGCACTACATATTTCTTGCCTAATTTGTCCCTTATCTAAGAAGATTTCATGAAAAGATGCCACTTCTATTTAACAGGGCTCTAGTTGAGAAGTAGTTTCAATAACACTACTGTTCATGCTGAGTTCAGTGGGTTTAATCTTCAGTAATTCTCCAAAATGACAACACACTAAACTGACAGGCATGCCACATGGGATTTTCAAATCTTACATTTTTTTAAGTATCTGTATTTTAATTATGCAGACATGATATTAACGAACACAACCCAGTGGAAAAACCCATCGAGCCAGGAGCACTCTCTTCTCCACTGTTCTTCCTCTTGTACTAAATATGTTTCCCTTTCAGAATCAGAATAACAATTGTCTGACAGAGAGCTATTTTCTGATCCTAATGCATTACTAACTCACCTCACCTATTCCAATGACCACACAGCCCCCCCCAGTGAGGCATGGAAGAATTTCCTCCCTGTGATAATAATAACAAAAATCCACAAATTTCACGTGACCCCTGCATGGCTTCTCTGACCTTCTGAGCAGACAAGGTCGCACGTAGCCTTTTTTTTTTTTTTGTTTTTTTATAGCTATGTGTAAGGTTCCAGCAACCAAAGTGTGGTTCAGCCTCGCCATTAAGAGAATCCCTGAAATTTCAAAGCCTGTCTGTTCAAGGCCGGTGATAAATGGGGAGGGAAGTTGACCCCCCCTCTGTCCTCCTTCATTCCTATCCGACGGGGTCAACTAGAGACAGAACTAACAGGACAGGATGGTCAGCATTGTCACACAGATGGAGGGAGACCCCTGCTTCCTCTCTCTCTGTTTCTCCATCTATCTCTCTGTGTTATTCTTTCTGTCTCTGTTTCTGAGGTCAGAGCATAAAGCACAGGCAGACAAAGCACCTGCAACATTCTTTGAAAACAGGCAGAGTTCATAGAAGGGAGCAGGGCAAGATCGCAGTGAGGCTGTAAATAACACCACATTAGACAGAAGCACCTGCATCCCTGTTCGTCTCTGTGCTGAAATGCTGACCCAGAATATTAAGCAAACACTTAGTGCACAGCTGCTCGGTCCAAAATGTTGATTTCTCCTTCTGCTCCTTCATATGGGATAGATTGTATATGATAATGGTTTAATAAGTTGCAGGCACAAAAACAACAAAGATATGAAAGTAGACACCCTTTGTTTTATTATATTGTATTTCTTTTTAAATGAGGTATCATAAAAGACTTTAAAGAGATATAAAGAGTTATATGCCATTTGAACCAAAGGCCAAGAGAATAAAAAAGCTAAGTTTAACTTGGACATAAAGAGGCCTGTTAAGAAATTAAACATAAATAATCATCAAAGTGAACAGAGGCGAGGGGAGCTGCAGGGCTCCGTGGGGAGTTTGGGCTACAGAGATTTGGAAACTGATATATGGTACTTCTGCACAACTTAACCTCCCCGACTCTTTCAAGTCCCTGTTTTCTTTTCTTTATTTCAGTATTTCAGGGAAAAAGGCAGCTTACAAAAATAAATGGCAGATGCACAGCGAAAAAAATAAAAATATTGGACTAAAATTGAACATGATGTCAAGGGTTTGAGGGTAAATGAAAGGCAGGCCAGTGGTCAGAGAAGCCACCGTGTTCTTAGGTACCTTGTGTAGTTTATATGGTGTGTTTACTTATGAATTATGAAGGGGTTTCATTTAAAAGGGGTATTCTACAGAGGAATAGCAAATCTCCAACATACAGTAACACACACACCTTTTATACAGCTGTGTTTGGCAGGTCATTAGAACATCTGTAGGGCTGGTAAAGTCAGGAACAAGAGAGGGGAAGAAAAACATAAAATTGGTCATAACAGTAAATTTACATGCATATTACAACCAGGCTTTCTAAACTATGAACATACTGTCTATTTGATACGGATAAGCTGGAAGAAAAAGAAAGCTCTGTGCATTTTCCTTTTGTCTTTGCATGGAAAAGCTCCTGCCCTTGTGTCACAACCACACATATTCTGCTGAATACACAAACATGCTGCCATATATCAGCGTGTCTCCTGCGTGCCTGCCCTTTGTCATGAGTGACAGCTGCACACTGTCGAATGACAGATGAAGAGAGGAGAAGAAAGGCATGATAGCAAACTTCACCTGTCGGTATTCCCGTGCACCGCTGCTGTTTGTTTTCCTGTTGCCCTAGCAACATCAGTAGCTGAGGGGGTGGTGGGCTCCCCACTGGATAGGAATTCATTGCCTGGTATGTCTCCTTAAAGAGGAGTCCCATACAGTATGTGTGTGTGTAATTGATGTATCCAGTGGTGGACAGATGCACACACACTGTGTAACAAGGCCCCCGGAGCGTGCCCAGGCCAATGAAACCAGGTGTATCTCGCCTGGTTCCAGGTGTCCACATAGTGATTACACTGCACCACTTTTTCCGCTCTCTCTCTTTTTCTCAGCCAGCCCTAATGGTTGTTTTCTCAGAATGTATAATATGTGCGTCTGTGTAGGCTAATGTGTGTGTGAGTCTGCCACTGTTTGTCACGTTATTTCCACTATTCCATGCCTCCTGCTGTGTTTATGGGCCAGTGAATATCTCTGCCCAAAGTCGGGATTTCCCCTATCAATGAGTGTGTGAGTAAGCTGTGAAGTCTCATCAATGAGGGCAACTCATCATGGTTGTTCAGAGCTACATAGAAGTTTAGTTAAACCTCAGATTAAAACCAGAAAATGTCTTCACAAACTTAACAAACCTTCAGACTCATGAACAGGTTTTTTTTCCCCCCAGTGTGTGCTCAAGTCTCCATTGCAAACATTTGTAGACTGGAAGTCCCTTAGCTCTCTGTCCTCCTATTAAGCCCTGGCTTTTTAATACTTTTGAGCATCTTTACTTAGCTTAACACTTGTTTTCTTTACAGATAAATTCCAGGCTGTGCTTTACAATAACTTCTCCAATTTGTGGAAAGATATTGCGCCCCCTAGTGATAGGGCTCTGATATTTTTTCAGTCAAGCTCCGTGAGTGGCTTTTTTTTTTTTTTTTTAAGCAGTAGAGCATACAAGGTTTCTCCTCATCAAGACCAAGACAAACACCTGGAGGGTACTTCAAGCCTCCCAAAAAAAACACTCTCTCTCACTCACATGCTTCCACACCTTCCATCTCCACCTTCAATCCCCCCCCCCCCCCCCCCCCATATAGCCCTAATGACAGACTGGGGGAAAAAAACTACTGCCATGATCCCAGTGATGGCACAGAAATTAACCTGAGCTGCAGGTCTTTGACTTAATATGAGCAATGAGCTCACCACAACACGACTGACAAGTGATGCGTTCTCACACATATACACAAACACAAACACACACACACTCTTGTGTCTGTAGATGTAAAGTTCTTGCTTTGAGTTATTGCAACTTGTGAATCACAAAATAAGAAACACAGGTGTTGTGGTTGTACTTGAGATGAGAAGGACATTATTTGGTAAAGAAGCTTAACTCTAACTTTATTTATAACCCAGCATATTACAATATTTCTCCCTCTTTCCCCAGGTTATGTACTTGGAGCAGTTGTTGGCCTGTGTGGATGTGCTGCTTCGTCAGTGTGAGTCAGACTGTGGCCCTGTCAGCCTGCAGCTGCTGCAGGTGCTGGTAACTGTCCAGAGTCTCTCCACGGAGCCACATGTCAGCGAAAAGGTGACAAAACACAACTTTAAACTATGATATAATATGAAGACACAATACCAGTTGCATCCTCTCTGGCACTCTGGCCACTATTTGTTTTTAACATTGTCAAACCAGATGCTAAACTCACCTGTGTGATCATTAAAATCAGTGTCTACATGGTAATTTTTGCAATTTTTCCACATAGAAATTTGAGTTTTCCACTGTTTTTTATCATTATGGTAAGCAGGTTTTATGAAGCAAGAGAGCTATTTGAGGAATGTGAGAAGTTCAAAGTGGGCATGGCCAACAATATAATTACCCACTTAGCCAGGGGAGCTAAAATTGCACCTTTGGATTGGAACTTTAAATTCAGACCTACAGTAGGTGAAAGGAGGTGGGATATGATGGGAAAAAGGCAGACAAATATCGAGAACAAAAACATTTGGAGGGATGGGTTTTGTTTCCTAACAAGTGTGTGTCATCAGCCCAGCCCCCATTTGTGTCTCCATAACGCGTCTTCTGGGTCACTACAGCCAAATGATATGCAAGCAGCAAGCTTTTATGTTGTGGTCAGCCTCAAAATGCAACCGAAACGGCGACAAGTTGAGCCATCAGTATGTGAGGCAAGAGTGTCGCCTCGCTGCTTGTCGCCGTAGGAGGTTAATGACAGGGAGAGGAGCGGGAAGGCCTTGGCACTGATGCTTACTAGACACCACATAGGCCACCAGTGTTTGACTGTTTGTTTATATGTGTCTGCATCAGTCCATAAGTCCAGACTGGGAGCAGCGCTAGAGAAGAGATGAGAAGGAATGGATTAAGAAATAGAGAGGGAGGGTGAGAATGGCCTTGGGCATTCCCGGACCCAGAGGAAAAGCAATACATGATTCCCAGAAATGGGGCATGGCTTTCCCATCACTGGACAGCTCAGGGTTGTCTAGCTGTCTTCTGAAGGGGCCGATCTGTGACTCAGACATTGTCTCTGTCCCTGTGTGTCCCTGAGGGACTATGAAGGGAACTATGAAGTGCCCTTAAGGTCAGTTCCCCTGCCCTAAAGAGCCAGCTAATTATTTACTCTCCTATCTCTCATTCTTGCCCTTTCCTCCCGGCTCAGCTTTATTGCTTTGTGTCTGTGTGTGTGGGTGTGTGTATATATATATGTGTGCAAGGGGTTCTCTGTCGGTTCCTGTGCCTTTGTGACATCCTGTGTATTCGTCAGGGTTTTTGTTTCTAAGTGGTTTAATGTGTAAGACCTCGTCTTGTCGGCTGTGTTGTTCTTCCCATGGTTTCACATGATGTTTTGTCGCGTCCCATGTGCATGAAGAATTCCTGAAATTGCAAGTAAACAGCTGTAATTGCAAAAGTTAAACACAACACTCTCAGCTCTGCTGTCACTTTTTCTCATTAACTCTTCAGACATTTTTCTCTCACCCAATCTTCTGTGTCACTTGTTTTTTTTGTTGGTTTCTTTGAATATATTAAATAATATGTTGACATAATTTTCTTCCTCCTTTCTCTCCCCTCGTCAGGCCATGGAGAGCGTACACTTGTTGTGTAAGGTGCAGGGCCTGCACTCAGTGATGGAGCTCTTTAGACAACATATGGGCCATCTGCTGGACTGGCTGTCTGCCTCAGTCAACACCTGGTCCAGTTACTCCCCGCAGAGACTCCAACTGCATGTCATAGTCACACAATCAGGTGAGAAGTGAAGCCTGAATATTTTAAAGACATTGCCAAATTGTACAGCAGGTGCTGAAGAAATACAGTAAGTTTTTTTTTTAGAAATGAGCCTGTCAAAAGACATGTTAATGATGAGAAAATGGCTGCATCTGTCATCAGACTGAACATATACCATTGGGTCCAGTTAATCCCAGCAGGCTGGTGAGACTGTATTATCCATGTCATGTTTTATTAAACATTACTTCATGGAGTGGCTGTAGAGGCCATTGTTTCTCTATCTTGTACAGACATGTCATATTACATTTTAATCATCACGCTGTTTGTCCTGTTCACACATGATCCGTCATCATGCAGAGCAGATGAAAATCAGCAGCTGTTACAGCAGCAGCACTGATTGTCTTATTAAAAGGACGTGGCATAAAAAATGTATTTTTCAGAAGTACAAGTCGGTCGTATCTGAGCTTGTTTTTAACACGACCTGTCTTTGTTTTGAGCATTTTCATTATATAATAGTCGATTCAATATAGGCTTTGTACTTTTTTCCAGTAAAGTGCCTTGGTTTTAATTTTAATCATTTTTTCTTACCTAAGCAGAGAGGTTCATGGTCAAGCGTGGCCACACAGAAAAGACAAGGCTGTCATTAGCACCAGTTGGCTTACTGACATTTGTAAATCCCTTTTTCTCCCGTCAGCCGCTGTGTCTGAGACTAGTCTAGAGGGGTCAGGCTTGTGTGTGTGTGTATGGCTCAGTGGGTTAAAAAGCTGTGACCCTGTCTTTGGTGCCGAGACCTTCACTATACCTCTCTTTATACCAAATAATCCTCCATCATCAGCACCCCCATGTGCCACACTTTCATCTCCATGTCTTTCTCCCTCCCTCCAATCTTTTTCTAATTGACTGGGCAGCTTGGTACCCCTTTAATCCACACACACACTCGCACATACACACCCAGACTCTCGCATGCACTCCCACGGCTAACTGACCAGTCCATTCTAGGTCCACTCAGTGATCCCCATGCAGGTCACTACATCAAACGGCACCACAGCCGCCTGCTCTTGACCTTCCCCCGGATCAAGGCCACTTTGAAGCTCTTTGTGTGTTAGAATGTGTGTGTGTGTGTAATCTATGTGTGTGTGTGTCTCTCTGTCTCTGTGTGTGTTTTATTTTCACATGTTGAATGCTACTCAAAGCTTCCCTAGGTTTGATCCAAATGGAGGACCTACAACATTTATTATGAGCAGAAGACCAGACAGCTAGTGACTGCTTTATTTAATGTTGCATGGTTTAAGGGGAATGGCCCTCTGCTGACCAAGTTACAGTAGTTAATTTGACAACTGAGAATTGGTCATTTTGCTTGCTCATCAGCTCTTTTCACACTTTTTTTTTATACAGGAACAATTATTGCCATCTCATATCCTCCTCACTGTCTTTTTCTCCTCCAGCTGCTGCATGAATAGTGAGTGAGGTATTGAACTTTCCGATCCTTGCCTTGATATAGCCTTAGTAGGTACAAGTCAACATGCAGAAGTTTCCTGTTACACCCTTTGATTCACAAGTTCCAGTTGGATCGAATAGTTCTTTCTCTCTTTGTTTTTCTCTATCTCTTTCTACTTTGACCGCCACCCTCGGGAAGTGTCAGGATTTCCTCTGTCTCCTCTCATGTCTGAGTCCAAACAGGGCACAGACACTTATCACTTATTACACATACATGCAGATTACTAAATATAGCTCTGTAAACATGCTTTCAGACTATTGGTGGATGTGTGTGTGTGGGCATGACTGTAACTGGGAACACTCTGACTGGGAGTTTCTCATTTTCCTTTAAGAGACTGTTTGATAGAAATTCTCTGTCAGACAAAGACTGTTTTTATGTGTCACATCCTCAGAGTTCTGTGTCACTGTCTCAACTATTCATTGAGGTCTCGGGTCAGTAGACATGAATGAAGTCTCTAGTTTGTGTGTGCTTCATCTTGTTTACTTTATTGGTTTAGGCTAGGAAGAATTATAAACAAAGACAAAGCATTAATGAAGGTACCACTATTAAAATAAAAATATAACTTACTTTTTTAAGGAAAGGTTTAGACGTTCGCTCAATAACTGAAAAAGGTTGATTTACCCACAGAATAAATAATGTAATGTGGCTCTAGGTAAAAGCACCAAAGATCCAATGATGCACTGTGCAGCTTAGACAACATAAGACTTAATTGGCTATTTTAATCTTGCAATAGTGGCTGGGCATCCTGTAATCTGGAGGTAAAGACCAAGACAAAATCCATGTGAATAACACCTCTGTGCTCAACCCTCTAAATGTTCTCTAAAGGTTTCTTCTGTATGTACTCTGTACGGACCATAAAACAGATATTTCTCTTAAAAATCCCAATAGCAGTAATGCTAAATTGTATTTGTTTTAAAGGTCCGGTGATCGGGGAGTTTTTGGGCCAGTTGATGCCTCTGCTTCGCAGCTGTCTTCAACCAGACAGAGACACAGAGATGAGGATGAGCATCTTCACAATGCTGGCTAAGTTGCTTCTGGATGCAGCCAACACATTGGATTCACAGGGGTGAGAGGGACACACAGCAGCTTTACACAAATCTGTTTCCCAACCCAACAAATGAAACAAGCTTGGAAGGAGTTGTTCCTGTTAAATTTGATGTGATAACACAGTCAGACACGATACACACGCAGATAACCTGCAGTTTCATTTTCAACTATTTCATCACTGCATGATATCACTTTGAGCTTTAAACTCAGCAAATTGTTTGGGTTTGTCTCACCTGAGTTTTTGAAGCTATAATTATTAGCACAGCACCTATTTTCAGTCTCACTTTAACCTGTACCACACCCTCATGGGACTTTGTTTTCATGAGGTCATTATAACCTCATCAGCTTACAAAGGAATCTTTCTTCAGAAATAACCAAGCACAAACAAAGTCACCCCAAGGAGTCCTGTAGAATTAAAATGTCTCTTTGGGAGTATCAGTGAGACTAACTGGAATTAGCTAATCACTTGTGCATGACTGAGGAAGATAGGGCACATTGTTTCTGAATTGCCCCAGTGATTTAGTAACACCATTGAATTGTAATTCACTGTTGAAAGATGAAGGATAGAAGGAGCTCCTGTTTGTGGGTTCTCCCTCTCTGTGCCCCCCCACCCTCCAGAGTCTCCTCCGGGCCCTCAGCTGTGCAGCCTTCAGCCTGGAGCTCAGAGCTCTAATCTGAGGGAATGCATTAAGCAGGAGGCCCTCTCCGGCTCTCAGTGATCACAGCAGCTGCTGCCGTCCATCAGAAAGACAAACCTCGTCCATGGGGTTTCCATGGAGATATCTGTGCAGGGTTTAACTAACCCTAACCCAGGAGCCAAAAGGTCCAAGAGGGTTGCTAGGTGCTTCCATTGGTTAACATGAGGGGTAGACTGGTAATCTTTGTGTGTTGAGATGCCTTCAAAGTGCCTTTGAAGGGAGCCCAGTAGTGTAAAGACTACAAGGCAAAGTGATATCAAATATCAGTGAAATGTGTTGTATAAACAACACCAATGTTCTTAAGCCAAAACATTCTTTTGCCAATAACATGGAAACCGGAACATTGCTCTCAGCTTTAATAAGATCATTTTATCCTCAAATCCGCACATTAGACAAAAGAAGCCTCTGTCTCTTAGCCACTCTCAGCGTGGCCACCTGTGCTGCTAAATGCTTCTCTCATTCCTCAGCTATCAAAATCATCTCCGGTAATCAAAGGACTATCAAATCATGTTACATCTTCAAAAGAGTTCAAACAAATGCTTAACTTACCACAGTATGTGGTGCTGTGCGGTCTACCATAATATCTCTTCTAATGCTTATCTTTTACCTCCATTTGTGATTTATGTTCTGATTTTTGCCCAGAAAATGGTAGCCCACACACATTCTATGTCATCAAGAGGACAATGATAGTCATAGAGAAAACCTCTTCTCTCTGTTCTATTACCAAAATGATATAATGACAGCTCTGCTGTAGAAAAAGGAGAAAGGGAGAGTAAGTTTGTGTACAAGCATGTGCCTTTCATCCACACAGACACATCCACACACACATAATGTCTTTGTTTCATGTGGGGTTGTTGGGCTGTGATTACAAAGCTGGATGTGAAATTTAAGTAGAATGTGAAGTGTGATATGTGGCGGGCTGAAATCATCATTTACAGGAGAGATAAATGTTTTCACTTTCATGCATGTGTGAACTGAAAAAGGCATCTGTCATTAGTCTTGATTCAACTGGAGTGAGATCTTCCTCTTATTTAAAATGTAGTTTCCTACAAACTTCACTTTTCAATTTATGCATGCGGCAATTAATCCATAAAATATTTATTTTTACATGTACTAGTTACAGAATTAAACAGGTAATTCTGTTTGAATTAATAATTTTGACGACAGAAACAATATCAATTTTTTTCGATCTGTAAAATCGATATTGTTTAATAACTGACCAACATCATTGGTTGACAAACGTCTTGTTCATACATAACATTTCTTCTGTGGCATTACTGCACACACAGCTCCATCATTAAGATATCATCATCAACGTTCTGTGCAAAATGTCATGCCTCTTTATGTATGCACAAGGACATACAACTGTAATCAATCAATCAATCAATTTTAATTTATATAACCCCAATTCATAACAAATGTTATCGCAAGTCACTCTTTAAAAAGAGCAGGTCTAGACCCCACTATTTTATTATTATATTTCATAGACGTCCAACATAAATCCACCATGAGCAACCACTAGGCAACATTTTGCAAAAAGGTGACGTCCCACTCTTCTTTCCTTTGGACGAACTTCATATAATGTGGAAAAACATCTTTCCATCTCCAGGCATCATTCATGAATCATGATGAGCTTTCAACACCTGTCAGAATGAAGAGACCGAACTTACTCATGAGCACAGTCTCTGCTGTTTTAGTGGCACACAGTCTCCCCCTACTGGCACTGAAACATCACACCACACTTAATCAAACATTTTGGCAATTTTACTGTGACACCAGCTGAGCAGCCTGAAGCTGGCGACAGCTACCAGAGCTCGTCGATTTGGAGCAAAACTGCGGAGTGAACTCTGGAAGTGTGTGAGAGGATGTTAGATAGAAATCAGAGGGAAGGGAAAGGAGGACACCCAGATGTTGAAATCGTCACCTCCTGTTCTCCTCAAGTGCCTCCTCACACCCCCCTCCTGCCTAAGAACAAGTGTGGGAAAATGTCTGTATTATGAACATTTTGTTGCAGTTGCATACCCAAAAGCCATAATCATTCATGTGTCCTCAAAATGGACAGTATGATACATGATTGTAAAAAAGAAATGTTAATACTAATAGTGATTTTTCTCTCTGTTCATCTCTTGTCCGGTGTTTTTCCTCTCCCTCCTTCTAGTCATTTTCGCGGTGAGTCAGAGAGGTTTTTATGTGACATCCTGCTTCCTAACCTGGTGTGGCAAGCGGGACGTACTGCTGCTGCCGTCCGCACTTCTGCCCTCAGCTGCCTGCTGGCCTTGCTGCATGGAGGGGCCATCACGCCTGGACAGGTACTTACACACTCTGCAGAGAGGCCACAAATTCAACCACACATCCATCTGCCTGCACATAGACGCATATGAGGTGGTGTTTTATCTATTTTAATTTCTGCAAAGGGACCCATAAGCATTGGAGGCAAACACCGGATGTCGAAGCTCTACAGTAGTAGATTCTCCTGTTCTGCATTCTGCAAAACCACTTTCTATTGACTCAGCTGTAAAGGAAAGATGTGGTAGTGCATTCTTTCAATCCATCAGGAGACGACGTTTACTCCAGTTTCTCTGTTTCGTCCATTTCACATCAAAATAGACGGTCCCACTTGGCCTTTTAGGAAAATATATTGTCCGCCATCTTTCTCCCCTTGGCTGAAAAAGCTGGCCATGTCAGGTAGCAGGTGTACGCAGGGGCAAGCGGGTTCACATACCTTTGTCCCCGAGGAACAATGCTTCCACTGTGCTTGGCCCTTGTAGGAACTATCCTCAGGACATGCCCTTGCACCTGCCTTTCTGAGCATTTGCCCAGTTACAGTATGTGTGCTGTCACACGAGCACATCTGGCTGTGTTTACCCTCGCGTGTCCAGTGTGACCAGCTGAAATGCACCTCTGCTATTCACACGTCTGCTTCTACAAGACAGAGCAAACAGCTGGGGGACAGTGTGAGCGTGGATGTGGGAGTGTGGCTGGGGTGCAGTCTGATCGCACCCAAACGCCTCCCAAGAATGAACCGTTGCATTTTAGTTTAGAGTTAGTTGGAATTCAAGTTGAGATTAAATAAACAGCATCTCCTGATGGATACAACATCAGAAGGCTATGAGAGTGTAGTTCCACAGGAAAACACACTCTCATTTCTAAGGACGTTGTTTCCTCACCACTCCCTGTGAAAACAATTAGCAGCTCCAGTTACACTCGGCACCCTCAGATTGTCATTGATGTAATGCCGGATCACTTCTCAGCCAAACTTTCCTCTTACTGTCTCCTTCCCTCTCTCTCCCTCCCTCCCTCCATTTTTTACTTTTGGCTTGTGAGGCTTAGATAGCAAAACGACAGTGTGACAGAGGCTTTAGCCATCAACCCTTGGCCTGTGGCTCAGCCTCACCTTGTCTGTCCATTTCCTCTGCTTCTCATCCGTGGGTGTGATGAAAACATCGCTCCTCGCTGGACTCCCGCAGTTTGGCTCCATGCCTGTGTGTCTGTACAAAGTGATCCAGACCTGATGTGAATCTGTCATAGTTCAGGTGATATTTCACTTGTATATAGAAAAAAATAAATTACTCACAATTCAACATAAGTCTGGAAACTGTTCTATAAGCTTCTCCCAGCATTAACCTCAACAAGCAGATGTATTTCCTGGTTCTCAGTGTTGATCATTTAAAGCACAAAACTTAAAAGTGGGCCTTACTATACAGCTTCAAAGCAGTCCCTCCAGTTAGGTGTGGGATGATAACCTCTTAACGGGATGTACATTCTTTACCCATTGTGGAAATGTACAACAATGGGTTAATATCAGAAACATATTGTTTTTTTTAATAAGGGAGAAAAGTGCCCCTTGGCTTTAAAGTGAAGAAAACGTTGAAGATTGTGTCATGAAGCATTTAATAGATTAGTTTTCTGGCCTTTTCTGTGTGCAGCTGCTGTGTCTGGAGGAAAAGCTGCTTCCCCTGGTGTTGTCGGCTCTAGATGAAGACTCTCAGATGGGCAGACTGTTTGCTTGTCGTTCTCTGTCCACCATACTCAAACTTGCAGGAACCAGTATGCACCCTGAGGCCCTCAACAAAATCTACCCCGGTAAGTCACAATACACTCAAAAAAAAGTGGACTACATTTTACCACACTGCACAATGAAAGTTTCATGCACGCTTTGAAATTATGTTTGGCAGTGTGTCCCAGTTTATACATCTAATCTTGGCATACTGGCTGTAACAAAAACACACTTTTGTTTTATTGTTCACTTTTGTCTTTCATGAAATAACTTTTGTCTTGGGAATTATTTTATTCACTGGGGCCGTCTCTCCACAGAGCTGGTGAAGCGTCTGGATGACAGCAGTGAGGAGGTGCGCAGCGGGGCTCTTCAGGCCCTGGGGCTGTGGTTGTCCAGCCTGACCAAAGACTACAACTGTGACTTTTACACTGCTCATCTGCAGCTCCTCTTCCAGCAGCTCCTCCTGCACCTGGATGACCCTGACGACTCGGTGCAGGACAACGTGCTCGGTGAGACAGGGTGGGGTGGGGTACTTGAACCTGGAACCTCAGACAGAAGGCAATGCTCATGTCATTAAATGTTTTGTTGAAGAATTTGTCTGGATCTTAGAAAATAGGACATAGTGTTACTGTTTTAAGATTAATTAACATCTTGAATGTACAGTAGTCTTTAATCCATTGTTGACATTCCTTCATACCAGTACTGATAAAAAAATAAGCAGGGACTGTGAAAATAACATCATGGGAGGCATATATAAAACATCCGCATGTTTTTAATACTTAGTATGATTATGTCATATCGACCTATGACCTTTTAGTATCTTAAAAACATGTTCAATTTTAACAAATCGAAAAGGGGAATCTTGCAGAGCAGCCTGCTGTGTCATACACACTCACAGAGGGATGCAAAGAATTAGGGGTATCCTCTAACAAAAACGAGATAATTGTCTGGCACACTGCCAACACATTCCCCCTGTCTTCTATTTCAAAAGATGTCCGTTTTTCTCCTTCTCCACACAATTCATCACCGATAGAAGCTAGACCAATTCCCCCTGCAAATGTACTGTAAGCCCTTAGTGACAGGGCTGGAGTTGAGATCCAGATATAGATCAGCACCTACCTGAGAGACACTTCACAGGTTGACCTGTGAGAGCACCAATATCTGTAAAACTCCCCTGCAAGATCACCTGGGGCAGATTGGGCTAATCTCTGCCTCTTCACCAGTGTTCTCCCAAACACTCAGAACAGCACCATTTAATTACAACCACATGGGAACCCCTTCCCCTTACCACCTTTCCACATCTGTCCTGCAAACCCATCCTGCTTACTCTCTCCTTCTACTTTTCTCCCATCACACCCAGTGTCTTCTGTGATAGCCTGTAGCAGCGTCAAAGCTGTGTTTTATAGACGCATCAGTGGAAAGTCTGAGTTCAATGTGCGCAGATCCTCTGGACTTTCGCTCTCTCCCACTCTCATAGATGTAAGCTGTCATTACTTCTGACAGGAAGCAGGTGAGCGCTGATGCCTTAGCCAGCGCCGCGAGGCCTCGCTGAGGGATCTCTCATCTTTATACGACTAGACATGGAGGAGAAGAGATAAAATTAAAAAAAAAAGAGGACAAAGTATTCAGGCTCACACCAGATGCAGCAATAGCTTCCATACCATGAATTCTATCCCTGCCAGTCAATGTTTGAAAGATGTCCAAGAACAGAAGGCAATTTTGTTGTTGCCACTGGTTATTGGGTGTCTGTGAAATTGACAGCAGGAGGTAGAATATCATACATACTGTATGTCTGTATTTCATGCAGTTGAGTGAGTTTGTGGGTTGTGTTTTAAGGACACAGAAAGCTATTCTTCTATACATTCCAGTTTATAAGTGATTCATCTGACCTTTGCGCTTTGAAACTATACTTAATATGAAACTTTAGTTATGAGAATTCATGTTTATATTATATATACTTTTGTCAACAAATCCCATGAAAAGACACACATTCCTTATAATGGATAATCATGCTAAGTATTGTACTAGTGCCTATGGCTATTTGATCTTACTAATATGACCTTTAAGCTGTGAATCCTGAGAAGTACAGTGAATTCTTAGACGGATCAGACTCTATTTGTGAAATGAGATGACCTCACATGTTGCTGAGTGATCGTCTGTATCTGACAGCACCTTCAAACGCCTGCACCACAAATGTGGAAGCATTCCTCACTCTCATGCATGCCGCTGTTTGAAGCTGTCTTTTTTTTCCCCTCCTCTCTCTTTCTTCTTCAGCATCTCTTTGTTCCTCTCAAAGTTGATCCCATTCTTATGCTTCTTGGATTTCAAAAGCATATCTGTGAAGTGGCTTGATGTCTGCAGCATGTCCTGACAGCATGACGGACAGCACCTCTCATCTATTCTTCTCTCTCCCTCTTCCTGTCCTCCGCCCTGATAATCCCACTGTCCTGGCAGCCCGGCTGCTACCTGCTCAATCACACAGACAGTCGGCATGGCGATAACTCACTTCTCACAAATCATCTTTGTTCTCATTTTAATTCAAAGTCTCACTCCCCCGCCCCACCTCCAACCCATCTGAGTACAGTATACACAAAAGCTAAAAAATCCCCTCCATCTCCTTGAAGAACAAAGGCGGGTATCAGATGATGAGTTTACATGAGCTAACTCATCCAGAGTGATGGCATGTCACCACTTTCTCTTTGCGGTTTCAAATCATTTCCCATTGACAGCAGTGCAAGTAATTCAACCCACCTCTGAGAATCAGCATCACGGTGTGGGAATGATGGCAGGAAAACATGATAAAGGGACATATCGCCCCCCAGTGGAAGGAAACAGCACCTACACATTCAGTATTTTACCTGCAGTTGATGAAAGTAGTTAATTTGTGCCACCTGCTGGTTTGAAGGGTGAGCGCGTTTTTTGGATTTTATTTTCTGTGATTCTTTCTTTGCATATTTTTTAACCCTGTGAAGACTGTCAGCCTCTATGTGTTTGATAAAGGGTTAGAGATTGGATTGTTTGTCAGAATCAACAGGAAAAATGCCTTAAGAGCAGTCATTCGTTTTTTACCAGTCTACCCTTAAAATTGAAGTCAAAGGAATAGTAAGATATTTTAGACATTAAGGTTATTGACTTACTTTTAGAGAGTAAGATGACAAGATCAATACAAATCTCATATCTGGTGAGCAGCTAAAGCCAGCTTGTTTAGCATAAAGACTGCAAACAGGGACAGACAAAGAGTCGTGTCACCTAATCCTTGTTTGATATAAGTTCCAGATTGCTCACTCCCCTCCTGTCCTGTTTTGTTTGCAGAGATCCTGAAGAAGGGCAGCACAGTCCACCCTGCGCTCCTGAAGAGGGAGGTGGAGGCGGTTAGGGACAAACAGCGGAGTTCTGAATACTGCAACCAGCTGCTTCAGCACATCAGCTCACTGCTCACAGAAACTTCAGCAGAGTGAACTGAGTGACATAAAACACCTAAAATAGAAAAAATGTGCCTTCATTTAAAAAACATTTCCTCCCAAATGTAACAACAGGCATTGGTGATATACAAATATGATGTTCATTTTATAGACGTGTTCTTCCTTAAACTCCACTGTAACTACATTTCAGTGGAGTTTTGACTGTGTGAACTTTTAATATGCTTTTCAATTCAATGCATTTTGCTTAACTTTTGTTACACTTTTGTTCTGCATCTGTTCCCTTTATTGCATTCCTTTGGTTCTGATGTTTGGCATGAAGAGACACTGTTTAGTTGTGTTAGAATGTTTTTGTTCTATCCTAAGATGTCTTTGTGCATACCTGCACCCAGTCTCTCAGCACCCCTGCCTCCAGATGCTGCTGAGCATGGGAGAAGCCTGGTGATGTGATTCTTTCGTTATTGTATTTTGTAAATACAAATCTTTTAAAAATAAATCGAAATGTAAAACCAGCTTTAAGTATTTATATGAGTGTTATATTCATGGGTATATCTTGTCAAAATGTGATGGTGAAAATACAATTTTACACGTTTTTCTTTTTTGTCTGAACACATGGAAATATTAAGGCTGGTATAATTTGAATGTGGTGACGTGATGTTCCTAAGTATTTGAATAAAGTCGTTTTTTATTTCTTGTTTCCAAACTTCACATTGACTATCAGAAATGCCACCTCTCCTCCTCCCTCGCATCCATCCTCTGCACGAAGTCGTGCGTCTGTCTCTTCCTCCACCATGTAGTGCAGACGGCGGAGCTCCATCCATGCCATCTTTCTCCTCATCGGCTCTCTCATCCTCCGGTGCTATCGCGACATAAACATATCCTGCTCACATGATGCTGCATCTGGGAGATGAGGTGGTGTATTTTTCGGCGGTGTTTCTGCTGGTGATGCTGGGGACGAGGAGCGCAGCGGGGGCCTCCCTGCTCACCGCTTGCCTCTATGTCTTCATGGTGATGTTCCGGTTTCCTCCGGTGCCGGCGGACCAGGCCGGCCGCGTCCTCCGGCCGAGGGCTCCGTCAGGCGGCGTGCCGGTGGTGGCGCATCGCGGGGGGAGCCACGACGCTCCGGAGAACACGTTGACAGCGATCAGAGAGGTGACATGCTGCCATCTGTTTGGACCTGTGATGTAGACCCGCTAATCTCTATAGGTCATCGAAATGTTGTATTTAATTACCGTAGGAATCTAGAGTACTTCAGGTGCAAACTCGAGCAAGGTAGGCTATATGAGGGGAATATAAGGGATTTTGTGTGATAATGATAATCCTGATAGCTGTTTACAGGCTTTTGCAGTGTGAGCAGGTCACCACATCCACTATTATAAAAGATCTGGATGACAGCTGTTTGCATTTAGAGAAGGGGCTGCTCGGCCTTGTATTCTAGTGTAACCTTGAAAATGAACAGATTTAAATGCTGTTTCATAATGAACTTTTTTTAAATGACAATGCCAGCTATAGTTACATTAAACCCTCACCTTCCTGTTTATCTCCTCTTACACAGGCTACAGAAGGTGCTGAGTCAGCTGTGCCTGTACTCTCTCATGCAGTTCTCCTCATGTCAATCAAACCTCTGATCTGCTCAGTTCCTTTACCTCTTTTTTATTTTTTATTTCTTATTCATCTCTTCCCTGTAGGCTCTCAGTGAATGTGGTGGAATAGACTATTATAAGTTTTGCTCTGGCTTTTGTTACTAGCTCAGCAATGCACCAATGTTTTCAGATCCAGAAATGACACCTTTATCAACTTGTCTTCGTCATGATGACTAACCGTGTTTAGAGGTTTCTATATTTGCCGCTATACGAGATATCTATTACTGAATCTATTTTTGAATATCTCTGTTATGAAACACTTGATCAAACGTGTTTTTCTTCACTGAATCTCCCAACCGGCCGAAACCATTGGATGCAGTTTTTGGCAGATTATAAGTCGACTGAAGTTAAATCATTATATTTGTAGCATTGTCTGTCATAAGTGGTTGTTTGAAGTCTGGTTATTTTTAGCCTTGCTTCAGCCTGATATTTTAGGACAGCATCCTTCTTTTGATAGAAACTAATGGCTCCTATCACACGCCGAGACTGGTCCTCTGCCATTGACTACCAGTCACACCTGGAAATATGTTGATGATCATTTAGAAAGGTAAAAGGCTATTTTAAAAGAAGGGAGGCCCAAATTCTACACTGTTGTACTATATTCTGGACTGGAGAATATTCACACTGCCCAAAGGACATGAAGAATATCTCCTCACTGTGTCACATCTTTATATTTATTAAAGTGCTCTCCTGTTGTTTGAAAACCCCAAATTACTGTTTTTCAATGACTGCTGTCTTTATGTCTTCTCCCTCTGTGATCCCCTGCTTTAGGCTAGTAGAAACGGGGCAACTGGAGTGGAGCTGGACCTGAGTTTTACCGCTGATGGAGTGGCCGTACTGATGCATGATGAGACCGTGGACCGCACCACTAATGGATCTGGACCAGTCAGCAAACTGCAGTTTGTCCAGCTCAAGAGACTCGATGCTGCTGCCAGACACAGGCTAAAGTATGCTTCCAATTTAATTGAATCAGAAAATGTACGAGTATTACTTGATCAAGAGAAACAGCTTGAGAGCATGAAACTATGACTCAGCTGGGACATTGAGCCTCCTTTCTGCCTTTACATCCTGCTGTGATTTCTTCTGTTACAGGGACAAATTCAGTGTTGAGAGGGTCCCAACTCTGCAGGAGGCGGTGCAGGAGTGCATCAAACACCAGCTGACCATCTTCTTCGATGTCAAAGGCCAACCTGATAAGGTATCGAATGTACTGACCTAACCCTGCAGGCAGAACGACTCATTTTAAAGATACTGCAACGTGCAAATGTGGAACAATGATGTTAGCCTACAAACAACGCTGCAGTATTCACAAACACTGTATAAATCATTTAAAGCTACACTTTGATATTTCTAAGAGGCTCTTCATAAGCTCATAGTTTAGCTCGTTTTAAGGACACAACATTTCTTGTTAAAGGCTGTGTCGGCTCTTCATGAGATGTACAAGAAGTTCCCTGTCCTTTACAACTCCAGTATCGTCTCTTCCTTTGAACCCAAAGTCATCTACAAGGTAACAAAGATGTGATCATAAAGATTTATATTCATGTTTAGAAGTCTATTTTGATGTTGCAAAGTTCATAATATGATCTAAAGGATTAGGGATTGTTTTGCTTTTTTGTTTTTCCTCAGTTTATAAAATTGCACTCTTACTCTCGTGTCTGTTTTCTTAATTGTTGAGAACTTATAATAGACAGCTTTACAGTTTGAAAGTGCTGATACTGTTGCACATCAAACTAATGTGAGACTAAATCTGAATGACAAGCCAGATCCTCCATTAACTCTGATGGTTCTCTGTTTGCTTCAGATGCGTCAGACTGACCCCAACGTGGTCACAGCTCTCACCCACCGACCCTGGAGACTGAGCCGTTTCGACGACGGCACTCCCCGGAGCGTGTCCACGTGGGGTCAGCTGTGGACTGGGGTTCTGGACGTCTTATTGGACTGGGCCCATCACCACATACTGTGGAAACTGTGTGGAGTCTCTGCCATCCTCGTGCAGAAAGACTTCCTCTCACTGTAAGTTAAATATATAAATATATTTATATATTTTTTAATCAAAACAATGCACAGCTGCAAGGCTAAGTTAAAGAGTGTCATGTGAGATGTGAAGAACTTTCTTTGCTAAACATTTAATCTGTCCTAATCTGTCTGTTCATGCTGGGACAGATTGTTTCATTTATGTAATAATGACAAATGTCAGGCTGTATGTTCAGTCCATATAGAATAATGAATACAATCTTATAACAGTGGCATTATACAGAACGAGGACTGAAGGAAATAACTGAAACTATTAGAGCCAGCAGATTACAAAGTGTGTAAAAGGCTCCGAATAGAAATCTAAAGGATTACAAGAGGATTAATAGATGTAAACAGGATTCCCATGTTTAGATTTGTAATTGTAATTTTTGTCATATAGAAAACTTTTGCATTTAAATTGATTTACAACGCTCAAAATCGTCTAAATGTCAAAATGGAAGATTTTTATTATTTTGCAACTTTGCAATCTTTGCAACTGTCGTCTGTATCCAGCCAAGACTGTGTGTGTGTGAAAAGACACACATCTCTGCCGCTCGTCACCTTATGTCAATTACATTTTATGCAAGTTATTCCTGTCGCACCAGGATTTCAATCTGATAAACTTGATGATCCTGAAAGGGTTCTGGAGCGATCAAAACCTCCTCCACAGTTATAAGTAAACACAACTTAAATGTAATGGTTCATTTTTCTTTATTACATTTTATTGGAAAACAAAAAAAACATGTTCTCATTTACGGTGATATCTTGTGTTCCTGTTCCTCGTGTCACTCAGGGACTATGTTCAGTACTGGGCAGAGCGAGGCGTGGAGGTGGTGGGCTGGACTGTTAACACCGCCGTGGAGAAAGACTACTACCAAAACCTGCTGAAGATCGGCTACATCACTGACAGCCTGCTGGAGGACTGTGACTCTCATTACTGAATGTTCACACTTATACACACCCGTACATGTTTAACTGGGTCACTTTTAGGAACATTACAAACTGTAGATCCAGGCTGAGTTTCTACTGCAAGGACTTTCACAAAGAACCAGGCACCTGAGTCTTTTGGACCTTATTTCCCCCCCCAATATAGGTCCCTGATAGGCACTGAACATTTCTAACTAGTCTATCATCACATAACTCAGGAGAGTCTATTGAAAGTCTGCAGGTTAATTTGCCCCTTGTTCATGGCTCTTTAGATCTAGGTGGAAACGTACAACAATGTACTGGAGGAACCTTTTACTCTCTTACTAAGTAGATCCTGGTCAAAAAATAGTCCCGGGTACTTCTGGTGGAAACACGGCTTTATATTCTTCTCCTTGAGACTTGCCCTGACCCTGACCTTAACCACTGACCCCAAAATATCCCTTTTTTCTAATTGGGGGCTGGGGGATTGTGTCCCCTTTTGGATACACTAACCCCAATTAACCAGTCTTTAGTCTGAAATGTGTCCCTGAATAGAAGGCTAAGTGATGAAACACACACACACACACACACACACACACACACACACACACACACACACACACACACACACACACACACACACACACACACACACACACACACACACACACACACAGAGGTTTTAGATATACAAGAATTATGAAATCCTAAAAGTATCCAACTTGTATACATTTTATTTTTTAAAGCTTCTTCATTTAAAAATACAAGTAGGAAAATTAGATTATAACAGTAATGACAGCATTTTCCAGTTTCTTGTTCTGTGAATTAACTCGAGATACTGAAAGGAAAAAGTGAATTTAAATTGTTTTTAAGAATGCTAGAAATGATGTGCTCATGAGCTCTGCACTGTAGTGAAAATCAAATAAGATAAGACCTGCCTCCATATATTCATGTCCTTATCTTACTACCAGCAGCTATACCTCCAGCTCTCCTGGAACAGGGATTAGGATTACACTACCTTAAAGATCTTTTCTACCTTCTGAGCTTTGATGCACCTTTAAAGAGACATCAGTGTATATACTTGTAACATCAGACTCATCGGCATCATATCAATATCTGCTGTAGTGATATTTATATAACAGTGGACTCTAGAGGATCTATTGTAAATACTGTGCAGGTTGAAGTGATGATTGTTTTTTTTTCCAGAACTATAGCTTCTGTTAATAACTTGAAAAAAAAAGAGAAACAAATGTGCCTGCAAAGAATTTAACCTTTTAAGGCCTCGGCTAGTGGATTACCATAATATCTGATTGTATAGTCAACGGATTTACCCTTGAGGGAAAGTAAACACACCACTGAACCTGGGAGTATGTTTTCTGCAGTTGAAGACAGAGATGAGTCCAGATAAGCACTTTAAATGTGCCCATTATAGGGACATAGGGACTTTTATGTGACAATGGCTAAACTAAACCTGGTCATTTATTAACATTTTAACAATTTCACTTTTCACTTGTTTATCTTCCCACATTAAGTTCTCATACATAGAGTTCTGCACCTTGGCACCTTTGACAAGAGGACATTTGAATTCCCTTCACTTTTTGACTACGTTCACCTTCAAGAACTGTAGGGAGTGTTAGGAGTAGCATGATGAAGCCAACCGTGTGGTATTTGCCTTTAATTATCAAATATATCATCTAAATTCCCAGATACAATTCAGCTGACATGAAGTCATCATTGACAAAAAAAAAAGGTGACACCATTATCACCATCAATGTGTTGCTCAGAGATTAAAGAAAAATCAATATTTCTTCTACTTGTCAAAGGTGTTTTTTTTTCACCTTAATAAGAAATCAGTGATCATAGAAACAAAGCCAAACACATCTTAGAATGACTTTGCATACGTGATATAACACAATAATGCTTTTAAACTAGACTAATCTAATACATTTATATGAGACTTTTCTTTGTATACATGTATGTTAACCACTGCATGTTTAGGTCAACCTTTCATACATAAAAAGTAAAGTTTGCTTGTATTGTAATCATTGTGTATGTGTGATTTCATTATGTCCATGAGCTCAGGTGTGTGTGTGTGTGTGTGTGTGTGTGTGTGTGTGTGTTGTAAACACAGAGACTGATAGAGCTGATAGAGGTTACAGAGCAGGGAAATGACCCCTTGATCAAAAGGGCACAAAAAAAATCGAACTTATCTTAAAGAGTTGTATTTGTGACATTTCTTTTATAAATGGCCGAATAGAGGTCAGGGGACAAAGGGTTCACAACTCCACAATTCATTTCCAGTATAATTTACCTCAGTTGAAGTTGAAGTGGGGTAAAATATAGTATTACGCAAAACGTCTACATCTAAAAAAAAAAAAAAAAAAGGTCTCATATTTATTTAAGAGCTCTAACCGTCCCTCATGGTCTCCTCCAGTCCCGGGACACTGTCTCTTTAAAGCGCCAGGGGAGGCGTGTGTGTGACGTCGAGCAGCGCTGCGCTCTGACGGTGTGCGTACAATGTCTTATGAATGACAGCCGCCGTTTCAGGTTATGTGACATTGTGGCAGTGCAGGACACCTTAGCAGCGAAGTGAGTAAACTGTCCGGACTTGAGGGTGGAAAGGGCAGTTGAAAGTTGAAAGGTGTCCCGGATGACATGCGCCCCAGCAGCTGGTTTTACGCGGAGAGCAGCGCGGCGCACGGCTGTGTTTTTTTGAGTCGTTACCAAACAGGTCTGCGTGTGAATCTACTTTGGCTGCAAACTGGCACCCTGTGACTGGAAGTGAGATCCAGCCCAATCAGCTGACAGGAGGACCAACACTTCTCTCAGAAAGAGAGTTGTTTTTTGCATCGACAGACCCTCGGGGAATGTGTTTATTTACAGTGTCTTCTTTGTAAAAGGGCCTGTTCCACCTGTTTCTGGACCTACTTCTTTCCTCGAAGTGCCAAAAAGTTAACAGCTTACTGTTTCTGCGCATGATGTACACTATTACAAGAGGTCCCAGCAAACTGGTCACCCAGAGAAGGACAGGTAAGGCTCTCAACTGCAACTTTCAGACGCACTTCCAAAGTCTACCAGACATCCACGTTGATTTCAATGTGTAATGTGTTTATGTATCCTGTTCTAGGGCCCACTCAGCAGCTTGATAACAAAATCAACGACTTCAAGCACAAACAGACCTCCTGGAGCATGCCTGAGTAAGTGTGTAACTTTTGATGAGATTTCTCCTGTAAATGAAAAACCCACTTTGTGCTCTCACTGGTGTGACCTTTGGAAAATCTGAAATGTTTGGCTCAATTTGGCAGAGTTTAGACTTTGTTTCCAGATGAATTGGGTCGGTTAAAGTGTGTGTGTGAGTTAGTGGATGTCCTGGCAGCAGTGTGGACGTCATCAGCTTGAGACGGGCTGTGTTGGGCCTGAATGATTTATAACACTCTGACTTCCCCAAGGCTCGAGTCCACCTGGTGGGCTGTTTTCATGCCTTTTAAAACTAGCCCGGATCTGTGTTTGTGTGACCTTGTGGGAAGGCGAGTCGGCACATGGTCATTGACTCAGCTGCTGCTGCTGCTGCCTCCAACTCAAACAGCCTTGCTTGAGTTTAGGCGTAAAGAGTCTGACACATTTGAGAGTTACCAGATGATATACTTGCAGAAACCATTCAAACTACTCGTGACATGTTTTTCTTCCTCGTCTTGTTCACGCCAGCCTCCCTGCACCCAAGATCGTTTTCAACCGACTGAATGGTAAGAAGTACCATCACCCTGCTCCGGCGCTTCCCGCTGACACCCAGAAGGAAGAGAGCTTCACTGCTGCACACGAGGAAAACGTCAAATTTGTCTATGAGGGTGAGGAAATGAATGAATGAATGAATGGAGAGTATAGGAAAACGAGTGCACACTTCTCATTGGCCCACAGCGTCCAGACACTCATCCCTCGCCAGCTGTTTTGTGAATGATGTTCTACTATGACGGGTTTATTTAGAACTCCTCCTCCTCCTCCTCCTCTGTCCCCCTCTCCCAGGCCTCACCCACACAGCTGCTCTGACACTGATAGGCATGATAGGCAGATACAAAGAAATGCTCTCACACCCACATATCATTCTCCTCATGACCCTCGCTGGCACACTAAGGAAGCTTTTTATTTGGGAGGGGGAAAATGAGTCAGGCAACAAAGGGGTCTGACAGGATAAAAGGTTTTGTTTGGTCCAGGTGAAACTCTACACACTGACCCATTTTCAAACTTTGTGTGCCACTCTCTCTGTTACTACTTTCTGTGTGCGGCCGGCTGCTGAGTGTTTAAGCTCAGCCACAGCAGCTCATAAACAACTTCAGTAACCTTGTCTTTGAGGAGACAAGGACACAAAGAAGGCCCAATCCCCCCCCCCCCACCCACCCACCCACCACCACCCTCCTCTTCAGGGTTGAATCATTCCCTTTTAGTCTGAGAAACCCATTTTATAAACAAGAAGTTAAAGACGTGGCATGGAGGCAGCTACTGAAATCAAATCAGTCATCGTCTAAACACACAGTAAGATACACATGCTGCATTATTTGAAATCCAAACGTTTGCTAGGAGTGGCAGCTCTTTGAAGCAGTTGCCCTTATGGACTTTACTTATGGGTGTGACACTGGGGTGCAGGACCTTTCTTTTTAAAGTAGGACAGATAAGGACATTTGCTAGTATCTACTAATTGCATCATTATGACCTTACTCTGTTGTTCAGTTATTTATTACTATTAAATTGATGAACGAGTACACGGCGTCTGCAACAACACAAATGTGATATTGAATTCTGGTTACAGACTCTTGTAGTCAGTCAGAAGTGTAATAAAATACATTTTCGACATGCCGTTAATAGTGTTAAAAATGCTTCATTTAGCTCTCTGCATAATTGAAATAATCTGCTTCCTGAGATTATTGGATTAATGGTCTAAAAAGCAGAAAAGCAGTGGGAAATCCCTGTCACGATTTCCTCAAGCCCAGTGGGATTTTTCTTTCTGTGTTCAATATTTTGTCCGACCAACAGTGCAGAGATTCCAGAAGCTGGACCAAAATCAAATCTTTAAATAGCGTCGCTGCAGATTCATTATGATTGAGATCAACACATACAGAAGCATATCGGTATTAGCAGTAGATGATCTAGATGTTCTGACGGTGTTCCTGTGTTCTCAGCCTGGCAGGAGGTGTCACAGCAGGAGCAGAGGCCAGAGGAGGCCCAGCGGGCAGTCCTCTACAGGGAAACCGCTCCCAGTCCACACATGGATAGTAAGCACAGCTTTCCAATTTTTCAGAGCCTCTTCACACAGCTTCATCTGAATTGAGCAGCTCATGTCTTCTTATCATCCGTCTGCATTTTAGTGGTTACATTTCAGGCAGGTTTCCACTTAAAAAATGTCAGTATTTAAGCCTGATAGCTTTATTGTTCACATCCTTTAGCATGATGTCAATGTGTACACTGTAGGGAGAAATCTTTGCGTTTCTGCTATTTAGTTTCTTATAATAACAGCCCGCAGGTCTAAAACAACTGCAACCTGGGAAATAGTTTGAGCAGGTTTATAACAGCCAGCCAACCAAGGATTAGTGAACCTGCCTTTGATCCTTCCGGCTTGAAGGAAGCTCACGGGCCTCTCACTCCTTCTTGTCCAAATTAGATGTGCTGACACATTTAGGAATTAGTAAGCACGGTTTTATGCTTTCTAAAGAAATTGATAAATACCATGCATGAGACATCAAGAGGGATTTCCATGGGGATGTCTGTTCTGTTAATGTTGTATACAAATGTTTCTGGTGAACTGACAGCCCTTACAGTTGTAAATCAAACATGCATGCAGCCTAAATGACTCTTAATAACACTTTCAGTTATGTGAAGTGATACACTTTTCTCCTTTTCTTGTCTATCAGATCGGCCTAAATTATGGATTGATTCATTTGAAATGTATTTCCAAGTACCACATTATGAAAAGAAAAATCAATGTAAATCACTGTGTTGTTCCAACACTTGATCCAAAATATAACACATCGTTTTAAAAGGGGAATCTGTTTGTACATATGCTAATAATAGTTCTTAAGAGGGATACAGATGATAAAGCCATTGATTAAGATGATACACATATTAATACAAAATAATGCTGTATAATTTAAAAGGTAATGTAGTGGCGCAAAAACGAGATAATCAAAAAACGATCTCGTTATTTTTTCTTAATATACATTATTTTGAAAGTACGCCCCGGAAGTGATAGTATTTTTTAATCATCGTTATTGACGTTAACTTTACTAAGATGTGTAGTAGTTCCTCACTTTGACCAATAGAGACCGATAAACATTCGTGATTTAATTATGTTTAGATAAATAGATCTGTGGTGGGTTGTTTATTTTTAGTCTATGGTTTCTACACTAGAAAAATACAACTACAATAGTTTTTGTTATATTTAAATATTAAGGTTATTGTACGTCACTGGTTAAATATGATAAATAGATGTATTGCAGTTCCTCAGTTTGTCCTCTAGATGGCGCTGAACACGAGTAAATCTGTAAATCCACAATATTTTACATGATCTTCATATCGTTCAGTTGATGTAATGGTGGGTCTTTTATTTAGGGAGTGATTTTAATATTCAATAAAAGCTCCTATAAATAAAATAAAGGAGCGGTAGTTGGCCATTTGTTCTGATTTGTTTTTGTATTGCTTCTGTTTTGTTACTTCAGTAAAAATGGAAGATGCTAGCATGCTAACGGATGTGGATGAACTAATATTTAGTCTATGTAACGCCGGTCTTTTACAATCTGCATAGAGACACTTATTTTAGTCATATTTAATATTTTATTTAGAAAACTGACTAAAATATCAAAGCTCTCATTGAAATTTGAGCAGAACTTACCTTTAGTTTTCTCAAAGGCTATTCAGTAAAATCTGCTGAAAATTCTCATGAACACAGCCAGGGACACGAGGAAGATCTTTGTCACCTGTCAGAGATTTTTCAAAATAAAATATTAAATATGTGCCAAAATAAACTAGTTAAACAGCAGAAACGCTACTTTTATTTTAAGTATTTTTTATTCTTAAAGTAAATCTTACCTGTAGAAATTAAGTTAAAGCAGAAAAGGCAAATCTGTCCTACTAGCCCCTATTAGCATCTATTATTGGAAACCATGTATAATAATTAGTATTTTAAATAAATAAAATAATTATCAAATGGGCTATGACTGTTCCTTTTTTTGGCCTAGAATTCTAGTGCTATATAAATAAAGTTATTATTAGTTGTAGTCTCTCTTCTATTCAATCCTTTTAACCCATTTCTTCACTTGTTTTCAGACTTTGTGCCTATAGATCTGGATGAATGGTGGGCGCAGCGTTTCCTTGCCAACATAGACAAGCTTTCCTGACACTCCTCTGGGATATGTGAATCTTGACAGATGGTCAGTCAATGAGACCTGAAGCAGGATGTCTCACAGTGAAGATGAGTCCTTGGCTGGAGGTGTGATGGGTCAAAATGGACCTGATGTGATTCAAAACGGACAGACAGCGCTGGGACGCTAACAAAGACACCACAAAGAATCACGTCACTGAAACTCAAAGACCATGTCAGAATATTCAGTCTGCGACAGACGGCACACTGGAGGACGGTATTTTGAGGTTCAGGTCACTCTCGTCTTCTACCCTCACAGCAGAGATGTCATGTTACGTTGAAATGCAGTAAAAGTTGTATTTTCAAGAAGCTCTCTACTTTCATCTTTAATCATCACAAGAATGGATTTTTTACTAACATCATTGATAATGCACACAGACAACAGCTCCTTCAATACATTCACATCTCTCCTACAACCCTTTATCCATCCAAAAATATTTCTTTGCTCAAAATGTGTCCCACTTATCAGGTATTACATTTCTTATGAACTTCAAAGGTGAAAAAAAAAACGTATTAAATAATGTGGGAAGAAGGAAGAAGGCACGGAAAAGATAAGGGAACAAAAAGTGGTAAATATTACAATTTCATTTCTTAAAAAACTTAGAGGAAAACTCCAACTGTTACACAGTTTTTGTTTCTCAGGGTTTAGAAAATGGTTTGACACTTTTGGACTGACTAACTCTCTAACCCTGCTTTCCAGATTATTTGAATGTAGATATTTCAGGACGTAATCAGGCCTAACGATGTTCCTTTGCAATACCTGGTTTTTAAAGCAAGATGATAATTTCAGAAAAGCCTAAATGAGTATGAGGTGTAATCATGACCAACCTCTGTAGGGCACACCTCCCCTTCATATGTAACAGATTGAAACTCAGCTGAACACCTGATAAAGACATGTAAAGGATTTACAGAGGAGCTTTCAGCAGTCAACGTTCACTCTTTTTGAGCTTTTTAAGCCTTTATGTGCTCTCCATACGGCTGGATGAAGGATTCCAGAGGGAGGGGGGGGGGGAGGTGTTATTTTATGGTTTCTGATGAACAAAACCATCAGCCAGTCCTTCTCTTCAGAAACTGAAGCTGTTGCAGATGCTCAAGTCCCCAGACAACGGTCATTCAAACTAAGTCAGTCTGTTCAAGTCCGCCTCAAAGCTCTCAGTGCTTCTCCAGAGCTTTAGCCAGAAGATCGTTGAGGCGAGAAATCATCGGTCGGGGATCATCATTCAGACCCGCTGTGATCATGGCGTTGTCATAGATCTGCAAAATATTCAGAAAAAAGGAATAACTGATATGGAAAGAGGAGAACATGAGCACATTCATGGATAAAAGAAAAAAGGTAGACGTGAGTGCTGCACTGGGTCAAATAATGTAGAGGAGTCAGGTTCTCTTCAAGAACAGGACAGAAGTCAAATGACTGTTTACAAACAAAGTCTGTTGTGTGGAAAGGCGGTCTGATGCATTATAAAAATTCTTTATAAACATATTTAAGTGTTGCAAATCAAATGTCTCACATCTGAAATAGGAAGCACTGATAATAAAGAAACACTGAGATGCGTTCATCTTTAGTGAAAATAGCTTGTATGTTAAATTTTGTCCATCAATACTAAAGCAAACTCATGTAAAACTTATGACCCTGCTACTGCAAGTTTGACTGAATCATTTTCCATTTATTTTCTGTCATTACTTTGAAATACATCGTCAAGAACTCAATACTTTGTAAGCAGATATGATGCTTTTAACACATTAACTTTCTGCCTCAGAAACTCGTGAATTCCTGTTTTTAATTATTGAAACATGTCAGACACAAAGGGGCGGGAAATAATGAGCGAGTAAGAAGCCTTTGTTTGGAAGAGAGACATCGTGATATGATGTCCTAAATCCCACCACAGATAAAAACCCAATGAGACTCAGTTATGGTCAAACCTGTTCGAGCAGCAGTCCGGCAAGTTCAGAGTTTGAGTCCTTCAGCGCGTGCATCTTCTTGATCAGCTCGTGTCTACAAGGCAGAAAAAGTACAACATCCGTTTCAGCTGCACATAAAAACATCATGAAGACCAAATCCATCTCTCCGTTTCTCACCCTGCGTTGATCTCCAGAGTGGGCTGCAGTATCTGAGCTCTTTCCTCAGGGGTGCGAGCCAGCTGCTGGGTGCGGAGGAAGTGGCGTGCAGCACCCATCTCCAGCACTGTGATCATAGCCGGGTGGGTGTCCAGCCGAGGAGTCAGCTGCAGAGCAAGGAGTTAATCATTTATCATGTCTATAACAAGAGACACTGAAGATGACTTCCAGGCAGGCTCAAATTGAATAAGGACTGTACCTTTAAGTTGGTGACTCTGGGGCCCAAAGCGTTCTTCATCCAGGCCATGAGGTCGTCGGCCTGCTCCTGAGTCAGACGCTCGGAGGCTGCAGAGAAGGAGGGGAGGGAACAGACAGCGAGTCAGGACTACGCCACGAGAGAGAGAGAGAGCTCAGCTTTGACTGCAGGTGTGAGAGAGGAGCTGACCTGGCTTGATGTCCTCAAACTTCTCCTCCTTGTAGTGATCGACCACGATGTCCGTCTCAGCTGAGATCATCTTCTTCTTGTCGAACTCCCGCAGGTGGAGCAGGGTCAGCTCATCGAACTGCTCGTAACAAAACAGCACCTGAAGGGAGAGGCGCAAATCAAATGAGCCGTGCAGGATTCAGAACTAAACAGTCCACTGTATGATGAGTTTCTTTAACTGATTATTAATAGTTATTTTTAATGCCTGAAACTGCTGTTGTGGGTTAGGTGTCAAATAAAGCTAGAACTGTACGCTCATGAAACAGCCTTTGTTTAAAAAAAAAACACGACTTACACATGTACTGGACAAAATCAGCTCAGACCGCTTTGTCCACAAGGGGGCACCAAAACCTACACAAACTAAACATTCCTCATAGGAGCTTTGAGGTTTTCTATCACTGCTGTTTTGGCTTGGATTAAACAAACTCAAATGTGTTTACTCGTTTAGTAAGGCTCATTCAAACCCTACAAAGCATCAGAGGGAATCCCAGCATGCATCAGTCATGTAAGAAGCATTGTGCATCTTCTCAAAATCACTATCACCAGGGGGACAGGGACGAGGACCATTCATTCTGTATGTTTTTTTTTTGGATATGGCGGCTGAAGAGAGACGGGAAATGTTGGGAGGAGGGAGGAGGGGTGACATGCAGAAATGGGGCCGAGGCCCCGATTCACACGAAGTGCTGCTGTGACAAGCACTATAGCCTCTGTACATGGAGCGTGTGACATAACCGCTAGGCTAACTCTGCCCCCATCGTTACAGTGGAGTGATATTAACACCTTTAGTCAAGACCCAAGGAGGTTGACTCTTTGCAAGAAATAATCTTGCAACATAAACTTAATTTGGCATCCTTCTTATCTTTAGCTATGTTAAATCTATGGTCTATGTTAAACTTCTGAACCTATTCAAAAACTTGATTTAAATGACTCGACTCAAGCTTTAATGTTAGGGGACCTACGAGACTTCACAGCGGTATCATTATGCTCTGGTTTTGAAAAATGCAGAACTGGGTACTTAATAGAACTTGGTTTTGATCCCCATCCTTACTTGTGAATGTGAAAGGAGTTTAGTATCATAATAATGCTTATTAATGTTATGGAGTAATGTTCTGATTGCAGCCAAATGTAGAACAATTGTGATAGATCTGTCATGAACTATTGTAAACTATATCTGCTGTTTCCTTTTCACATGAGTTTTTGTTTTTAAAGGAATATATCACCTTGCTTACGGTTTTGCAACATGAAGTTGTAAACTGAATCCTAACCCTGGTAGTGTTTCCTCATGAGTCACTTCTCTCACCTCCATGTCTTTCTGCTTCATGGCCTCATAGTAGGGCGAGTGCTCTGCGAGGTGACGGTTTGGGGCACACAGGTAGTAGATGTTACGTGTGCCGGCCTTCATACGGGACGAGTACTCCATCAGATTAGTCTGCTGTCCCGCTGGCAGAGCAGAAGACTCAAACCTCAACAGCTTTGCGATGTCCTCCTGTACAGACACAGCAGAGGGGAAGCAAACGCATTCAAAATGGCTGCTGCTGTTGTTAAGAAGCAAACGTAATGACACTTTGAAATTGTTTGGACCTTCATAACATTTCTCGATGCAAAAATCACCTTGACATCCTGTTCCTGGGTGGTGACGATGCCCTCCCTCATGAAGAGGCCGTAATCCTCAAAGAACTTGCCGTACTTCTCTGGATCCTTTTTGCTCTGGTCCAACAGGAAGCGGATCACCCTCTGCTGGAGAACGTCACGCAGCTTCCTGAAGATGGAAGATTCAGTGGCTCAAGTATTGGAGTACAATGAGTGTACGTTTAACAGCATGACAACAAGAACCACCTTCAACACAGAAAACAAAGCATCCAGCTGAGTGTAGAACTTGTGCTGTACCTGATGAGGGCGCTCTCCTGCAGCAGCTCTCTGCTCAGATTGAGAGGGATGTCCTCGCTGTCCACCACACCTGCGAAAAAACAACCAAAGTGTGAGTCCAGAAGCAAAAACAGTAAGAACACGTGGAGGAAGGTGTGGAGGAACGCGTGAAGGTCCTGACCTCGGAGGAAGCGCAGCCACTTGGGCAGAATTTCGGTGGCTTTGGTCTGGATCAGGATCTTCCTGCTGAACAGAGCCACGCTGGATCCCATCTCTCTGCTCACATCAAACATGCTCGGCTTCTGTTGGACAAATGGCATCATTTTAATAAGGCACAACTTGATTTGACTCCCTTCCACTGAAAACAATAAACACTATCTCAAAGAGGTTGTTATAATGTTAGGGTCTGGGTTATTTTTGTAAAGTCTGGACTGTCGACACTGGGTGTGGCTTTGCATGGAAAAATGCATCATCAAAACAAAAAGATAATGATAGATAATGAGATAATGAGCTCCTCACCGCATCAGGGACGTAAAAGATGCTTCTGATGTTGAGCGGGGCGTCTGCGCGGTAGTGCAGCGTGTAGCGGGGCCTGTCGTAGGACTGGGCGACGTATCGATAGAACTCCTCGTGCTGCCAGTCACTGATCTCCTTTGGCTCCATCATCCACAAGGCCTGAAAAGAGACAGAAACCATACCCACATCTTTTTAAAGAAAACTCCACATTTACAGTATTGAAGGGACCGAGTGAGACAGAACCAGAGCGGCTCACCTGCAGAGTGTTGAGCCTCCGTCCGTTCAGGAAGATGGGGAAGCTGACAAAGTTGCTGTACTTTGTGACAACCTCTGAAAGAGACACAATGGCATGTAATCATATGCAGCGATGCACTCGTGTATGTTGCGGTTAAGCCAACCAAAGCAGCTCCAGGTATACCTTTAACTCTGTCCTCGATGGAAAACTCCTTGCAGTCTTCTTTCAGGTGCAGCACAATCTTTGTTCCCTGTTGAACACCACTGGCCTCAGCGATCTCAAAAAGCCCAGAGCTGAAGAAGACGGTGACAGAGAATGTCTGGATATAAAACGTTTGTATATGAAACTATTTGTTCTGCTGGAAAACTGAACCACAAAGAGGAGATTCTTCATCCCATCCATTTCTCTCTCTCACCCGTCTGAGGACCACTTGTATCCGGGTGCATCCGGCTCAGCTGACCGGGAGTAGACGTCAACACGGTCGGAGACCATAAAGGCAGAGTAGAACCCAACCCCGAACTGGCCAATGATGGTGCTGCTGGCCTCCGCCTGGTTCTGCAAGGCATCCAAAAAATCCTGCAACGGGTAAAAGAGATCATTATTACGACTGACAGGAGATATCATAATAATCAAGAGTAGAAAAAGGTGTGATACATCCGTAGAAATGAACTGAGTGATTGGATTAGTTTTAAAAGTAGAAAGTCTACAACCTTGGACCCAGAGCGGGCGATAGTCCCCAGGTTGGCCACCAGCTCCTCTTGGTTCATCCCCACTCCAGTGTCCTGTGAAAGTACAGGGAGTTCCAGTCACTCCAAAAGTTATCAATGTTGATGTATAATATTCATCCACTAGGTGGCACTCTTTCCACCGAGTCCACCATAAGCTACCTGGTTTTTTTTTTCAGTTTCTACTCTTCCTTACAAACTACGACAGTTTGGTTTGACATAATTGAATAGACAATTGGAGCAGCAAACATGTTTGTGCACTTTATTTTCTGCACTTTGTAGAAGGTTGGAAGAAGCCTGTGGAGCGATCAATGGAATTAACGGGAACCAAACCTAAACTAAATTCAAACGCAGTGAAGAAAATAAAGGTTTCAACGGCCTGGATGCAGCATGATTTTACAAACACCTGTTCCACTTTGCTGGCTCACTCTTTTTATACTGATTCTTGTGAATAAATAACTCACCCTCTGATTTAATAAGCAAACTTTTACTTGGTGTGCAGCTTTTTAAATCCTTCTGTTATGATGGTAGAAGGCTCAGTGGTCGATAATTGTCAGCCAATCGAAACCCTTGTGTGGACGTGTTTTTTTCTGCATTATTCTTGTTTTACAAGATGTTCTGAGTATATAAATACTGGCAATGGTAAAAGGTTAATCACTGACGTGTTTGTCAGAGATAAGGCACTAACAATAGCTAAACATGATGTATTACAAATGACACTAAGTTCCTGCATTTGGAAAAGGCTATGACGTAAACAAAGTGCTTGTGCTCAAACCTGACAATTGCCACAGACAGCAAACATTACTCAGTCAGTGTTGTACCTGAATGGTGAAGGTGCCCTTTGTACCGTCCGTTTGCAGATGGATCTCCATCTGAGCCGTTTCTCCGCCTGCTGTCATCAGTTTATGGCGCAGTTTTTCCAGAGCATCACTGCCGTTGGAGATCAGCTCCCTGATGAACACCTGGTGGGGTGTGGAGGAACCAGCATGTCAGCCCAAAAGAACATTACAAGTCAATAAAGTCAAATGTCTGTCCATCTCAGCCACGTTTGGCACAAGCCCTCTTACCTCTTTTTCAGAGTACAAAGACCTTGCGACAATGTCCAGTAGTTTTTTGGTCTCAGCCTGAAATTCATGTTTGGAGAAGTTACCTGAATTGGATCAAAGATAAATCAAAAAGTCAAATCGTCTATTGGAAAATGGTTCTGTTATAATTATCAGAATGTCTGTAGCTATAACAGCACCTTGCACAGACTCAGTATCACTGATGATGGTATGCAGAGGCTCCTCCTCAGGCTCTTTCTCCACCTCCTGGGTGCTGTAAAAAGACTGCTGGCTGAAGTCGAGGCAGGACCGCTGGGAGCTCCACACTCCGGGCCGACTGCTCCACATCTGCTGCTGTCCGACCTGCAAGCCTGACCACAAGAGGAGTCACCTGATGGTTCTACTTCAAACAAGGATTTGTCATTGACATCTTTGTTGCCTCGGATAAAGACCGCTTAAGCCGAAACATTTGTCCAGCAAACGTCTTCTTAAAATACGTGAAAATAATGTTTTATCAGCAGTCAGTAGTCTTCAGCATGCATATAAGCACTGTGTGTACACAGACAGTCCAGCAGAGGATTTAAGTGTTATGAAACTTGTTAAAATGTTTAAGAATATATTATTTAACAATAATATGTGATAATATTATTAGTAACTGTTAGTTATTATTAGTTACATAATATTTGTTTCTTTGGTTCTTGAAATTCTGTATCATGTAATTTACAATTTTGGCTTCCCACAATCACAAAGAAAAAAACACAATAATCGAGATTAAACGATAACTGTGCTGAATGCCTTGTTGGGATTGTTTTGTCATGTGTGGTAATGTTTGCTAAAAATTCTCAGGACAACAGCGAGGGACATGAGGAACAAGAATCCATTGAAAGATTCTTGTCACCTGTCACAGATTTTTCAAAATAACATAATAAATGACTAAAATATCAAAGCGTCTTATTGTAATTTGAGCAGATTTCATCTTTAATTATCTCAAAAACTATACAGTAAAACCTGATAAATATTCTCAGGACAACAGGCAGGGACATGATTACTATTTTTATCTTCTTTTACTTCTTACTGTCCTTTTATTTATGCTCTTATCTTAACTCCTCTTATGTTTTAACTTGGTAATTTCTTATCTTACTTTGTCTATTTATGTTTTATATTTATATTTACTTTTCATTAATATAGTTTTTTTTTTTTTATCCTTTAACCACTTGTTTCTATTTCTTTTACTGCTCTTACCTTCTTATTTCTCTTTTTATTTGCTTTTATCTCTTTTAGTTTCTTACATCTTTTTAAATCTTTGGTCCTCTTGGTCTCAGCTCGTGTTGTTGGGTTCTTGTGTTTCCTGGGTTCTTATGATGGTTCTTATGATGATTCTTATGATGGTTCTTATATTGGTCGGGTTATATATGTCTGTTGGGTATCGTGCACTTTGGGTTCTTTTCTGTTGAATTGTTTTTAATTATTTTTAGTATTTTGCATTTGTTTGTTCTTGCTGTTGTTTATGTTCTTCTGTGTTTGCTTTAGTTTGTTTTTGTTTTAGCTGTTTGTCAAAGCACTTTGTAAACCTGTGTTTTTTAAAGGTGCTATATAAATAAAGTTATTATTATTATTATTATTATTATTATTATTATAATAACATATCGAAGCGTCTTATTGCAATTTGAGCAGATTTCATCTTTAATTATCTCAAAAACTATACAGTAAAATCTGATAAAAATTGTCAGGACAGCAGGCAGGGACATGAGGAACAAGAATCCAGTCAAAGTTTTTTTTCTGTTAGCCGTTATTATAGATGGTATCTGAAATATGCGGCCGCATTCATTCTTTTTGGGCGCTCCAGGCACCTGTACCGTAAACCACGCATCATTTTTCAAGGGGGGGGGGGGGGGGGGGCTTGACCGGGGTTTTGCAGAAGACGGCTCACTTGCAGTCTGCAGTCAATGTCGTGCAGAGAAAGAATGCTAAACCCCCCCTGACACTGACAGTGTGATCAGCAGGCTGATGAAACATGTGAGTGTTGGAGGACATTGACCTGCTGAGTTCAGGACTAACACATGAGCTCCTTAAAGTATTGAAATCTGGGTTGGTAAGTGAATGTACATGGCTGGTATATTGTTGCTGTCAGACTTACTCAGCTAGCTCACAACACAGCTTACCTCCAGTTAGGGGTCGTGAGGTAGTTCTGCTGTTCAGACCTCCAGTCCATGTTGTTAACCGAGAGTTGACCCTCCGAGAGGAACCGAGAGCGAACCGAGCCAGCGCGAGGCACCTTGACATGATGACACCTGAGACACAGAGACCTGAGCAACAAGACGGGACAGGTCGACTGACCGAAGAACACACGCTGTGCGACGCAGGCAGAGTCAGGACCCAAGACTGCGCCGGCTAATGACGTCAGCAGCGCGCCCATCACACTGCCTGATGATGAATAAAGATTATTTTACTCGTTTGAAAGTCATGGTTCAAAAGGTTAAATTGCACGTTTTCATTCCGTTTCTAGATACTTAAACTCTGAATGAAAGATGTTCGCACTAATTAATGCGTTGGCTGAATTATTTGCAAGCTGTCTCCTTTATCCTTGGATAAAGTTCACTTTTTTTTAATTTTCTCTTCAAGGTCATTTATATAAACAGAGATCTTTAAAAAAAATCCTTAATGAATAACCATTCATGAAAATATTGCAATTATTTGTTATGGAAAGTAAACAAACAGGAGAATTAATAAAAGAACAAATAAATAAAGAAGTTAAGAAAAACAAATATTAGTCACATTGTATTAATAACCATTAATACCGACATTTAATTCTGATGTGAACCATGTAACAATCAATGGCGTATTAGTCCGACTGAATGATTTAGTGCTTCAGTATATTAAATACAATTATACATTTAAATATAACTAATTAGATATGTATGTAAATTAGATTTTGATCGCTGATGAGTTTAAACTAATAACAGCAATTTGATTCTAATTTTGAATTTGATTAATTGTTTTGCTCATTTAAAAAGAATAATGTGAGACAGGAGGGAACCAGCTTCTCAAATGTAGGAATGTTGAGCTTTTTTGTTCACCTACATTACAGTGTTCAGTCACTTGAGATGTTAGGCCTATTTTGGGCACAATAACAAAAAGATGTGACTTATTCATTACTAAAAATAAAAAAATTGAAAACTATCACCAATTGCAATCTTAATAAGCGTTGTCTCAAAACAGAAGAAATGAGAAGCTAAGTCTGTGGCACACAGGTTTATTTAACAACATTGTATATAAGTACGAAATGAGCCATTTGAACCACTTTTTACAGTTCAGGACTTCATGACAATTTCTGTAGACTGAGGGAGAGACAAAGCAATTATTTTAACATTTGCAAGACAAACACTGGGCCAAAGCCAGTAAAAAGAACATTCCGGCACCTGTGAACATTAACGAGCTTTAATGCAGGTTTTTCTTACACCTGCCATTTGTGTATGGGTGTGTGCAATAGTGCCTAGATCTATACAAATGTGTTAATCTCCCGTAGACTCTGCAAACAGGAAAGAAATTAAGGCTTCCCCAAAGGCAGTCCTTTTGTAAAATGGCATATTAGAATAAATTAGCCAGGGAACAGAGAAACTGAGCAAGAGGTGAAACCTGGCAAAAGAAAAAAAAAAATCCCAGACAAATCATTTTACAGTCTTCTCAACACAAATATGATATTAATTTGAAAAGGTACAAAATAAAAAATGAATAATAAAATGAAATATTTTTGTTTTGAGAAGTTTTGTTAAAAAAGTCCATACCAGAGCATAACAAATGAAAAACAAATGAAAACAACACATAGACCAAGGCAAATTCTTGCATGGCTGGTCTGAACCAAAAATATATTCTTTGTGTCTTTGTTGTCTTCTTTACAACAGCAATTATTAATTCACTCTGTGTCTTGGAAGAAAAGCAGTCCCTTGGTTTAAGGAAAGTTCACAGTCTGTAGGCCTCATATGACTCAGTTGTTTGAATTTCTTTTAGCTTTTTACATCAGCAAGTATAAAAATGTCTCAGCTGAAAACAGAACAAGGCCTTTCTTCTGTCACAAAATGCTACAATCCTTCAACAAATTTTTCCAGCGTGTCTCCCGTCGTGTCACCCACCATACCCATGTCATTACTCAAACCCCCTCTGTTCGGTGTATTAAGTTGTGGGAGCATGGCACTCTGCTCCGGTGTTCCCATATGTCCCTGATCCATGGAGCCTGACATTGGGCCTCCAAGGCTAGGGTGGGGAGAGCTGGAGTGAAGGGTGCCGTGCTGAGGTGAGGGCTGAGGCTGTATACGTGGGGAAGGGCTGGAATGCGGGGGCTGCTGCGAAGGCGGACGAGGGGATTGCACTGGGGCTGGGGAGCGTACTTGGTTACCCAGGGTGTTTGCCATAGTCTGGCCAGGTAAGTGAGGTCCGCCCTGGGCTTGGCCTTGGAGCATATGGGGTTGTGGGCTCATTGAGTTGGCCTGAACGGGAGAACCCATCTGCTGCTTTAACATCTGCTGCTGTTGCTGCTGCTGAAGCATACGTTGCTGGAGAAGGTTTTGAGCCCCATCCATCCCCATGCCAGGTTGTCCCATTTGGGAGTTTGGAGGAAGCTGTCCCATGGGCCCCCCACCTCCTTGCATAGCCATTTGCTGCTGCATACGGAGCTGGGAGTAGCTTGCTGGCCCTGGCTGCTGCTGAGGGAACTGACCATGACCCTGAGGCATGCCTCCCTGCTGCTGCTGTGACTGCTGCTGCTGTTGTTGCTGTTGCTGCATCTGCTGCATCCTGAGCAGCTGCTGTCTGTGGTACAGTTGGGGATTGCCATTTTGAGCAGTATTCATCATCTGGCCTTGGGGGCCCATGGTTGCCATGCCCTGGGGTCCTGCCTGTTGAGGAGGCTGCTGCTGCGGTGCCATAACTGGCCTCTGCACCTGGTTTGCCATGGCTGCCATTGCCTGCATTCCTGCCTGGGACCCAAGCATAGCTTGAGGGTTCTGCTGCTGCCCCTGCTGCTGCGGCTGATTGGCCTGGTACTTAGCTGTCCTTTGTTTAATAAAGGCTGCCATGAGTTGTGGGTTTGACTTGAGGATGTTTAGGACCTGCTGCTGCTGCTGGGGGGAGCTGGGTGATTTTAGGGTGCGCAGTAAGTCCTGCAGGGCACTCGGAGCAATGTTAGTAGGTATCCCTCGTGGCATGTTCTGCTGCTGTGGTGTCATGCCTTGCTGTGAGTGCCCCTGGGGAGGCATCTGGAGAGCCTGTTGCTGGGGCATCATTGGCCTCTGCATTATCTGGCCCTGCTGTGGCATGGGAGTTCCCTGAGCCTGCTGAGGGGCCATTGGGCCTTGTTGAGACGGGACCTGTGGCTGATGACCCTGGGGATTCTGCATTGGATTCTGCATTCCTGGACCCCACTGGCCCTGCTGCATAGCCTGCATCACTTGTGGGCCCCTTGGCCCCTGCATCATCTGCATCTGGCCCTGCATGGGCACCATCATTCTTGGATGGTTCATCTGCATACCATTCATAGCATAATTCTGCTGCTGCTGCTGCTGCTGCTGCTGCTGCTGCTGCTGTTGCCTTGCCTTAGCAACCAACTGGATCTGTCTGGCCACCTTCAGGGCTGCCTGCTGTTGTTGTTGTTGTTGTTGTTGCTGTTGTTGTTGTTGTTGTTGCTGTTGTTGTTGTTGTTGTTGTTGTTGTTGTTGTTGCTGCTGCTGCTGCTGCTGCTGCTGCTGCTGTTGTTGTTGTTGTTGTTGTGGTGGTGGTTGAGGCTGCTGTTGGTGTGGCATGTTAGGCAGAGGTGACTGCTGCTGATGGAGTGGGGATGACTGAGGCCCTGGTTTGCCTTGTGGCACAGGTGTTGGGGGCTGGCTGCTGCGGCCATTGTTGGGGAAGCCTTGGGAAATGTTGACAGGGTTGTTTGGCTGCTGTTGTTGGGGCTGGTTGGGCATGGGCTGGGGAGTCTGGGGTGTGCTAGGCTGCTGCACAGAGTTTGGGGTGTCCGGGGCAGCTGAGGTAGGTGGAGATGGCATGGGCATACCCCTTCCAGCCATGGTAGCCATTCTGCGGCGCATCAATTGAGCTTGCTGTAGCCTGTGCTGCAGCTGCTGTTGGCGTAGTTTGTGCTTGATGTTGAGACAGAAGGGAACAGGACACTTGTTCTCCTGACAGTGCTTGGCGTGATAACAACATAAAGCGATTAGCTGCTTGCACACAGGACAGCCACCATTGGTCTTGCGCTTGCAGCCCTTGGTATGTTGAACCACTCTCTTCATCTTCTGGCACGAAGGCAGGGAGCAGTTGGCATTTCGACATTGGCAAGCGTGGACCAGGGACTGGATGCAGCGCTGGATGCTGAGACGTCGGCTCTCCTGAGGGCTCTTGGAGGCCTCTCCTCCCTGACCGTTGCTGTCATCATCCAAACCCAAGCCCCACTTCACCATGTGGTGCTCATGGCCCTTAATGTTGTAGCAGTTAATGCATAGGTCGTAGTCCTGGTGAAAATGAAGGAATGCAACATTAAGATTATGTCAAGACTTAAATTTAACCACAAATTGACAGTTAGAGGGTCTTTAACATTTCCGTGAAGTGCCAGGGTCCTTACCTCGCAGACGGTGCAATGCCAACGGGTCTCTACGTGGTGCTTGCATTCGTTGCAGGTGTACACAAAGCGGTCTTGGCCCTGGTTGTGCAGCTCTACAAGCATACACATCGAGCTCCATTTGCACCTTCTCAGTGAGCTAAACTCCCAGTGCTTGTCCCTGGCCAAAGTCAGAAAGGCATCGCGGCCATCCATTAGGTCACAGGTCAACAAAGGGTCGGGGTCCATGATGGGTGGCAGGGTGTTAACGGCTGGCCCCGCTTGGAGGTGGATAACAAAAAACACCTGGGAGTATAAAGGAAGGTATTGTGGTGGTTAGTTATAAAGAACACAAGTGTGTTGTAACAAATGCTAACTCTCAGTCCAATGCATGAACCGTTTTCGGTTGTGTAAACCCAGCAGCTTGTCTTAAAAATATCAGGAAAATGAATGTGAGAAATTACATATTTAAAAATAAAGAATGGACTGCACATTAATCTGTTATAGTTGAAAGGTTTCTCACCTCCTTATGCTTTTCCATCGAGGCGTAGAGCTTCTGGGACAGATCATTGGCTACATTCGGCATCCCAGGCTTTTTCTTATTGGCTCGGCTGACACTGCTTTTGTTTTTGTTAGTTTTCTTGTTGTTCTTCTTTTTGGCATTCTTACTGTCAGCTTGGGCTCCCTTTAAAAAAGATAAACAGATACGCATGAATGTTAAGGGCTGCAGAGATTGCACAACAGGCAAGATAAGGATAAGCAATTCAGCTGTGTAGTAAAACAATGCCGGAGTAACTGCAAAGTACTTTTATACAATAAGGACTTGAGGATAATAAATCTGGGGTTAAACAGAGGCCTAAGCACCAGGCTGTTGATTTTGGCATAACAAGAGCATTCCCCTTCAGAAAAAATAAAAAATAAAATCAAAATGCTTATTCCCACCCATCCATCTCACATACCTCTGTCGTCTCTGTAGAGGCCGTGTTCTCCTCCTTCTTTCTCTCCTCCTCCTCATGCTCCAGCTCTTTGATGCTCTCCTCCAGTACATTAGGCCAAAAGTCACCCTCAAAGTACGGCAGCTCATAGGCGCTTGTCAGCCTGTCGTCTGTTGCCTGCTTGAAAATGTCCTAAACACAAGATTCACAAAGTTTCCATTATGCAAGATAGTTGTGTATCTCTTAATTAGAATGTCTCAAAGTTTCATCAAGGAAAGTTGAAGACTTTTTAAAGCTTTTTAATCTTCTTGCCTTTCTATGCCTTTAATGACTTGCAGAAAATGGTCTAGGCGGCCGGGAATCCTGCAGAGACTTTACCACTTGTTCATCTGGTCACCCCAAGTTGGTTTGTTTTCACAATTCCAAAATCATGGAGATGACCCCGATTAGAGCCATTACATATATCGGGCCAATCGCGCTTAAGCACGGTACGGGACAACTTTGCCTAGTGTGAGTGCGCTCCTTAGACACACACACACACACACAGAGCCCTGTTTTGCCTTGGAGGCGCCATAGTTACACATCGCCATTCTTCCACTTCTTTCACTCTGTTACCACCATCGATTTCAGTTCAGGGGCGTAATGACTTCCCACCACCATTCCACAACTGTGCGTTACACATTCCATGCGAGACAAAACAGCGGCGCAAGTATCTATGTAATTATGATTTCATGAGGTGTTTGTATTTTTATGCCTTTCTAACATCTCACCGAAAGAGGCCAGAAGGACACAATGTGACAATTGTCTTACCTTGTAGTCATGCAGGATCCTCTCAGCAAAAGCCTTGTCCAGCATTTTTCTATACCACTCTTGGAGCCTCTTGGGCTTTGGGATCTTCTGGTCAGCAGGATGGCAGTGGAAAATGTAGTCATCTCCTTCACTGGGTGGGCAGGCCCAGATGTGACCTGTCACATACCTGAGGGCGAAGGGCGACTAGTTATTACCAATCGAGCACTTGCAGGAATCAGCTGGAAGGTTGTAGAACACTTCTCAGTGCAACATCGTTTTCAACTCACCCAAGTTTCTTCACGTACTCCAGGTAGCCTATTAAGATCTCATGGTACACTGCAGTCCTTAGCAAACGTGGTTTGAAGAAGTGAATACTGTCGAGGTATGATATGTAAACCCGTCTGTAAAAGAAATTTTGAGTATTTAATAAAAAGGACAAAATATTAAAACAAAGATCATCTCTGCAGACATTCTTGTTTTCATTTTTACCTTGTATTTGGAAAAGGGCACTCTGAGCCGTATTCCTGGACGTGCATGCCGAAGAAACAAACATCCACACCGTCTATTTCCTCAAATGCAAAAAGTGCTTTGGTTCTGTAAGGGAAGCCATCCACCATCTCGCCTGAGTCCACGAACCTGTTGAGACAGACATGCAAAGGTTACATCACCAGCGGTAGATTTAAAAAAAAATTTTTTGAATAACTCTCAACTCTTTTGTAAAGCACTGGAGAAGGGTTGATGACCATGGATAACTATGCTGTAATTGTATTGCTTGTTTGTTTGTTTTGTTGCAAAGGCCAAGCAACAAAGCTACAAAGTACACGTATGCAATTGTATGCATCCCTTCACTGTCTGTCACCTTAACCATAAGTTGAGGTTTTCAAGACTCTAAATTAATATAAAACACACATTAGTTAATTAATCAGCACATTTTCTCAAAAAAAAACAATCAAATAAGCCCGAAAGTGTTTTCTAATTTCTTTCCTTTTGGGCTTGGAGGAAAAAAGAAAATGGACAAAAAAAACAGCCAACCCCCCCTTTTTTTGAGCGAATCAGGAAAGGGACAATTTATCAGCAGGCAAGAGCCTTACCTAGACTTCATGCCAGGCTTTATCTCCACATTCTTGTCAGAGCTGGCCACCACTCGCACAAACACCTCACCGGCCTCTGGGTGGTTCTGCCTTTTCAAGTACTTGTTTACTCTGTCCTCAATATATGACCCCAACCTTGTAGTCTGCAACCCTGTACAAACAAAGAACACACATTTAATACTGGCACACCTTTAAAACAGACTTAACGGTTTGAAAAAGGATCTTTTATTCAAAGCGATTTCTTGTTTTAATATCAGGTATATCTTACTTTTGGCAGCAAACTTGTTCTCCTTTCTGGTTTTGCTAGACTTCTTCAAACAGTTATCACAGATAAAGCTAGAAGAAAAAAGATCAAACTATGATTTAGTGTCGTTCATATTTCTATTGAATTAACACTAAGGTCAAACATGGACTGCATATGCCTAAAAGGTTGGATAGAAGTAGTGAGACTTACCCTGTTGGCCAAATGACGTCATAGTGCAGCACACAGATCTGATGCATCTTTCGTCCGCAGTCTTTACATTCAACAAACCTGTAAAAGCAAGAATTAGCTTTTTTTAAACTTGACAAAAGTACTAAATAAGCATCAGTGTATAACATAAATGAGAGTCAAACTGAATCTAACATTGACGCAGTACTCACGGCTCAGGGTCCAACATATCATTTTTCTTCTTTTCAAACTGCTCTTTTGATATCATACTGCACAAAAATGAGAGATAAAAAAAGACAATCTAGTTCATGTTGGCTCCTGTGATTAAAACCCCCCTTCCAAAGAATAAAGACCAACGAGAAGACAGCCTAAAAATCTCTAAAGATGATCACCAGGTGGGATTCACCCACCTGGACCCTGTAACTTACGTCTGTGGCTGGGCAGGGTCGTCCCCCAGAGTCACACTGTTGCCCTGGATCTCGTTGAAGCACTTTTCACAGAAGTGATACCTGTCGGCAACAAGGCCATATTTGGGTGAACTGCAGCCAGCACACACAGTAGCAGCACAGGCAAACCGGCATACAGGCGGCAGAATGCAGAGTAAATGGAAAACAAGGGCATGGAGAGTGGACAGACAAAAGGACATGTACACATACACACACACACAAACACACACAGGCAGAGGCACACGTTAGTTACAAGTGAAATGGTCATGATCCAGCCACTCTCATTCAAACTGGAATAGAGATAAGAGGAAAATGTTTAAATGATGTGTTAATGATGGTCAAATTAAAATGTCAACATCAGATGAATTTTCACACTGAAACTTCACTTTATAACTGCATGCTGATGAGGGAATTAAATGGTAATGTCAGAGGAGACAGGATGAGTAAAATGCAAATAAAAAGTGCAGATCTTTTAGGGAAATTGTTGCCTATATTTATGTGTTTAGATCAACATTTGGTCAAGTGATTAAACCTGGTTTAAAACTTCTCATACCTCGGAGCACCTGCATATTGCGAGTATATGCAATATCTAGATGGTGTTGCATTAGAATGATACTGAAGTGTAGTAGCAAAGTCTGCACAGCAGGGGGAGCTTTGGTGCTAGTTCTTGGGATCGACAGACATTTGAGGACAACACAGGGCTCAATCATTCACACTTTGCTCAGCCAACATAAGGTGATTTCACACATGCACAAAACTCCTGAAAATTTCACAAAATTTTCGGGTTGAGCTACATATATGGTAACAAATGGTCTGATTTTTCAACCGGCTTTAACCAGACTTTTTCCTGCCAGTTCCCTTGCTAAATTTCCACTTGAATCAAGATGAGCCAATGTGTGAACGCAGCATGAACTATTTATGAAAATTCACTGCAAGCGAGCGAGCGGGGGTTATGACGTTTATATCACGCGACCACCGGCAACAGGTGTTATTGTGGTCCACGTATTAAAGCATTTTCATACTCTTTTCCGCTTACCAGTATGTTCTTTTCCAGTCCTTTGTTGATACTGTGAATACGTCCAATAACATGTTTGTAGCATTGATATTAATGCAAAAGCTGTCATTAGTGTCGGACCCTGTCGCTTCGTCCATCTTGGATTAGTGCAGCAACTTTTTTTTCATGTTATATCATTCCTATTGCCCCCTCCCCTCTCCTGTCTGACAGGGAACATTCATAATGTAAGGGACATATGTGAATAAAAGATTTCAGGGGCAGGCTGTCTAGAAAAAAAATCTAGAAATTTTCAGGAGTGTGTGTCTGAAAACATCTATCGGGAACTCTTAGTGGTGTCTCTGAGAGCCCTTCGACAACGAGATCTTGGGAATAAGGTCCTTACAGGCTTGTTTACCAGTGTGGCATTATGTGAAATGGTATCTATGCTTTTATTTTATCCTGAAGGATTCAATTGCGCACCTTGTCTTGACAACAACTTTTCCCCTTTTTACCTGTTTCTACCCCTCAGCAGTTTCAGCATGAACGTTTACCTGTTCTGATAGCTGTAGTAAGTGCCGTCCCTGGAGATGGTACACAACTGTTTGCCATAGCAACACAGCGTTTGGGGTGAAAACTCGTACTGTGGAAACATCAGAGAAATTGTATCAATTCTTGTTGTTTTATGAGACACTTTGGACTTAATTGATCAAAGATGTGAACTGACAAGATGACTACAGTAGAAAAGATACATTTTCATCCTGTAAAGTCTCACCTTCCGGCCGCAGCAGTAGCCCAGGCCCTGCATGACAGGATCGATATCTGCTTCAAACACTTCAGCCAGTTTGGTGCAGTACTTGTAGACGCGAGATGTTTTGCGGTTGTACAACCAAGCATTGTTGAACATGAGCCACACATCTTCCACATACTGCCACGGTTCCTGGTACTGCCCCGTATCGAGCTTACGCTTGATGGTCGATAGGTCAATGGGAGTTTTCACAATTTCAAAGTAGTCCTGTACAGTAACAAGGTGATATGAAGGAGTAAGCAGATCGAGTTTTACAGACTCATCAGTGGCACTTTTTAATTTCTGAAATAAGGTTGTAAGATAGGTATGAATGAAGATACTCACAGGAATACCCAGGAGCATGGGGTCTACAGGTTGTCTGAAGGGCAGTGACTCTGGGCCTTGCCTGTAGAGGGCCTCGAGTGTCGGCATCAGTGCTTGTCTTAGCTCTTCTGGCTTGAAAACTTTACAAAAATGTTTTTTTGTTATTCCAAAAAAAGGAAACATGTCCACAAACTATTAAGATTCAATACAAATGACACTGTATAAATAGCCCTGTGACACCTTTCTTGATTTTTTAAAATTATTTCACATATATTTATACTATTATGTACTTTTTTTTGCACAGTTACCGGTAGTACATGCAAGTAAGATCTGTTCTTACTTTTTTTGCGGTTTTGAGTGGTAGATGAGGAGCCGTTTGCTCCACCTTCCTCCTCTTCTTTGGGTTCCGTCTTCATCTCCGTCTTCATCTCCGGCTTCTTCTCCTCAGTTTCCATTGGTTCCTGCTTTGGCTCTGCTTCGTCTGGCTCTTCCTTCTTCACCAGTGGGGGTTTGGTATCATCATCCTGCTGCATGAACACAACCATGATTAACATGCTGTTCTAAGGTGCTGTAAAAGGAAACTATCAAGTATTTACTGCATTCAGAGTTAAGCATAGCAGAGGGTGATGCCCTGAATGAATTCACATTAGCGCCATGAGATGTAATAAAAAGTAGTTGGTTCTGGTGGACAGGGTTTGCAAAGTAACAATGTCATGTGCAGTCATTGACATACCTCCATTTTTAAATCTGTCTGTTTCTTTCCAGAGTTGCTGTCCTCGTCTTCATCTTTTACTTCAGGTTTGGCTGGAGTGCTGCTCAAGTCTGGCATGGACTGCTGGGAGCTCTGCTCAGCCACCGAGCCTGGGGTTGGCACTCTGTTATCTATACTTGCTGCAGCCTGGGACAACTTAAATGAGAGGAGGAAGAGACATTCTGATCACAATGCTGATCATTTTAATACAAGTTACGCTGGCTTGAAGAACATCATGGTTTGACTTTCAATGGTCCTCTTGCTTGGTCATTAAATTGTAAGCTTAACAGGAGCTGGCAAAGCTGTAGCAGAGAGCTATAGGATACTTCAGTAGAAAGTTGTATCTCACCGGTGTGCTGGGATGCTGTGCCTGCACTGAGGTGGGCTGCTGCATCTGGCTTGGGGGATCTGGTTGGGGCTGCATGGGTGTGAGCGGCTGGGAGGGGTCAGGGGTTGCGCCCCTGGCTGAAGGGGGGCCAGGGAGGCTATTGGGTATGTGGGTAGGGGTGGATGAAGGCCCACCCGTAGAGGCAGGGGTGGAGGGCCGTGGCGGCACCTGCGCCTGTGCTGAAGCATGGTGTTGCAGCTGCTGCTGCTGCTGCTGCTGAGGCTGCAAGCTGGCAGAGGCATTAGGTGGGGGGGTCGGGCCAAGGGGGGATTGGGATGCAGGGCCACAGGGCAACTGAGAACCAAGGGATCCCAGTGCATTCAGTGGGAGGTTAGAGTTCTGCTGTTGCTGGAACAAAGAGGGATGAACGGTTAAGCATACCAATACACAGTAGGCACACAACATCAAACAGGGTGACATTTATTCAGACACAAAGATGTAAGAAGCAATAGGATCATACAAAATGTGAGCCAGTCAGTCCAGCACAAGTCTTCTTACCTGAGTGACAGCAGCCTGTGTTATGGGCTGACCCATGCCTACATTCACATTCATTGCGCCACCTGCAGCTGTAGAAAACTGGCCCTGTTGCAAGAACTGGCCCTGGTTGCCTGGCTGAGCAACCATGCTGTTAGCATGACTACCCATCATTCCTTGAGCCGGAGGCATCCTAGAAGGGGACATGCCCATCTGTAAAAGACAGGACAGATGAATCAAAATCATTAAGACAGCAGGACCCTAGTATTCAGACTCAGAGTCTGAGAATTCAATGTCTGCCAAGAAAACTACAATGAATTAAACACAGCACACAGACAATTTAGAAAATATAACAGCTGCTAAAAAGCCTGTGTTGTTAATTAAGAAAATATTAACTGCTGAATCAAACCATGGCATGCAACAGAATGAAAGCTAGGGAGGAACATTAAAGTGCTGTACACAAACCATAGACCCTGCCATGGTGTCATAAGAGATTACTGATAGATGGATCAAAACTTGTGTCAACCCAAAGCAGCAATTTCTATATTATGCTTTAATGTCAAATGGTAAGGGACGAAGAAATTAACAATCAGCCAAAGACTAAGAGGCATTGCAAGTTGGGAGGTAAAACTAAAGAAGGGTTCAGGAATGACAGTGAAAAAATTGCCAATAACTGAATAATTTGTGATAAAAAAAACAGGTGACAAAAGTGGAAACCACACCTAGGTCCTACCCCAGGTTTAACAGAGGCGAGTGAAAGGCCCAGAGGCATGGCTGTTAAAAGAGGATGGAGAGAGAGTATACATAGACAAGAGGAGAAAGGATCTAACCGATGGGACGGAGCTCATGTTCATCTGCTGTGGATGGTTCATGGGGGAGGGAGCACGTGCTCCCATGGGTGCCTGAGACATCTGCGCATTCTGCATTGCCATTGGGTTAAACTGATTGATTCCTGTGGGAAATGATACACACAAACACAATTATAAACCTGTTTAATATACTTGGGAGCAGTAATTGAATATTCCATGTCCTAATGGGCTTGCCGAGGCCCTGAGCCAGCTTCACAGCTCTACATTCAAGCGTGAACTAACCTCTATGTTGAAATGTATAACAGGTGTATGTATAACATTTAAAATGTAATGCAAAGAAATTAACATAAGAGGAAATATTGGATGTTTTTCTCTAGAAAACGACTGCTAAGAGAGGCTATTATTTCTGCACTTTTATGTGAAAGTGCTTTATTCATAAAACGTAACATCTTTATTACTACCATTATCATTCTTGTAATTATTGTCGTCATTAATACAAGAGTTACCACATACCTTGGGGCACCTGCATACGGTTCATTATTTGATTTGGCATGTTAGGCATAGGCACAGGTCCATCTGAATAAGTAAGAAAAGATCAATGTTTAAAACTCTGTGGGTCTTTACCCCAGTGTTTTTTTGTTGAAATAAGTAAATCGAGAGTATGACTGCTTACTTGGAGGTCGGACGGCCTGTCCTGGGCCCATAGCGTTGGGCTGAGCCATACCAGGCTGCTGAGGCCCGGCTGTGCCCACCATGCCAGGCTGTTTCTGGAGCCGTGATCGCCTCTTTTCTTCCAGTTCTTTCTGGATTTTGTAGATTTTCTCAGCCAGGAAGTGGTAATACTCATCCTATAAGAGGATGGCAAGTACCAACAGAAGACAAGATTTTAAAAAATGGTCTCTGGTTAATATTATCTGCCATCATGTTGTGCAGAGAAAGTCTTCAGGATTTAAGAAGATGGTGATTCCTGAGTTCATAATTGTGTTATAATAAAAACAGAAATGTTTGCACACTACTCACCCTGCTGTTAGCTGATTCGTACATGTCACCCTCTACTTTGCGTGCATATGCCACCAGGTTCTCCATTCGCCTGTCCTTCAGTGCTGCGGGGTCTGGGGTGGGGAATATGGCTTGTACACTGAAGACAGACCACAGGGAAATAAATAAATACATAACTCAGCAAATAACTGGTAGACAAAGTTTTGTTTTGATATTCCAAAATGGGTAATTCATAGTTATTCTTTTCAATGTTGGACTCACAGTTTGTGCACCAGGTGGGTGCGAAGGTCCTGAGTGACGTGTTCATGCCAGGCCTTTCTTACTCCTGAAGCAGAGAGAGGGGTAGCAGCGGGCAGGTTTCCCATGCCTCCCGCTACAGACCCATCCGGCATCAGCTGACTATAAGATCGAGAGACAAAAGAAACTATAATGCAAGTTCAAAATATTTATTGATAATTTCTGAAAAAAAATCATAATAATAACAACAATAACATGAAGAGTTCATCTTTTATAGTGAAAAAAAAATGCATTATTTGAGCAGGGCATAAAAAAACAGGTGCTTTGATAGCAGTGGCATCAACTTTTATGAAATGTTAAGCAGGAGAATGCTCACTTGTTCAGTGTGGATGGTAGAGAGGAGTCAGAGTGCATGCCAGACGGGTCTGAAGAGGGGACACCCATGCCTCCTGCCATCTGGTTCATCTGATTAGTGCCTGTTAAAACCCACATTGTCATTTACAAGGGTTTATAAGAAAATGGCTTAGCAACAGATTGATGGTGTTTCCAACACGTGTACATAATCCTCTAAAGTGAAGTCCCATCTATTCCTTACCTAGTGGGTTTAAATTCCGTAGCTGCTGGTGCCCCTGGGGGTTTTGCTGTCCAGGACCCTGACCCTGGACCTGAGCAGGGGACTGGTTCCCATACGGCAGGCCGAGGGCAGCATAAGCCCTCTGCATGGAGCTGGGATCGATGTTTGTGGCAGCACTGTTGATGGCTGTGGCACTGGGTTGGCCTGGACCCACTGAACTGATGGCGTTCTGCATGCCAGCCCCAGGGGAACTCAGCATGGCTAGACAGAGAATATGATAAAGAAACAAACAGTTTGGCATTATAAAGCATGTAATTAATACACTTTAATAGTCGAGAAGTAAGTGCTGGCTGTCATGTCTTTGTATCCTTTAAAAAAATCTGAAGAAGACATATACATTACATATAAATGACAGTATAAAAGAGGACCGATGGCTATATAATGAATTATTTATTTAATGATCTTCTTTTAAGTGACGTAAAATCAAAAGCACAATACTCAACTTGGTAACAGGAGGTAAGGCGTCAGTCATTCATATCATAACATTTTACATTCTTGTCATAGATGATGATGTGATTCAAAACAAAAAATGTGATATTCTTTTTATTCCCTACACTTTAACACTTTTATGAAATAATATGGTCTATAGGCTAACATAACATTTTAGCCATAACAGAGATTTGAGGGATACGATGCATTTAAGGACACTGAAAGTAACAAGTTTTTAAAAAAATTCTATTAGTGAATAGGATTTTTTTTTTACATGAAATAACAGTAAATGATAAAACTGTGTTTGTTCATGTAAAGAAAAAATAATCCAATCTCTATGCAAAAAAGAACATCTTCTTGAGGAGGCCTTCATCTCAAATCTCTGCACTACTCCCTGCTGTGTTGATTGCTGACAGAGAGCATGCTGCCTCTGTGGGGGATTTAAATCCGTCACATGCCCTTTTAACCAATCAGAGAGCTTTCTGTCCCTAGACCCTGCCCCCACTAATAGCAGCGACATGGAGCTCCTCCCCTGGGTGTCACATTACAGGCCCAGCCTTTCTGGAGGAATCCATTCACTGTGGGAGCACTTGCAGTCGGCGAGCCAGCACAGAGCTGTGGCGGGGAGACATGACCTGCAGGTGGCACTACTTCATACCACACGCACCGACTCCAGGCTGCTGTTGAGGGACAGCTGCTCTGCCGAACAGCTTACGAGGTATACAATATTTCTATCGCTTAAAATGATCAAAACCATAAAGGTATTTTACAGCCATCATTAATTACTTCTTAATGTGCATTTTCTATATGGTTTTGTAAATATTTAAAAGAGAAGACAGACTGCTGGAGTAAGTCCACAGTTACTCACGTTGCTGGTTCCTCTTGTCACTTGCATTCTTCAAAGGCAGGCAGACTGGACAGTCGTGCCGCGTACAGTTCTTCCAATGGGAGATGATCTGTCTGGAGGATGCACAGTGAGCCACTGAAGAGAAATAAAAACAAAAAATTGAGGATTGGTAAGTAATTAAGTAGTGCCCAGCATTTAAAAATGTTTTAGGAACTGCAAGACTGAAATGAGTAAAATGATTGATTGAACTGCTCCAGTACAATGTGCAAATAGCCATGTAAAAAGCAATTATACATGTTGTAAAACCATAAAGGCATCCTAGCATTTACTTAAAGCATATAAACAGTATAAATATTACAGCTCAAAGTTCATCAACCTCAGGTGACCTTACTACCAACAGCTGGTAGAGGAAAGCTGTTTGCCGCCAGGTATTAGAAGCAAAAGGATCACAACCAACAAAAACATCAAATTTATGAGAGAATGAAGTCATGTCACAGGGGCATTTTCAGGAAGAGCTTTACATTGTGCAAAAACTATTTTACATCATTGACTAATTCAGCATCATACCGTTTCTATTAACATGGTCAAGAAGGCTTATATTGTATCAATGCTGTTTGATCACAGTAAGTCCTGTCGTATTTGTGCTTGGGGAGCAACAAATAAGAAATAATGGAATAATGGAAAGTGTTTCTTTGGAATGAGCTGGACATACAAAAGTCTTCACCACCATTTACCTGTTGTGTCTGTGGTATGTCAAGCTGATGACACTTTACCCACATTACAGGCTTTGGTTATGGTTGCTCACAGCACAGGCTATGCAGCTTACACTGTTACTGTATTTAGTAGATTCTATCATTGAGTAGTGGACTAAACATGATAGTCCGTTTGCACATGAACAAAGCTGTTTAACACCTTGTGGTCATGCTTCAACAGGAGTGAGTCAGAAGTTCTTTTTTTTTTTTTAAATTTCAGCTAGTTTTATAATACAGGGCTCAAAACGTTCACTCACCCTGGCAGGACTTGCCAGCCTGGCAGTGGGTCATGTGATTGAGGACGTTCTTCATGGTGCGGCAGTGGGGCAGAGTGCAGGCCCTCACCTCCCCGTTGGCCTGTTCCCGCCGCTGGCACTTGTGTGCATGGAGCAACAGGACCAGCTGCTGCTGAATGAGTTTACGCTTCTCAGGATCGGCCGTTGGGCCCGCTGACACACCACCAGCTCCAGAGACCATGCCCACCGAGGCTACCTGCTGCTGCATCTGGGACTGCAAAAGAGTTAAAACACAGACAGGTTAGAGACCGATCACAATGCCAGACTTCTCTGATTTCAAACTTAAAGTCTAACTTACATTTCAGAGTAATTCAAATGTCCGACTTTGCTTATCTTAAGACCTGCTGCCGTTTGGGGCATATCAAGAAGTTTATGATTGCTGAGGGCTGTATTCATCAAGTTCACAAGACTCCACAAGCAGACTTTCTGCAGACCTCCAGAGTATGCTTAGAGGGTACACTTCATTACAATTCATTGATTTAATAAGAATTCAGTGATTTAATTAGCAAACAACTTCTTGCAAAATGGATGTCTAGATTTCTTGTTAGCAGCCACAAATATACATTTTTAATTTAAGTAAAACCATTTCATTCTTAAAATGTTGCTTGAATCTTGCAGCCAGCACAACATCACACACTTGAGGCGATAATGATGATTGAGTCAGAGTGCATAGTTCTGAAGTCCAGTAGGGCTCACAATAAAGAACAAGGGGTGGATATTTAGATTTGACCAATGTATCAGAAAATATCTTGATATTTAGAGGGAGCTTAGAGATGTGGGAAAGGAAAGGGAGAAATGAAAATGAAGAAGACAGGTCAGCAGAGAAAAGGCAAGGGAAGTGGTTTAGAAAAAACTCAAGAAAGAGGGAATGAATCAACGTCAAATAAAAGGCAACTTGTAATCCAAGAAAAAAATACTGCAAAGCACTATTAGAAATCCAGGGTCTGACATTTGATGCCTTGTTAAAGCCATTTCCTGTTCCTCGTGTAGATTTGCATTTTACTGAGCTCTGTTTACTTTGTTCCTTGAAAAAAATCTAACTGTGGCCTTTAGAGTAAATACACAACAATATCAGAGACGAGCCTCGAGAAAATGTGTTGCATGTAATGCAATTTTCATTTTAACTTTTGATTTGCAAAGCATGGAAGCAAAGTACGGTACATACTATATACAGTGCTTGTAGCAATTTCTTATCAGACAAGCAAAGTGTGTGGGCTGCATGAAGTGTAGGATTGTCTGGAGGGAGAGATAGGAAGGTATACTAACTTTTTTTATACAAGAATTTATAACCGTACAATTAGTTAACCTGTCACATTACCAGGGCTGACAGCCTTCAGTCGGTTGGTCAATTGATTGGTTGAGCTCTCGTCTGACCAAAATCTCATTGGTCAGATAATTGAACACGCTTCTTAATAAGATAAGCTTAATCCATTAGACCGCTATGCAGGGGTAGGAGGGAGGTCGGATGTATTTGATTTTCGAGTGATATTGTGTTATAAAACAACATTGATTATGAATAAAATTATATAAATAAATCGTACTTATATCTCTCTGATTTATGAATCATGTGGTTTAATAGACACAAAGGCAAAACAGCAGCCAGCGAGGCGCGTTGCTCCGCCCCCAATTGTAATTTTTTTTTTTTTTTTTTAAACTCTACCTCACTGTGTTTGCTGATAAAATTAACACATATAGCATAATACGCTATGCAGCTGCTCACAACCTTAATGATTCAATGTTTTCCACACAGACGATACTTGGGCGGTCTGCCCAGGTATACTAACAGCTGCCCAGGTATATTTCCCAACCTTTTTTATCCACGAGACGGAGAGAGAGAGAGAGATAGTACTTTCCCGATTGATGTGCAACGTCAAGCTTCTTATGTCTTCGTTTTAATATTTTTTCTGCAGCTGCAGGTCATGTTATTCTGCACTCTAAGGGCCTGATTCACAAAACCAGTGTTTCCCTCACATAGAAGATACCTGGACAGGCCACCCAAGTTAATTTATGACCGCCAAAATATATTTCCAACCTGTTCTTATTTATTTTATATTTATTAATAAAATTGCCACGCGCACAGAGGGGAGAGAGAGAGCAGGTGTGCGCAAGGACCTCACTGAGCGCACAGAATTTTAAACTGCCTGAGCCCTTGGCGGTTCCATGCAACATAACAAAACTCCAGTTTTTAAAAAATGTCCTCTCTACTCCTGCGGAGGGATAAGATGCAGCAAAACCAAGAGAGCACAATCACATCAGCAGAGAGAGAGAGAGAGGGTCCACTGTTCGTATACCCCTCTTGTAAATGCACCGGTTGAGGAGCCTTGCTCCTGTCCAAACTGAAGCATTGCATAGCTTCGTTTTAATAATGTTAATGTACAGCTGCTAGCTGCTGATGCTGTGCTGAACTCCTATAAATAACGGAATGTCCAGTGAAACTTTTCAAAATGCGAGGCCTAGTCATCGTGTTTGTTTCTGTGCGCGTGCGTGGATAAGATGAGCAGATTCAAGTTGTTTGGTGAAAAACACATTTGATATAAATACAAACCTAAAAGTAAATACACCCTCAGATAAGAGTGAAAAAAACAACATTGTGTGCTGTTACTCTGATCACACAGCAGGTAGTGTATGGACACATTAGACTTCTCTTCAAACGTTAAGGAAGGACAAAGTGTTAGGCTCAAGTGTGGGCAGAATCCCTTACTTTCGTTATGTGCAGTGTTGATGGTTAAGAATGAAGGAAAGGCCTTTAAAATGACATGACAATGTTTCTTTAGGACTTCTATGAAAACTCTAATTAAGGCCTAAAAGAAAAGATGGTTTGCATGTTTATATTGCTGCAGACACTGAAAAGAAAAAAGAAAATATTTAACACTAAACATTTGTAATATGTCTCTTGTTTTAGTTTTTGATTGACACCCACCATGTTTGGCACACTCCCAGCTCCCTTCAGGTCAGCAGGGAATTGGGGCAGGTTGTTGGAAAGGGCTGTCTTGTTCTGGAGTTGTTGAGCATTGACCCCCGCTGCCCCCATCTGCTGAACCCCAGCCTGGCCGTACTGCTGGCCAAATGGAGCTCCTGACATCCCCATCTACAGTGGACGATCGGGGCAGAGGGTGGTAAGACAATTAGCATGTAATAATGCATACCAGCAAAGCAGGGCGACCCGTATCCTCTGCAGTGTTTTAAAACACATTTATGTTTATTTAACTTTCATTTTACCAAGAAAGAAAACTCATTGAGATTTAAAATCTATTTTCAAAGAGTATCCTGGCCAAGACAGGCAGCAGCACAATTAACAGAGTTTCACACAAACAACGAGCAGCCAAACATACTAATACAAAAATACATCAATAGACACAAATAACAAATCTGAACAGCAAATGTTTGTCAAAATCATCCACAAACACACAAGGGAGAACATCTACAGCCAGATGTGTCTGCCTCCAAGTCATTTAACATCCTCTTAAAGCCCTGACACACCAAGGAGACCGTTGGCCGTTGGTCCTAGTTGGACAGTGAGAGGTCGTCCCCTCTTGAGACCCGTCTCCCTTTTTTTGGCCGCTTTGACATGTTGAATCGGCATTGGCGGTCAGTGAGATGAATCTCTCTGATTGGCTGTTAATTTTATCTCCAGCTCTCGACACAGGTTCTGGAAAGCCCCTTGAGCATGCCTCTGTAGTATCCATGCTTTCAACCATTAGCACAGTTTCACCTTATTTGTCGCCTCTTCTTTTCTTTTTCCACTAAAAGACCAAGGGCTGACAATGCCAGCGCCATTTTCAACTTCTGATCAGACATTATTCTTGGAACAGAACAACTTTTACAATTCACACACATGAAGGTGGAAATCAGTATGAGGTGAGGCAGAGAAAAAAATCAGACATGTCACACAACACTATGCTCAAATGCTTCTGTCAAAGTTTACACTTAAGCAAAGTAAAACTCAAAAAGATTAAAAAAAATAATAATGAACATCCACTGAACCGATATGGTTACTATAAAGTACAAAAAGCTGTCTAGTCCAAACAAAAATAAGAAAGGTTATTGTTAGCCTACTTCTTTGGTCCTCAAAAGTTATGATTCCCTGTCTTTCTGATGGCCCTCAGCATGTATTTGTCTTCTTCCTTTGCTTGCCTTTCTCTACAGTCCGCTTTGCTGCAGAGGTTCCCCACTGCAAACAGCGCTCAGGCAGACAGAGCAAGCCCAGCCCAGCAGAGAGAGAGAGAGAGAGAAACAGGAGGAATACGCACACAGAGAAAGACCAGCTTGCCCAACAGCTGAGCAGAGCACTGCGCTGCTGCCTGCCCCTCCCCCTTCGCTGCAAAGAATCACACAGATGCTTGCCGGCTGCCTCCCTCCCATTCACAAATGAGCCGGGCCTCATCCTCCTCTGTCACACTGGTTCTCTCACTTGAACTGCACTCAAAGCAGAGGAGAGAACCAGGCGGCAAGACAGTACTGCAACACATAGAGGCTCCAGAGCTTCCCCTCATCTGGCCATGTCGTCTTGTGTTCCTTCCCCTCTACCCTTCTTCCCCAAACCTGACAGCAGCGCACAGACCTGCTTCTCCTAACATGATTTACAGCTCAATTATCAAAAGGCAAAGGCCAACAGAGACATGCAAGACAGTGTGACAGGTAGAAGAAGAAGGAAACAGTTGTGAGAATGACGGACAATAAATGCTAAACAGTGGAAAATAAATCAGAAAGGCCCTTATTAATCTGTTCAACCTTTCCTAAGTTCAAGACAATATGTAGAATTTTTACATTAAAACATATAAATTAAATAAGAATTCACTGAACCTATGTTAGATATGTTTTTGTTGTTGAGTTTAAATTACCTCAATTATCTCCAAAAATTGTCAAAGCCAGAAAAATCCCAAATTTTAAAGTTGTAACGGGATGTGTTTGGTCGCAGCGACCACCATGACAGACTAAGACATGTTTATCGTTGCCATGGAAACGTGGGATGTTACATCAGCGACCACTACACAACGAAGCGGGAACTGCTACTTCCTCATGTCTGTTTCGTTTGTTGTTTATAAAAAACGTACCATCCCAACTTGAATATTTTCTATATTTGTAAATGTAACATACAGTATATGCTGCCCTCTGATGTACAGTAGTCAGTATTTTATATGCTGAAAAAGATCATAATCTTTCATGCTCTCTGCACATCTTGTGCTTTGGTGAGAAAAAAAAAACTGGTACCTTGTTGGACTATTTTTTTTGACTCACCTTATTCATGTTTCCTTGTTGAGCATTTAACACGTGTGCTCCCAACTGTGGCCCTCCTTGTGTGAGTGTCTCTGCTAGCACACTGCTTCCAACACCAGGTCCAGCCCCCTGCATGCCTTGGCCCTGGTACTGCATGCCAGGCCCAGGTCTACCCCGGCCTGCAGGTCCCAGAGCCCCATTCATCACTTGTCCTGCTTGGCCCATGACCCCGTGCCCCTGCCCACTGTTCAGCATGGCCTGGTTGAATCCCATGCCTCCATTGCCTTGTCCAACTGATGCACCTCCTTTCTGGGCCTGGGGAGACTGGTGATTGGTAGCACCTGGCCCCAGTGGGCTTTTACCAAGCACAGCACCCAGTTGGCTTCCCACCATGCCTCCCTGTTGAGGGTTGGCAGAATTTAGACCACCTCCCAAGATGGAGGAACTTCCTGTTCGCAGAAGCTCAGAAAGCTGCTTGTGTTTGGCAGCGGCATCTGGGATGATGGAGTTGAGACCAGGACCCCCTCCTCCTGGTATGCCGTTGGAGGACATTCCCATTCCCAAGTCTCCAGTGGGAATGAGCTCATCTGGAAGATCGTTTTCCAGGTCAAACAGGGACACAAGGTCTAAGGAAGAGAGAAAGAGAAATAAGAATTAAGCACACATCATTGACACGCACCATTTATAAATGAACAGCAGAACAAGCTGCTGACCACTAAACAGAAAATAATGTATTTGTTTCAAGTGAGAATTAGAAGGTTTTTTTAATTAAAGTTAGGACATGACTTAAACAAGAACCAAGATAATCCCAAATAGGGCGAGTTACACCAACCTGAGCCAAAAGGTGGCTCCAAGCATTACTTTTGGTCAAATTGATTTGCTTTCTGATTTCCATTTATAAAAGCAATCATGGTCATTGTCATCAATTTCAATGTTTCTAAAGTTTTTGTGGCCAAAATAATCTGAGCAGTACAACCTTAATTATTTGAAAAACATTTGTCATGTAAAACTAAATCAGGGACTACCAACCATGATATTAAACAAGCTAATAAGCACACAAATGAATTTCTGATAGAGCGCAACGACATAGCAAAAGATTGACATTCAAAATTCAGATTATTATTATGTGAAGATGATCTTTTTGTACAACTATTTTAATTGAATGAAAAAAAGGAAATTATAAAAAAAATCATAATGATGGGACAGGCATTACACTTGGCCATAAGCCATCTGGATAATATTCTTCTAACAGAAGATCAAAATGCCAAAATATAATTAACAAATGAACCTGTCATACAACCAAATATCACATGTAAAATCGAGTTTCTAAATGTAAAATTTTGCATCATTGGAGGTTCACAGATGATTGTCTTATCGGCAGCACCACTTAGTGCTGTCAATGCAGATGTCTGTGTATAGAGACGGCTCGTCAGGCCAATGGGCCATAGTCGCTACTTTTTCTCTCTACATGGACTCTTTTCCAACAGAAAACCAAAACCAGCTAAATGATGACCGACAAACTACTTGAAACGTGCCATTGAAACCTAAATGCCCCCTACACAAAAAACTTGACCCTCACCAACAAATTCTACATTTACATGTAGATCTGTTTATAGAGGCTGCATGTACACTAAAGCAGTTGAGTCCCTGTTGCAAAAGGGTTGCAGTTAACTGAGAGCTGTGCAGAAAAAGTAAACACAAGTACTAAACTCAATACAAACAGAAAATGAATTTAACATTTATGAAGGTCACAGTCCAAATCACACGTCTATGGCAGGGTGCTTCACATGCAGGTGCAAGTGTGCCTGTGTATGGCATCGCTACAGCCACACCCCTACAAAAGCCAAGCCGCAGACGTCTGAATTATTGAGGTTGGACAGAAACGTTACCTCTTATCATTGATTTACAGTGGCAATTAATGGGAGCTTAGATATTTCAGGCTACAGAGGGAATTCCTGAGCATTTAGTGCATTAGATTAAAGCAACAAGTCTCAGAACAACAACAGAAATGCATGTTATTTTTGGGGAGAGAGAGGGGGGAATGACAGGCGGGATGGGAGCCACAGGTGGGATTCGAACCAGGGGTACCCACTTGCATGAGTATAGCCTCCATACATGGGATGTGCGCACTAACCACAACGCTACCGGCGCTCCCTGACAGTGCAATATTAAGAGCAGGCACACGTTCGAGCGATATGATCCAAACCACAACAATTTTAGAGGAACGAATGTAGAAGACCCAAAATATAGCTGAAGGAGAAAAAAGCCTTCAGTATGGTGATTTCTTTCAAAAGTCTGAGACAAAAGTACATGATCATATAGCAAGAAATCACATGTCACTTAGCGACAGCAGAAGGATCCATCGACCAACCGTTCCCAACACTTGAGTCACACAGCTCTCACCTGAATAAGACATTGCTGCTGCTGCTGCTTGTAATTTACGCTCAGCTTTACACAGCCACATGAAAATCTTCAATTAGCCTCTTCAGTCTGGGAAGTAATAACCGGCCATGCAACAGACTGTTACTGAGGCACAGAGAGCTGAGATGGAGGTAGAAAGAGCAAAACGCTACTCCTCTGTCTCCCAAGAAAGAAGAAGCTGAGCTTCTACGACATCATGGCAATGCTAAAGACTTTGGCACAGACATGATGTCTTTTGACGGAAAACACTGCAAGCCATTGGCAGTAAAAAAATTTAGCCACAATAGTTGAATATTATACACTTTGTTATAATCACTCAACTGCCAATTTCACATTCGGTCACATTCGCTCATGAAACAAGGATCATTCAAAACAGCTCTATGGAGATTATCAATGTCTAACTTTACAGAGATCTGTCTTTTTTCTCCAAATAAATCATGACTCATAACCTATCTTGGGAAAAAAAAAATCAACTTATTAATACTTTTAATGCAATTCTGAAGACAAGTCGTACTTTTAAATCCATCTCCTTTAGGCTTGGGCGGTAATACTGTATCCCACGGCATGCAGGTGGGCAGTCAGTGTGTGTGCCTTCTGTGTTCTGTATAGTGAACGGGCATCTGTAATATTGTTGTAATGTCATTATAATGCAGCAGAAATGAGTGGGGAAAAAGGATAGATCAAGTCATATCATAGAATAAATTGTTATAACTCAGATTGAACATCAAGTCATTTTAAAATATATCTATCTGATATATCTGTGAGCGTGAATTAAAGAGGTTTTTAGAACGAGTACTAACGGCATTCTTTTTTGCATGTGTACATTTATTGTATAGTTATTATCTGCCTTATTGAAGATATGGCATCCTCCTTCAGTTTGTCCCAAATCATCTTGCATTAAGTTTTGTTTTAAATTCTTTTTAGGAGGTTAAAAAGCTTTGTGAAATTGGGGGGTTAAGTTGAATTTATACCTTTATCAACAGAGTAGTAAGTAAGACAAAAAGAGCCATTAAAAACAGAGCTACTTAATTTCATATTAAAGTGGGTTAGCAAAGACCTCAGCCGTTGTCCACTCAGTTGAATTGCAGTTTATTTGTCAAACTTTTAATATGGCTCTTTTTACACAGCGCTGTGATGACTTCAAGATGTGCAAAATTAGTGGCACACTACACTTGTAAAGCTGGCGTTACAGTCATTTGCTGCACAGTGTTTATGAGAACCACATCCAATCAAAGAAAATGGCATGGAATATGGGCAGGGCTTCACAAGCAGAGGGCAAAGTAAAAAAAAATAAGGTTTTATCCAATCATGCACACAGATAGTATCTGAATTTATGAAAAAGCATACAGCTATGTTTCAGAGGGTTGGAAGAATGCAAAGTTTAGGAGCAGAGGGCTACAGGACAGAACTGGTTTGGGCTGCAGATTGGTTTGCATCTAGCACCAATCACCTTTCTGCTATTTAAAACAGCACACACTGAGGTGAAAAGCTAGCCAGCAGATCCAGGCGACCGTCTCTCCAAGGCTAGTTCTGTGGCAAAAACATTCCTGGTTATTTAATTTGACAAATCCTGACTATTTGAGCACTATCCTCTTAAAGGGGTCATATTCTGCTTTTTCTGGTTTTATATGTCCTTTAGTGTGTTTTCCATGTGTCCTGTGTATGTTTAGGCACATCTATGTGCAAAAATTAAAAGTCTGGGGCACGCTGGTGGCGCAATGGTTAGGGCGCGCGCCCCATGTATTGAGGCTGTCGTCTCAAGTGGGCGGCCCGGGCTCGCATCCCGCCTGTGGCCTCTCTCCCGCATGTCGTTCCCCACTCTCTCTCCCTGGTTTCCGACTCTGTCCACTGTCCTGTCTCTCCATTAAAGGTACAAAAAGCCCAAAAAAAAATCTTAAAAAAAAAAAAAAAAAAAAAAAATTCCAAGTCTGCGGAAACGCGGCTTCTCCTACGTCCTCCTGTTAGCTGTAGCATTAGCTGCATGTAACGCTCGGCTCTAGCCCCCCTGGGAAAAAAATTGCCAGTGTGACGTCTTGTCAGTGTGAGATCACTGATCTAAGACCATTGGCTCGTTGTGGCAAGCCCAGCAGCTCATGTTGCACGCCCATTAACTTCTGTAGCACGCCCACGATATGCCGTAGCACAGTAGTGCTAAGGTGCTAATGTTTTTGCTCCCCTCGGAGCAAAAGTGGCTGCGTTCCTAATATGGTAAAAGGGGCATGACATTTCCGAGAACCATGCTGAGCAACTGACCAATTACGGCAGACAGGTCGACCAATCAGATCAGACTTGGCACACGTGGGGACTCTGAACGTGGGCACTTCAGAGCCTTAGAGAGAGAGTCAGAAGTGAGCCGGTGCATGGAGCGGCAGTACATAAAAACAGACACTTCTTTAAAACTTTACCTATTGTGAACATACTTTAGTAGGTACATAGATTAAATATACGAACCCCAAAAAGGGCATAATATGACCTCTTTAAGGACAGAGGCCTGAAGAAACATGTCGCTACTTAAGAGAAAGAATGTGTGACTTTTTCAATCAGTAGATGCCGCCCTTGAGCCCCAACATTAAACCAAAACAAACTGCTGTTTGGCGACACCTCCACTATTCTGAAGCCTCCGCTTTCCTCCAGCAGTACACCGCCAAGCCCTCTCGCAATGCATTGTTGTGTTAGCAGGCTAATGTTAGCACCCTTTGGCTAACTCCTCAAATTGCACATACACTGACACAGAATGACCGTGATCTAAACACTAACAAGACATCTAAATAAGCAGCGAGTGGGCTATGTTATTCTTCTTTTCTCTAGTCCTGGACTAAAACAGCTTTATACGCAGGGCCGTCCAGTCCACGTAAACATGATGTAAACACGGCTACGACAACCGTACAGCTGGCGGGACTCATGCTTCTCACTCATTGTAAATGTCTCTCTGAGTCATGACTGTTTACAGAGGATAAACTTGATTTCTGCAATATTTATGTGTAAAATGTCACACCTTCTTCCTTTAAGATTAACTTTAGAATTCAGATTATTATGATGCTAAAATGTTTGTTTCATGTAGTCTTAGGCTATGGTCATGATCATCATCATGCTTTTAACATCATGTCTTGCCTCAGGAGACCCCCTGCCCCCTCTTCCAACAGGGACACTATCCCGCTGTGAGGGGCATATGTGAACAACCAGATCAGCAGCATTTCCAAGGAAGTTCCCCTAAAATTCTCTAGATATTTTCAGGAGTGCATAACAGAAAAAGGTAACAGTCACAGTTTTTAATAGGACTGGAGCCACATTGTTTTCGATTGTTTCCATCTTTTCCAAATTAACAGTAAAACCAGTAAAGATATGAAAGTCACTGTCTCTCCAACATTTGAACAGAGACAGGATATCAGGCTTTAAGCTGAGATGCTTCTTACATATGCTCAGATTGTTTCTCTCGGTGTTAAGCACGTTTTATAGATATCAATCAATCAATTTTTATTTGTATAACATCAACTCATAAGTGTTATCTCGAGACACATTACAAAAAGCAGGTAAAAGACCTCATTCATGTTCATGATTGCAATATTTTGCTAATTCTGACACAGTGACAAATCTTTCCATTCATCCATCGTTGTACTTGGGTAATTATTATTACCTCTCCTGAGGTAATAAGTGATGTAAAAAAACAACGCGGAAGTAGCGGACGAACACAATAATGACAATATTTGCATTTAGATCAATGCTACGCGTAGTCCAACGGAATGACAACATCAACAAAAGAGCGGAGAACAACATACTTGCGAACACAAAACGTAATGCAACCGTTTAATTACGTTCAGGGAGATCGTAATGGTCGCGTGCAGAAGTAACAGTATAGAAACTTCACTCCCCCTCCTATTGGCACGAGGTGAATTCTCCGGAGAATATACTGCTGCGTTCTCACATCAGCCCACTCGGACTTGCTGGGGAAAACATTTCAAGAGATTTCTGCAAGTGTGACAGCCCTGATAGATGCTCATAGGGGTTGGTGATCATGAACACAGGCCAGACAGAGGAGAAGAAAGAACGTTGGTTTGGTAAGCTCTAGGGTTGGAGAGTGGCTGCCTATTTCATACGTCTGGTGCTGACACGCCCACTCAGCCATACAAATGAAAACAAGCCTGACACTGGTCTGTGGCCCCAGGTGCAAACACACACTGACACAAGACTAGAAGACCATAAAAAACTGTCACACATTAACATTAACTTAAAAAAACAGACTGCTAATCTTTGGTTTTGAGCAAGAGCTGTGTGCCGATTAAGTGTGCATCGTCACAAAACTGGTTTGTGGAAAAATGTTAAACTTATACGCAAGTTATATTCAGTTTCTTTATAAATTTGTACTCTACACACCGATTCAGGGTTCCCTTTCATTCAGTGAGTCCTTATTCAAATGAAAGGAAACAAGCTAATTTAAGGGTGCACACAAAAGGAGGAGATAGGAACAGGGCTGCTAGCTACAGGTTCCTCACAGACCTGCCTCTGAATTTTCTCAGAATTAGGGTTTTTTTAAGTGTAGAAAAAAAAGACAGGGCTTATCCTCCCATCGGCAGCCTGGCACTTAAAATCTTCTCAGTGTACTTAAGACCTTGAGCTGCACCCCGGACTTCAAAGAGAGGAGGTCTACAAGAGACACTGTGCAATGTCTCACTAAATACATGCGTTTGTGTGCGTGTCAACTGAGACTGAGAGGGGTTCTGGCAGCAGTGGGGGAGGAGACTCAGTGTCAGGCTTCTTTATTGCCCAGCGAAAGCTCCTGTCACCCCTCTGAGAAGATGAGCTACCTTGGCTGAGGACCCGAGGACCGTCAACCTGCCTAGATAATACACCCAAACACAGAAGAGGAGACAGACCAAACAAAGAAGCTCCACTCTTCTTAGCTGTTTGCAAAAGGTTGACAGATGTTTCCCATCTCGGCTGTGATTCAAAATTAAGCAACTGCGCCATTCTTTATAAACTCTCAAAACTATAAAAGTTTGGTGCAATCCCAAAACTGAAATCATGGACATAAGATGTGCTCAATACCTGAAGTCCTTTGGTACTGCAAGAAAATGACCAACAAATCTATGTTCAGTTCTCAGCAAGAATACACATAGAACGACATGACGGCTGCTGAATGGACCACTGATAAAGACACATCCATGATTTTACTTCTAGCCCTTAGTGTTGTGAAAATGATGCCCAACAGTTGTCATCACTTTTCCATCTCTCTCTTTCATTTTTTTAATAAGTCTTTCAGTCAAAATGAAGTTTTAGCAAAGTAGAGGAGGCTTAATATGGAATTTTCCTCCACTAGACCAATAAAGATTATGTGATTGCCGGAAAAAAAATTAAATTGGTAAAACAGGTATTTTGATAATTAATAATATTTTGATTAAATGCCAACAGTCGCCCGGAGCCTGTTACTTCATTTTGTGCTTTTCTCTCAATGGAAGCTGCACATTGTTGGGTTTTTGACTATGCACGCTGCAATAAAAGCGTGCATGAATCTGCATGTCACAACAACATGTTACACATAGTCACATATGATGTATGTGGATGGATGGGTATGTGAGTGTGTATTGATACCTGGATTGTAGTAGTTATCCAATTCTTCATATATTTATGCATTTTTTACTTTTTTTTGTATCGTCATCTTCTTTGTCGATTCTTGTAACTGAGTGCTTGTAACATGTACAACACTGATGTTACTGGTGTATGAAGGAAACATTACAATGTAAATGCAGGAAAATAGAAGATTGTCAGCACACTGTCCTGTTTATTGTTGTTCACCAGAACAATAAAAACAAGCGGTTCATATGTTCAGCCACATTTCAGTTAACAGCGATTTTGGACTACTCAGACACTTAACTCCATCTTTCCTCTGACATATTTAATCATTTATTTCATGCATGTGAATGTAGAGGCCACTTTTTAGACAGCATAATCAGCTCTACCACAACAAAGTCCTAGTGACACTACATACGTGACAGGCGAGGTCCAGGTTAGACAAGTCCTGCAGAAGTTTGAAGTATTGGTAGGTTTTGGTGAAACCTCAAATGTGTCACATTTGACGCCTAGTTCAGCACATTTCTATTACTCCAGTTTTTTAAACTGTCAGCACAGAAGTTGAATAAAGTTTCTTCCAAGATAACATTAACCTTTCAAGTATCTTGTTGAATGAAAGAGGGGTTGAACCCTTCAGTGGCAGGATGACCTAGTGGTGAATGAGAGTGTCTTTCTATCAGACACAACACTGGTGCAAGTGCTCCTGCTGTCAAGAGTCTCCACTGACCCAATCCAACTTCATGGATACAGAGAAGACATGCTCAAGATAATGGGATCACAAAAATGTATCATGTCTAGAGCTAACAAATAAGTAGGTGTGTGTGTGTGTGGGGGGGGGGGGAGCTTATTAAGACAGCACCAGACTCCTGCAGATCTACTGTCAACATTTTATTCTGCTGTTAGGTGTGTTATAAGCAGCGTTGATATAAGTTTTTAACCAGAGCTCATTCTTTGTACAGTTTGATAGATGTACAGAAACAGTCCTGCAGGGACTTGGTGTACAGTTTGCCTGTGATATATTTGCACAGCACTACTGAGGTGGCCGCTGGGTTAACGTTTCTTCTTCTTTAAGATGCATCCAGTCCTCAATAAGAAGCAGGACTCTACAGTGTGTGACTCATTGCAAGGTAAACCTTCTTGTCAATATTGTGAAACCACGTTACCTGGGCCATCTGATCCTGAGAGAGGTGAATTCAGCTTGGGTCGCTTTGCAGTGGGGGGTCCGACATCCAGCAGATTGTCAGCCATCCTGGACTGGTTGGTAAATTTTGTGAATGGATGATGTTGCACGAAAAAAAATCAGTCTAACTAGTCCGCTTCGAGGTCGTTAAAACGGGCCACTTTCGCAACGTTTCGCAAAAAAAAAAAAAAAAAAGCAGCAATATAAGTGTTTTTTCTTCTCTTGACTGGCAGACTGGCGAAATGTTGCCTGGTGTAAAAGGCTTCAAAAGAAAGGCAACAGCGCCACGCTTCGCCACCGAAGATCACCCCATGATAATCCAACACCCAACACCCACATAATTATCCTCAATAATCGCGTCCAAAAATTATTTCAATTCAAGAAAAATAAATAAAAATCAATTATAAAATATTACACAACGCTTGAGCAAATCCCTTTCTCCGCAGATCGCCGGTTTCGCGTCTGTACAGAATCATTTTTTTCGCAGCCGAAACAAGCGGCCATAAAATCTTCCTCGGGCTTAAATAAAAAGAGCAAAATTCAAAAAATATTTTCTATGAAGTGGATTATTTTTCTGGTCGCTGTCTCCCGGTAAATACAGCGTCAAGAGACGGAGATACGGCGAGAAGCGGCGCTCGGTAAAAGGGAAATCAAATATACAGGGGGCTCTCCGGACGATAAAAACGCATGTTACCATCACATGTTCGCATTAATTGTCATCGGACGAACAAGCACTTCGATTTTCTGGACGAAAAAAGCCGTTTGAGCCCGGTCTGGATCGCTCCGGTCGGTTTTTAAAATTAATGCTCCCCCCGAAATCCCGATTCTGAGCCGCGTCAAGATGGCGGCTGTTGATTCCTCCGATACAAAAAAAAAAAGTTTTTTTTTTCTTCCCAGCTAGACTGTGGGGGGAGGAGGGGGAGGTGTCGCGCTACGACGCCCTGACGTAAACCTGTGTCCAATTGTGCGTCATGTGGACGTACGTAGATTTGCCTCTAGGGAAGGAATAACCCAAAAAGAAAATAAATTACTACAGCAACCTGCTTAAAACTTAACAAACATATAACTGTTATGACTACCCACAGAAAGAGGGGTTCTAAAAATGCGCTTAACTTACAAATAATGCTTGAATTTAATAATTAAACACGGTGCTGTAAAGTAACTGATTAAGTCGTTATAGGTAATACTTGAATACTCAGGTTTAGTGGTATGACCAAATAGATTGTTGCAATTTATTAGTTAAAGTTTGGCATTAAAGAGCTTACGTGCACAACGTAACAAAAAGCAAAATGTAAGGCCTACATTGACAACTGAAGGGGAAGCTTCAGCATCCATACTCTTTTCTATATATTATGCAAACTATGAAATTACCATTAACGCTTAATAACACATAAGCAACATTTTATGATTTTGCATGTTTGAGGAGTATAGCCTATTGAAACTATTTAATCAGAAACAGAATCAGCCTTCTGTGCAAAAACAGTTTACATATTCATGACGTTTATCTTCCTTTTAAGTTTCTCATAATGTATTAACACTGAGTTTCTAGAAAAATGTAGGCTATAGAAAGATAGAAAGATAACACAACAGAAAACAGAAAACTAAACTAAACAAAAAACATGACAATTAAAAAACTGATGTATACATCCAAGTAAAAAAATATGTATATAGAATATGATTAGGGCCTATAGAAGGTTAAAATTATTATCAAAAACACAATGTTAATTTCCTCCATTTATGTAAGAAGCTGGATATATAACATGATGTTTTAGTAAGTTATAACGTTTTTTTTGTATGGAAAAGCTCAGGTTGCAAATGTAAAATTAGGCAAAAATGTAAAATAATATAAATACTTGTGAAAAGTATGAAAGTGCAACACTCAATTAAAAAAAGGATGTAAAAGTTGTTTTGGAAGAGCAGAACTTGAAAAGAAAAAAATTAACAATTAGCAATAGTTAATCAGTTCGCCTCTAAAATTACTTGTCAAAGGTTTTAATGAGAATACAATTGTTTGAAGTCATTTTTAAAGAAAAAATGCCATAGTTCACTGCGTAAATATTTCCTGGTTGCTTTATCGCTAACAGTAAACTAAATGTTTTATGGGCAAAACAAGTGGACATCATCTTGGGCTTAGGGAAACACATATCGCCTATTTATAACCAAACATGTAATTGATTAATCAAGAAACCAATCATAGTCGTTACATGTAGATCTATACTAAACCAAGTGTAGAGCACAGGCTATAAACTCCAGCCGACAACATTCCCCCGCAACTGAATTTTATTCAATTTAAACCTTCACTTGCATATCTATCAGCATGCTATGTACAAAACATTTTCACACAGAAAGAGGCAACAATTCATTTTAAACAGTAGGACACTACTTAAATACTGCCGACACACCATTCATTTGGCCAGTTTAATGTCTTAGAAATGAAGAAGTGTCTTTTGACTGAAGTCTAACTATCCTAACATGTCCTAATTATTGAGATGATTAAACTAATCAAAATGTCCTGGTCACAATCCTGCAAGAATTAGAGCATCCCTTTAAAAAAAAAAAAAAAAAAAAACACAACCTCACTGGTTTTTTTTTTACAAACACTCGTACATTTTTTACACACATGCAGGCAAACAGAGAGCACAAGTATTTTTCCAACTTTGTTGAAATGACCCAGTTTGTAAGACTACTAAATACTATAGTACATGCGCTTATATAAATAATAGAAAATGCTCTGATACTCTACAATAAAAAGGCAAACTGTACAGTAAAAACGGTGAGTGCCTTGTGCAAATGTGTTTTAATGGTGAATCTAGTAATGACCTTTCTTGCACAACACAATCTGCAAATCAAGAATGCGATATTACACAGAGAGAGATGACGATGACACTCTTTGGCATCAGTTTTCTCAGTTTTCCCATTCTGCTGGTTCAGAATGTCACTTACATCTGAATGAATCAAAGCAAACCATCATCTCATATTTAAAGTTAAACTGAAGAGGAAAGAAAGCAAGTAGTGATCAAAATTCTGCGTTGACACCCTTTCAAACTTGTGTCTGTGCGTCTCAAATACAATACTATTCAAGAAATACAAAGGGTGAAAAAAGAAATATAGCTTATACGCTTACCTCACACTCAAGTATCATGACCTCAACTAAGTATGTTACCTTGGTTTTTACAAAAATCACTGTTCTAAATGTCCTTTTATTGAATTTTACAAAACAGAAATATTGTACCGGTACAAGGGTTGTGTGCTCAAAAGCATAAAGAAACTGATTTGCCCTTTTAAACCAATAACAATAAGCTCTTTTTTTTATTGCATTTAAAGCAACTTACTTCCTCTTTGCAACATATACAGTACACAAGTACACAACTAGAGGCCAAACAAAAGCAATTCAAAAGCTGCATAAGGCCAATTACCGTGAAATGTTGATAGAAGAAAAGGCACTGCTCGAATGTCATGACCTTTAGACAATTTTGTTTGATTTTAGCACAAAAATAAACATTCTCCTGCCTATGCACAAGCTTTAAAGAAGTAAAGACTTTTCTAAAGAAATGAAAAGCAACTTAGAGCAGACTGAAAATTAAGAAGGGAAACCAGGAGTATATTTAAAAGGCACAAGCATTACATTTATATGCACAGAAAAAGCTTAATAATATAAGCCAAGCCTAATATTCAACTATTAAGATGTTAATGTAAGGTGTGAAATTACTTGAAGATAAAAGGTGGAAAATATGTTCTGATTAAATACTTGAAATATCAGATTTTTAAATGGTCTATTTAAAAGATATGAATTGATAAGGACCTTTAAAATGTAAAAAAATAAGACACAGCATAGATTTGGTTGTACAACTTGTTTTTGCCTCTGAGCACACAATCCTGTTTGCCGAGAAACAGCGACAGATAGAAAATGTAATGGCAAAAGAGAAGTACCGTTTATTCAGCTTGCTAAAGGAATGACCCACAGCAGAAAAAAACACCTAAAGTAATAAATATGAAATTCATTTGATGCACTGTATTTGCATGTACAGTGAAATTACATTACAATGAAAATAAGAAGCAGTTAGTGCATTCAGCTGTCTTTCAAATCATAGTCTATATGATAGGGCACTTCACATGAACAGTTCAAGTTTTGTGTGACAATAAATATAATAAAACACATTTAGTTAAGATTGGTATTGGTGACATTCGACTTTGATTATCCATGTCTAAAAAGTACGATCAACTATCACACTGTGTTAATCCATAGCAAACCTAGGCTGTAGGTTTCTCTACTCAATCTAAAATCACAGCTAAAGACACTCTACAGGTACAGCAGTGCCTGTTAGGAGTCACTGAAATACTCGTCAACACTTATCACAGTATGAGTCCCCATGAGAGTCTGCGTCATGTGGGACACTACCGACAGTCAGCCTCATCTATGGGTGCTGCTGTTGTAAGCATGCTGATTAAGAGTAGCTGAGACCATCATGCCTCAGTACTGAGGCAATACAAAGATCTAAACTGAGGCCAGAGACAAAGCTGCCACATCAGCAAAAAGAGCTTTTTTTCTCAACTGCGTTCCTAAACTGTTTGTCATCCTGCAGTTGCACCCAGTCATTCAACAAGCTCATAAGCACCTCTCCTCATTAAACCCTGCATGATCTACACAGACACACACACACACACACACACACACTCACACACTGTACTCATGAACATACACACACACACAACATGCAGGCTGGCCTCGTCTACCCTTAGACTGTTTTGATTAGTGACTTCTGTGCACTTCATGAAGAGTTTTCTGGTGGAAACAGACTCTGATGCATTTCAAGTGCAGAGATTACTAATACTTTTCTTAGAATTGTATCGTACTGTATTTCCCCTCGCTCTCCACGCTCTCCAAATGTTGTGGCACTTTCCAACTTTAAGGTCATCTTGCTGAGAACTTCTTTGATAAAAAGGCAAAGTATCGTAGCAAAACATAGTTTACTAAGTAAAATCGTAACAAAAGCGAAGCAGTTATTCCAAAAAAGATTGCTTATTTACACTTTTCCCTTTATGTTCTTCATCTCTGACTCCAAAAGGCTTAGTGTACACATTATTCTATTCTAAAGGCACTTAAAAGACATGTGTAAGAAATGATTAAAGATTAAAGGTGTACTTATAATCAAGTAAGTTAATTGGAGATGACGCGATCTGCAATCTGTAACAGGCAAAAGAAGTTTCAAAGTCAGCCATCACATCTTCTCTTTCCTGTGTGTGTTCCTGTTTAACGCTCACTTTGTGGTCCAGCCAGCCCCCTACACTGATAACATCAGCCACTTAGATTTACAATAAAACAACCTGCTGCCTGGCTGATACAGAAAAGAAGCCTGTGGGACTTTCTCGCTGATTCTACCCGTGGTAGAACCAAATGGACACTGGTTTTATGAATGCCATCTGGCTGGAACAAGTGCTTAAAGGGTAAAGGATGTACGAAAAAAAAAGCGGACATTCCAACAAATTCCTAAAGCTTAGTGAACTCTCCAACATAAATGTCATAATCGTCGCATTTGTCCTTCTTGGCATCTTTCAGGGATATTGTTGTTGAATCTTGAAGTCTGTTTTGTCGGTCAGAGGATGAGACGGTGAGTTTGTTATTTGCAGAAGATGGAGGTCCTTCTCGGTTACCGACAGGCATAGATGGCATGCCACTGCGAGACACAGGTCGCCTGGCATTGGAGGTATCAGTGGAGAGACGTCTTTCACTGCTGTCCGTCTCCTTCTCCTGGCTAAGTCCTGTGGCAGGAGAGGAACCAGCACTGGAACTTGGTACCAGAGTATTGGTGCTACTTGCATTTGTGCTGGTTGCAGGCACCATGCTGGCAATTTCATCAGTTGGCGAGCGCCCGATGCTGCCATCCACCTGAGCCCGGATTTCTGGCGAGACCGAGAGTTGGTACTGAGGCACAGGCCCACTGTCACTGCTCTTGGGGTACAGGAACGTTTTCATCTGACCTTTTCCTTTGACATTTACCGTGCCACGATAGTCGAACTCATAATCCATGCCACTCAGCACACAGTAACTCTCCTCGCTGACCTGGACCCGACACTCCACACCTGTGGTGTCCATGCGACTAGCGATGTTGACCGTGTCACCCCAGATGTCGTAAAGAAGCTTGGTGGTGCCGATCACTCCTGCTGTTAGGGGCCCGTGATTGAACCCAATGCGTATCTTGAAGCCAAAGCCCAGCATGTTCTTGTTGAAGTCGTCCACCACACGCATCATTTCCAGGGCAAACTCGAAAAGGGCGCGCAGGTGAGCGTGAGGATGTGCCGCATCTGCACACTGCTGCGCATTCAGTCCCGCTGCTGCCATGTACGTGGCACCGATAGTTTTGATCTTCTCGATATTTGAGTAGACAGGTTTCCGTAGCTGCTCGTCAAAGTCTCCAATTAGCTCGTTGAGCACACGATAGCACTCCTTGCCTCCCTCGTAGCTCTCCTCGTAAAACTCACTGAAGTTAACAATGCTGGCAAATATTACACCCACATTGTCGTGGTTCTTGGAGTAGCTCTGTGTGACCTTCAGCTGTTCAGCCACATGGATGGGGATGATATTGCGAAGCAGCCAGTCAGCTTGGTCCCTCATGTTCTGGATCTTTATGCGATGTTGATCAGCCTCCACGTTGCCGTGATAATGCAGGCGGTAACTGACCTCAAATTCACGGTTCAGGAACCAGACCAGCAGCAGGAGCAGGAAAAAGGCCACACAAGCTTCAGGACCCAGAAGGTCCTGTGGGCTCAGCACCGAGTCCGGGTCTGCTATGCTGTCAGATATGATGATAGAGCTGTTGTTGCTGCTGCTGTTATTGCTCTGGTCTTCTGACGCCCTAGAGAACACAAGACAGAAACGCAGAAAAATTGCAACACAGAAGGGTAGAATACACATTTCACACACAATATCTGCAAAAACTTAGGCATAAGTTTGCTCGTAACATCATCATATTTCCAACTGTGCATCATAAAGGCGACAAAAAATTGACACAAAAATTACTTAATTATAAATCCCAAACTATGATAAAAAAAACCAATATGAATTCACCTACCAGAAAATCAGACCTTTAGCAACCCTACAAGAGATAAGACACAAGCAGCAATTATAAATGCATCTGGAAACCAGCACTACACAACCATTAACATGTTCTCTTTTCTTGAGATTTTAACGATTAACCCCGTGTCATCACATTATCTCTACATTTACACTGAATATAGATATTAATAACATAACATTCTCAAACCTTTCACAACAAACTCTTGTTTTTTCTCTCATTTCATTCATTGATTTGTATATGTACCTGCAGGGGGAGCTAAAGAGCAAGGCAAGCAAAGCTAGTCCCACCAAAGTTGCCAGAGCTGAGCGCATCCAGTAGCTGAGTTGGCAGAAGTTACAGTACTGAATGATTGCTATGATGACAGCACAGCAGATGAACATGGTGAACTGGGAAAACATAGAGCATAGAGCTATTAGTCAAAAGAGATGACGATTTACAGCACCGCAATAACAACAAACTAGGTTTTACTGTAGATTTGAGATTGACTAGAAAGAAAGAACAATATGAAACTTTAATTTCACCTGAATAGAGAGATGCATGTCACAAGTGACTTGGGAGTAGACGGCCACAGTGGGAAGTGAAACCAGGATGGCTCCTATAATGTGACGCACTGCCCAGCCGGAGACTGCCCTCATCATCAACCGAGTGCAGTTCAGCACACAGTCCAGGTAGAAGGCCATGCTGAAGTAGAAAAAACACGAAGCAGTGATTGATGTAAAGCTCATTACGTTGCATTGGATCATTTTAATAAAGTGTGAATCTAATACTTGTGGGTCAGGTTTGACACTTAGCATGAATATTTCACCTTTTTCCAATTTGATTGTTCACACATTGGGTTGTGTTCAGTGGGTCAAGACGTAAACAAGACTAGCTCATTTTACGGATCACATCAGAGCATCCAAATGGATTTCTGTGTAGGTTCTCAGTCAACCAGGTCATGAAATTACTATAATTACCTACTTATATAGTTATTTTCTATATTCCCCACCACTCAAAACCACACCACACTGCATGTCACATCTATGCATTCACACACTAATGGCAGAGGCTGCTACGTAAAGTGCCTATCAGCATTAAGTTAACCCATTCATACCCACAAAATGAGTGGCATAGTCACACCATCGTCTATGCCACTCATTTTGGGGTTCGGTGTATTGACCGACTTAACCACTGAGCCACAGCCATCCCACAACAGAAATAAACTGCATTTATAAATAAAAAAAAGTGTCATCGACATTTATTTCTGATACTCCTTGCATGAGTTTCTTTGCTTGTTGTCAAATTAGGGTCAATGTAAACATTTTGTCTCCCCTCGTTTTTCTTCAAAAAACGTTCAAATTTCAATGGACTGATAAAATCCAGCAGGAAAAAGATAATCCTGTACTAAACAAAAGCCTCCCACAGTTGAGTTTCTGTATCTCAAACTTCTGCTTGTAGTAGTATCAGAACATTTAAATTATAATCACTACAAAGCGGATCAATTAGTTATTTTCTCCCTCATACCTTGCATACTGCCCCCAAAGTATTTATTTATTCCGTTGATCTATTTTCAGTAGATGCGCCTTGGTAAATCACAGAAATATTGTCATAGCTTCAATATTTGTGTTTCGAAGTTTAATGGTAAGAAGTAGCTTGCTAAAAATCGTGTTTAATTAAGGATACAGTTGATACAAGATGTCTACAAATTAGTACACAATTTTTTAATTTGCAGGCTGAGAGTGGCCAGAGGGATCTCTCAAGCAAATCCTTACTCCATTTTCACTCCATACATTCTGTATCTCACCGAACAGCACATAGCAGAGCCAGTGCTTTTAACATCGCGGCTACAGCTGTCAGAATGAGTGCTGTTGTGGACGGACTCTGCTGGGTGACGAGCGGGCGAAGGAAACAGGCCAGCGAGAGAGCCAGAAACACACAACAGCTCAGCAGCATGTCCAGGAAAGAGCTGAATGTCGGACTGGCAAAAGTCTGCACCGTTGAATGGCTTTCAACCTGGAAGAGTAAGAGAGAAGGAAGGCAAGGCAGACATAATTTTACACAAATAAAAAAAAAAGGATATTAATACAGGAATAATACATCATCAATCAGCATGAGTGTCTACAAAGATCCATTCTCAAATCCTATGCCAAAGACTTCGACTTCAGACCTGGCAGAGGTAGAGAAACAATTGCAGCCTTGACAGTGAAACTGCACTTCTGAGGTTTCACCAGCAGAGGACATCACAGCCTAGTACAAAACCACATTAAAGGTCCTGCAGTGATTTCTCTTTGCCGCAGTCTTGACCGGTCTGGTCATAACACAGTGCAAACAGGCTTCCCAGACGAGACACAGACATGCACAGAAACTCAAACAGGTAGAAAGACATTCTTAAAAACAGCTAGATTTCAAGCTTTCAGTTTGAGAATGACAAAAGCATGTACTTTTTATGTCTGACACTTTTAGACTATGAAAGAACGTCAGAGCACAGCCAAGGACAACTACACAGAATATATGGATAGATTAAAAAAATATTAATAAACACACATTTACACGCACACTCAGGCATACGGCACTGTTACGTCATTCCCAGAAAAAGCTCATACACACTTACATACCTCCTCCTGGTAGCTTATCCGGTAGGCAGACTCCAGGCTCTTCTCCAGGAAGGTGACGCTCAGCTTGTTTATGGGAGGCTTACAGAAATAGTCCTTCATAAGGCTGTCACAGGCACAGAGGAAAGCCAGCAGAATTTACGATAAGTTGGGATTTTATAAGTGAGAGTTGATAGCCTAAGGCTGAAAATACACATTGACATTTGAGACTGACTTATGGATATTTAATTTATACTTTGCTCCAATACCCCATACATCAAAAACTCCAATCTGTAAGTGTACCCATATCCAGTACCATCATTTATGAACCACCCAACAAGTGGACTTGTTTCTGCTTGTCAAAACAGCGGCCCACTCAGCAATTACAAAATGATGGCTGCAAATTGCAAACTGTTTTAGACAGGTAAAGACAAGTGAGCGCACAGCATGAGCTTCACACACACACACACACACACGCACGCACGCACGCACGCACGCACGCACACACACACATACACAGCGCTGTTCCACCATGCCCTCTCCAACATAACCCAGTGGCACTGTCTCCCCTCTAATATGCCTTCCTCTGATGGGGGACCAGGGGTGGATTTACTTCGCCCCATCATTCCCCCACTATGCGTTGCAAGCATAACAGTGGTTTAAGTATTCCGCCTTGAAATAGAAATGTGTAAGAACTAAGAGATAGCAAAATGACTGAAGTCAACGTTTTTGAATTAAAAGCAAATTAAGACTTTAAATATACAAAAGGGTTCAGTTTCATGTTTAAAATCAGGGTATCCAGGTGCAGATGGCCTAGCGGTTAGGTAATGCCCCAAGGAGACCATCGCCCTCCAAGGCAAATCAAGGCAAGTTTATTTATATAGCACATTTTAGCAACAAGGCAAAGTGGTTCACACAAGACATACGCATCATGACAAAGGGAAAATAAGAGTTCAAAATAGAAAATGTAATTATCAATAAAACATCTCCCAAGCGGGCTGCCTGGATCCAGTCCGACCTGCGGCTCCTTTCCTGCATGTCTCTCTCTCTGATTTCCTACTCTATCCACTGTCCTATCCGAACAAAGGCTAAGAGCCCCAGAATAATGATTTAGAAAAATCAGTATCTTTAACCCTCTTTGAAGAACAGAAAATATCAGGAGGAGACTTGAGATAAAGCTGCCACCAAGGTCCTTTTCAAAGTTATGATTCCTATACAGTGTTAGTAAACATTAACCATCCATACAGGATTATTAGTATACCATTTGATTGCATGTAATTACGTTTGTATGTTATGTATATTTTTCATTACGTTTCATTTAATCATTTAGGCTGGATGGATACTCAGTATGAGTCAATCTTACAGTCTAGGCACTGGAACTAGTCAAAAAGGAAATGATATCATCTCTGGTTTAAATTTGTAACGTAAATGTGTTAAGACTAACCTGTCCTCTTTGATAACGTCCACAAAGTGAGCATCACTCCTCTCCCTGAAGTTTTTGGAGCGTAGAGGGATGAGCGCTGAATGGTCCATGCCCATGACTCCTCCACTCCACGTCTTCTTCTCCTTCTCCTGCAGCATCTCACACAGAGACGTCTGGCTGTTGTTCAAGGCCTCCAGCTGAGGGCTAAGCAGGCCGTTTAGAGCCTTGGGGCTGCGCCCCGCAGCAACTGCAGGGGAAAACTTTAGATTTGAAGAGTCCTAAATGGAAGAGAGGAAACCTGAATTAACCACAAGAGAAGGTGTAAAAATGGATCTCTGCTTTGAAAACAGGTCAGCAATAATGAATAAATATAACGCTTAAGAGGTTTTGTCACATCGCTTTGAATGACTGTGTGTGTGGCACAGTTGATCTAGGACTCGTGGAGTCCTATTTTTGAACTATTTTTAAATCCTTCTTTAAGCTGCTGGGCTTGAGAAAATGTAACACGAGTTGGCTTACAATGTTACAATGTAGTAAAATAACAAAATGATATACACTGTAGTAGAAATAAAAAGACAGTATACTGACTGATAGATTAACAGTTCCAAGTCTCATTTGTTTGGTTGGAGTACAACAACATGCTAACCTTGCTGCTGTTAGTCTTGTGGTTGTCATGGCAGCCATTGTGCACTGCTCCTTCCTCCAGAACCTGATCCTCCCCTGGTATCAGGACCACACTGCAGGAGAGACAGGGAGACTGCAGGGAGGCAGAGATTGGAGGGGGCAGAACGGAAGGAGATATAGTATGTTGGGAAGAAAAGAAGATGAATTATTACATCAAGGGATAAGAAAAGCATGCGCAAGGAAAAACATGAGACAATTGCTGAGTTGGAGCATAAAAAGAAATGAAAAAAAGAGGGATGATAAAATCTGATGCAGCTGCAAAAAGACTCTTCATTAAAGGCCTATTCAGACTGCTGTTTCAAGCCGTGGTATTTACCTCCCTGTGATGTTTCGCCTTTAATCTGAATATCGTAGAGGCACAGTGATCCCCCTCTGGACCGTCTTTGGAGGTGGTAACAGAAGCGTTACAGAGTGGAGTCAGCGAGGGAGCACAGCGCAGTGTGTGTGTGTGCATGCATGTCCGTGTGTATGTGGAGCTCTCGCTGTGCCGTGCTTCCACAATGCTGAAGTGCAACGTGAATTCCCAATCTGGGACACCAATATCACACTGTCGTGGAATCAATATGAATGAACCAAGACATGATGACGGCTGAGCTTAGTTATGGCAGTCTGAGACGGTTTAAGACACAAAGAAGGGATGAAGCGACAAGTCTTGAAAGTTTCTATGAAATCAATTTTTATTTCAATGAGGACAGTGCTAAAAAAAAAAGTGTGTCAGCAGTCATTGAGATAGTTGAGAGTAAAACAAGAAGCCTTAAAAAAGGTCAACACAGGCTCACATTTTTTGTTTTCATCCCACTCATACCCTTCAAAGAGAATGGGTAATGTGAGGGTATGTCTACCAGAAAGTTATGACAATGACATATAGGAGCAGTGCTTTGAGAAGTCAAACACCCTCAGTATTAGCATGCAGAGATAGCATCCCTGTGAACCTACGTGCTACATTTAACCTGCAAACATTTATTCCAACACCTGCTTTGTGAATCCTTTCACACATTCAGAAGTGATTAAGCCTTTTTTTGTGTGAAGACTATGAGTTTTCTCCGTTTGAGGGCTGTAAATGGAGGAGTAATCAGCAGAAAGCAGAAAGACCTGAGCTCCCCATCTCTCCGCCTGAGTTAGCTTATTAGCATTATGAGGACCCCCCACTGATTTTCCTGCCTCCTAGCATCCTCTGCTTTCTCTTTTTTTCTCCAACAAGTAACCCCTTCGCCTCTCCACCTAGCCTGGCAGAGAGCTGGAAGATCTGTCAAGGGATCATGGGGTGCACATATGTACAGAGAGAGAGAAGTAATTGGGGTGAATTTGAAGCACTGTGGTGCAGGGTTTTGAGCGTAATTATAAAGGAATAATGTGTCGCATGAAGTCTATGACCTAGTGATCCAATTTGGAAGCAAATGAGAAATTTCCCCTGACGGCAGAGAAAAGGAGGGTACAGCGGATGGACATCCTTTGTATTGATGAGCAGATCATGATAGTTATTATGCAGACTGCCTGCTGGGAAGAACTGTGTTTTATTGCCTAATTAAGAAGATCTCACAGTTTTGTTCTCAGATTCCTATTAATAAAGATTTAATACGGTCTGAGGGCTACATAAATGGAGGCCTGTATGAGAATGCATGCAGGAGCAACAAAAGTGAAGAGAGAAGTCAATAGATGCTTTATACATGCAGGGGGCCCAAGGTTAAATTTACAACATGTTGTAACACAGAACGGAAGGAAAAAGTCAATTCATGGTCATGACAGGGAGAAAAGACATTTTTCTGACAAAAAGGCTCGATACATGAGGAAAAATGTTTATCAAAGCTTCACATACACCCACATAAGCAAAGAAAAGCACAGAGAGCAAAAGAATTAACCTTGAAGAGGCTGTTACAGAACATGCAGCTCAGCGCTCTTCCTCAGGCTACATGGATGTGTGATGAAAAATAAGTCCTTTCACAACAAAACGGCCAATGATTCTTTTACATTCACACAGAAATAGCATACACTCACCTTCGCATTGTCTGGAGGCAGGGTGCAGACGGAAGGAGGTCCATCAGGTGTGTGTATTCTGGTAGAGGGGCACTGAGAATCCGCGTGCTCCGGCTCCGGCTGGGAGCAGCTACAGTGAGAGTGAGGCTCCACTTTCCTGCCAGAGATCAGGTAGGTCTTCAGCCCTGCAGAAACACAAACCGAGAGTGAGGAATGACAGTTCTTAACTCTTGTATGAAAAAGTATGCCTGACATGGGGTTCATTCATCCTTAAATGGATGAAGGTATTGGTGGTTGTGGAGTTGTTTTAGCATGCAGCAGAGGCTCAGCCCTCTGCAGGATGCATCCCCTCAGAGAGTTATATCAGAGGGTTTTGGCATGAAACTAGAATCCAGAGAGGGAAAAGCAGTGAGTATCAACTCTCCTACTTGAAAAAGCCAAGGTCATATACATGAGTCATTCTTGTTTCCATAAATATATACATAAATAAGATTGCATTAACATATGTGCAGGATTTCTAGTAGAACAACACAGAGAGCCTAGGATACCAACTCCTTCAAGGCAAACCCATCCTTTGTTTCCTACAAAAGTTATTTTGAACCTTCACTATTTTTTATGTTTCATTTAGTGCAGGTGCATGGGCAAGTGCATCTCTGTGTAGAGTTTATGCTTGCGAGGTTCTCACCATGACCATGAGATAGAAACAGTATCAGACATAACAGGCCAGGGCCAAATATTTGAACACCTGCGTACTCCCACTTATATCAACATGTTTTCACTTCCATCACTCCTATGAGGAATGTGTGTGCTTCTGTGTATCAGTTTGTGCAGCCTTTAGCCTTAAATTCAGCCTTTTGAGCTAAACAGTTTGCCAGAAAAACAGTGATAACATAAAGCAATGTAGAAGTTTGACCTTTAAAAAACTGCCTTAAAACATGCTGTAGGATGATATGTAAAAGCCTGTGTAGTTAACACTCTCAGTAAGATTTCTTCTTTCTTTTATGCAGCCTTAGATCAATAGATCGTCACGGTGACATATGGTCCCCTACTTGTTTGGGTTTTTGTCGCCAAATTTTCTGCTCAGAGGGACATAGAATTGACACACAATGCAAAACTCAAATCTTAGCAGGTGACTTTGTCTCATTTCTATTCAGAAATATCTCATAAATGCTACATTCAACTGACAAGGCCATTTTTTCAAGATATTAAAAACTAAAATATAGCCTAATTTACTTGTAATGAGAACAAATATCTGCCAAAGAAGCCAACAAAATGTACTTGTTGAGTGTACTGAGATGACACTTAATAGAAAAAGAACTCCCATTCATGACACTTAAGTCAATTTTGCTCGCTGCATTGGCAGATATTTTGACTCATTATTGGTAATAAAGGTCATATTTTTTGGCTTTTAATGTCTTGAAATAAGAGGCTTTTCAGGAATTGTCAGGTGAATGTGCCTTATATTGAATAGTTTCTGCTGATAATATGTCTACACTCCTGCACTTTAACTTATGTATCACTGATTGCACAGCTCTGGACAGCTCCCTATGTCAATACTGTCCATTTACAACTCTGTTTTTGCACATTTACATTTAATCTTTCATATTTAAGACTAGTAATGCTAAGTTAAATCCTGGTTGTATATATTCTCATTCTTAGTTTTGATATGTTTAGTGCTTATTTACTTTGTATTTAATATTATATTGTGTTTAGATTTGCTAACATTGTGTTTTTTGCACATATTGTGTTTGGATAACTTGCTGCTGTAACGCCACAATTTCCCAGTTTGGGATCAATAAAGTAATTCTATTAACACCAAAAAGGTGTGTTTGTGACTGAACTCCTCTCCATATGTTTTCCCTTTGCTTGCATATACCGTGTGGGGACAAGGCACAATGACATTGTGAGGAAACTGTGCATATGTCAGCAGCATAATTAAGTACCTGTGACCGCGTGCTTGGCCACATAATTCCACTGTCAGTGAAACCACAACCTCGGGCCCTGAGCGTTGTCTGCACGAGTACTTCAGACAGGCCTGCCACCCGCCTCGCCTGTGCCAAACCACCCTGGGGACCACACTGTCTAACTTAACACACTTTCATGCAGAGACCACACATATAACACAGATCCTTTTGCAGTGACACACAAGCACAAACTATTCTCATGGGAGAAATACTGACGTAAGAAAACATGCACACAAAAGGACTCATGTACAACTGTAATTATGAGACACTCGGAAAAAAAAAACCACCCCCTCCATCCACCTACATACCCAGTCAAACACATATACACACATCAAGTGGAGGTGTATATAGATGGCTTCACTGTAGCTGGGTCGATAGCCAGGTGGATGAGGATCCAGGGATAGGAAATGAAGGCGGTGAACAGCAGTAACAAAGAACTAATTCCCTGCACCAGTGATGCAGAAAGGCACAGAGGCTAGAAGAGGCAGCAGGAAACTGAGAGAGAGCTTCTGACTGCTTCTGAGAATGTGAGAGAGTGACACACACAATACACACACACACACACACACACAAACACACACAAACACTGGGTTGACTGATTTCATTAGTTTGCTAATCAAATCCTTTCCTTCCGCCATGACATAAACTGACTTCTGCTCCTTCTTATAGGTCAAGAGGGTTACTGTCTACCCTCCCATTTAAGTTTTTCATCCCTTGCTTTTTATTCAACATTTCTCCCCATGGCTGCACAGCAAACAAAGATAAAGATATCTTGAAATGATGTATGTAAGGCAACAAAGAAATGTCAAACGATGTCTCATAGCAGTGGTGGGTAGAGATTTAGTGCGATTAGGTGTGAATGTGTTCTTGTCTATTCACTGAGAATTGTACAGGCCAGATTGGGAACATTTGACTCAAAGAGGCAGTCATGTCCGTCTCGGGCTGCAACACTTCTCAAGTATGTGAGTCACCCTGTATTGTTTATTAATATTTTTACAGTCATGATTAATGCAACACCTATGTCTGCTGCATATGTGATAGCGCCTGCTGAATAATAATAAAACTTTAGAAGCGAGGAGTAGGCAAAATCCACCGAAGCAGAAATCATTGGACCATTCAGCCTCTATTCCCTAACACTGTAACAGCTTATTAAAGATAATGAAACGTTTCAAGCCCGATAATATGCCCATCAGAGAGGGTGAAAGGCAGAAAAGAGCGGAGAAGATTTGATAGTGGAGGGAAGAATAATGACTTATTTCAAAAGAGCCCACTTGTGAAAGACAATTAAATTCAAGAAGCCAGGCAGGAACACAAAAACCGATGAAAGGTGAACACAAGATTAAAAATACAGCTCAAATTTTCAAATAAAACTTAAAAATTGAAAAAATGAAGGGAAGATGATAGCTATGGCTTGCCCTCTCCTTCACTTAGATTCATTTCAAATGAAACGTGTCTGCTGGCTTGGTTTCAGACATTTCAGCACCTGCCTTTTTGCCACACTAAAGAGAACTGTGCCTAAAGGCTGGAATCCATGTCCATGTCTCTGAAAGGTTAATGAGGATGCATGTTAGATTGATCCCTTCCTGTGGTTTGACAGCTTGTTTCAGAAATCACTTCACATGGCAGAGTCCGGTCAGCCAGAGAAGGGCAAGATAAACGGACTGCAGGGGCTTACAGTGGAGCACCGTATGTGATCTGTTAGTGTTTGTATACGGGGTTACACAAGTTCAAGTGTCTCCAAATGTTTGCAGGCCTGTTCCTGGACATTCTCGGAAGATCTTGCGTCTTTATGATCCAACCTTCTGGGTTGAAATTGAAATCGCAGCATTGTCACGCAATAAATTGTGGCTCTGATAAACTGGCCTGACCACAGCTGGCCCTGCATGTCCACTCCAACAGCGTCCAACATCATCAGAACACAGCTGTGCTGTAAAGATCTCACAGCAGAGGAAAAGGTCACAAAACTCAACAATTCTTTCCCTATAATTGTAGGGAAATTGATTGATTGATTGATAGCATAAAAAATGTATTTAAGCTTATAAAAACTACACATTGTCAGCCATGTTTTAGAAAAAAGCTGTCCCGAGCAAAATAGAGCATTCATATTTACAGGTTAGCAAATGCTGATGTTTCTGAAATCATTTTTTTTAATTTAAAAAGATGCAAAAGTTACGTCTTTGTAACTTTTAACCATAGAAAAGCAGATGAGTAGTGTTGCCGTAGCATTAAAACAGGTACAGTATGAAATGCATATCAGTTGATTGTTAAAAGCATAATTTTAAAATCCTGGTTTCATGACAACCCTACTTAAATCGGCCATTTTTATCACATCTGTTTGATGATCTGTGTTTCAGATGACCCTGGGCTGATTGAAGAGCATCATTATTGGACTTGAAGTGTCCTGTCCCATGCTATCAGCTGACAGGGAACAGTAGATAACCTTTCCTCGTGAGAGCACAGTCACATTATCTCGCTCTCCAAGCCCCTTTGTTCAGGACAGAGGAGAGAGACGTGAAAAAAGCAAAACAAATAACACCATCAACTCCACTCCCTCCTTCTCGCCTCCTCATAGCATGTCCGAGCTCTTCTGGGACAATGGCCGCCCCTGAACTCCTCTTTTATATGATGCTTAAAGGGGCTCAGTGTGAGGTTGGTTGGTTTTGCCAAACAAACATGCACAAAAAGAGTTGATGCAGCAAGCAAAGTCGTGACTGCAGTGGTCAATTCAACAACCCTCCATGGGCCCTGAGCTGAGAGAAGGCCAATTTTCTAAATGCAAATGAGTAAGTACAAAAAGCCTGGCTGCGACATAACCTTACACTGTCCTTTTTTGATAACAGACCAACATAAAAAACAGGGGAAAACATGAAGGATTTTATGTAAGGAGTGGATGTAACCACTTCATTTCAAAAGTTTATGTGCATGGAGACTGATCCTTCTCCCCTCGAAGACTCCTCATCCACCGAGGTGTACTGATGCATGAGGGATGTGATGGAGCATCACGAGTTTATAATATTAAGATTTACAATAAATGACTCCTCTGATAAATTTGAGAAGACGTAGAACCCTTTATGTTTTGAAAATAGAGGAAAAACAGATGAAAAAATACAATAAAGAATAGTTAGCTTTGGGTGTGGCTCCCTGTCACTCTATGGCAGCATGTCACCTTATTCAACCTCTTTTTAAAATGTGGTCAATTCTGGCTCCAAGCGAACAAGATGGCGATGGTAAAAAAATAAATTAAAATGAAATCAGTTGTCCAGAACCAATAGGTAACGTCATGGGGGCATGGTCGTATTTAAAGTCAATGGGAAAAAAAAATTATTGTTAAAAAAAACACATGAATTCTAGTCATAAATAGAGAACGTTGTGGTCCTTTATCTGAACGCAACACCTTTCCTTTAAACACTCTCTTTGCAGCCCAAGTGGGACTAAGCAGCTGATGTCAATGTCCTGGGGAGTTTTGCTAAAAGCAGCAGAACACAGAGGGCAACTGAGCTAAGGAGTGTTAGAAAATGTGCTTGGATCAGCACTAACACACATAAAAACCCACAAGTATATCATGTGCCTTATACCCCAATAATGACAGGTTTGCTTTCCAGAGCCAGGTATCCGAGCAGGAGGGCAGTGGAGCAGGTGGCGCAGAGACACTAACACTGAAAGGCCAGGCAGGTTTTCATGCCAGCTGGCACTGCCAGCAAGCGGCCCCCACCTTCTCCCTCCACTGCGTCCCTATCCTGGGATACACTGTACATCCTGTCCCTGCCTGGGGGAAGAGGAGGAACAGGAGGAAACCTGTCCAGTATGACAGGCTGTTTAGAAGGACTTCATTAATGCGGCATGGTTCCCCGGGGAGACGAGGGAGAGATCAGAGGTAGAGATGGCCGAGATTTGGGGGGAAAAAATCAAGAATAAGAGCCTGGACTAAGAAAATAAAGGTGGGATTGAGTGTGTAGTGGTGGTGGGATGAATTATTTTGTGTGCACTGTCTGGGGGTGAACCCATTCAGTCAGAAAACATGAAAGGCACTTGTACATTTTTCATAAGGAATCACCCAGGGAGTCGCACTGTCATTTCTGACAGTAAAGGAGGAGCAGAGAGAGAGTGTGTGTGTCTCCTGAGTAAAGGAAGGCTTGGAGGGGGGGAGGGATTTGGGTTGACCTTCCTTTTTACCGCTGAACACTTCTGCTTACCCCAGGTTACTTGAGGGGCAGTGAAAGGGATTTAGGAAGGTGAGAAGAATTATCAACACTTCAAATTAGGAAAGACTGTCCCCATGACAGAAAGTGTCATGCAGATTTGTCTTTAACAGACTGTCTTCTGAATAAAATAAAGGAGAAGATGTTTCACACTTTGCTCCATTTACTTCTTGCATCAACATGCAAAATGAGCCAAATGGTGTACTGTGTTAGATGTCGATAGGCTAGAATCAAACGGCCTGCTTTATCACTGCCAGCAATATATTTTATTAAAGTAAGACTCTGATGATTTCTTTGTATTAGGGCTTTGAAGTTTATAACAATACTGTAAGAAGACAACTGAGAGATTTGTCAATCTGATATTCTGTTTCTACCATGTGAGACATTCCTTAACTAAGTGTTGAAATAAGCCATTATCAGCTAAGTGGTGAATCAATGAGCAGGACGGTCTTTAATGGGTTTTCAAGATTTTATGATCAATGTGATTTATTCGTTTTCAAATGTTTCACAATCAAATTTCCAATGAATAAAGAGTTCAGTATGAAATGTCCCCATATAAAGTATTTATGTCTTTCTGTCCCCAGAGTAAAACAATTATTTTACTTCCTCTCCTTGGTAAATTGTTGCTGTCGGTTACTCTCTTAAAGTAGAATGTAACAATTTTTCTAAGACGTTGCAATAAAAATACTCGAACAACTGCCTGCTAATAATTAAATGCAACATAACGACTCCCTTGAGAACGTGATCTTACGTCTGCTGCTACTATAATAACTTCAAAGTGAAGAAGGGATCCTGCTGCTTTGCACTAGTGAATATACAGCACAGACTGTATTCTACAAGCTGACATTTCAGTAATACACTTTTGTTCTGAGCTTCTTTTGGCTTTAAAGGAGGCTGGTTACAGCTTCTTTGTCAAGTTGTACTTGTTTGTTATATAATGTTTTTTTTGTTCCAATAAGATGCAATGATTCCATGCAAATTGAGCATTAGATACAATTTTGATTCTCCCATTAAGCCGTATTATCATGTTGATGAGAGTAAGGCTGTGGAACAAATAGACTTTTCATACTTTCAGGGTTCGCTGCATGTGTGACCGCAAACAACCAGATTTTGCCCCCTGACTTTACTTTTTTTTTTGTCTTGCCAGCTCCCTAATAAAAATGTACGCAAGAAGTCGGGTGAGCTGATCTGTGAACGCAGGAAATATTCAGAAGATTTCACCATGAGGAAGCCGGCGGAGATGATGACATTTATTCAATTCAATTCAAAAAACTTTATTTGTCCCCAGGGGGAATTCATAGGCACACAGAGCAGTAAATTAACAAGTACGAAACATTTTAACCTAAATATAAAGTGTCAATTTAAATACAACTTAAAGCTTAAACTTAACTTAAAATATAAAATATAAAAAGAGTAGATATAAGTGGACAGTGATCGGACTAACAGATGTAAACAGATGTAAACAGAACTATGTGCTGTAAACGAGAAATAAATATATATATACAGAACTAAATTTATATCATTCAACTGATGCGTGACCGGTTCGATCTTGGTGGAAGTAGTTAAGTTGCTTCATACTCTTTCCTGCCTTCTAGTATGTTGTTTTCTATGCTTTTGAGGATACATCCATGACTATATCCAATTGCACTTGGCATTGATATGAAGGCAAAGAACTGTATTCTAGTATCAGACTCTGTAGCTGTAAACATTACACTGAATTCCGCGGCGTCCTTTTTGCATTATTTCTTCAGATAGACCCCCTCTAGAGTCGGACAGGAAAGGACGTGTGTTGAAGAACAACTTAGGAAAAATTCAGGGGCAGACTGTCCTCATATTTTCCAGAAATGTTCAGGAGTGCATGTGTGGAAAAGAGCTTAAGTCACTGAATTCTAAAGTAATTAAACAAATTAAGGTACCACAAATGACCAAAAAGTCCTAGCATGTAAACGTCCAACATACTGAAGCCCAATAGTTATTCACATACACTCAAAAATCCAGATAACCCACACTGACCTTTTGGTTTGAGTTATATAAGCCAGAGTTCATCAAAAGAAACAGCTAGTCTTGCACACAGCCGGGGCTTTCTCAGCACATTGGCTCTCAGGGTTTGGGACAAAAACAAGTGTCTGAACTGTGAATGACGTCAGAATACGACTCAGTTTACACACAAAACAGACGGTCCAAGCACAGAAAGTCTTTATAGGATCACTCCTCCTGTTGCAATCAACAAAATCTGTTAATATCCTTCCTCTCAATGCTGTAAACAGGGGTAGTACTCAAACAAAAGTTCTACATTTGGCCAGTGTTTTTTATTTTCCTGGATTCAATCCGACCTGATCGCACAACACTCAAAAGGACAATCGGAACACTTGACATCTCTCCAAAGTCTTTCACTTTGGTTTGGCAGTTTCTGTCTCGTACACACTCATTTTGTATTCTGCGCTTCTGATCCCTTCATCCTTGACAGGCTCAGGCTGCCATGGTCTACTGGCAGAACAACAGATACAGTTGACATCCCTCCAAAATCTTCAACAGCCCCCTCTCCAGCCTTTGCTCAGTGGCCCGTGATTTCTCCCTATTTTGTCAATCACTGTACCTCACTGTCTGTCTCTCCATCCAAAATCCAACAATCCTCCCTCATTCTTTTGTGTCCAAGCCGATATTCATTTGCTTCATCACAGCACAGGCGGGTGGCTCTTCTCTTCTGCCAAGTGTTGCCACGGCTGACATCATCCCAGAGCCTCAGACTCACTTTGCATCTCATCTTTTTTACACCATTCTCCTCTCTCCTGTCAAAGCCTTCACCCATGCGTGCTCCTTTGAATGCTAATCCCCCTCCCTTCATTTCACCATTTGGCTTCATATGCAATTCAGCACACCTGTTCAGTCACCTTGTTTCCTGCTGATCTGTTTCAAAGAGTATCTGGCTTGCATCTATCTTGAAATTAAATTAATGTTCCTTGAGTGTTTCACTTGTAAAATAAATGCAAAAAAAAAAGAAAGTGTGAACCCCTTTGGGTGTCCTGAGACAGGACTTACTAAACTGCAATTTAACAAGTAACCACACAATCCAATGAAATTCCCCTCACTACAAAACTTACCTACAAAGCTATGCTCATGAATGAGCTTTCAGACAATAGTTTTTTCAGATACTAATTTGAGCTTCTCTACCCATTTTTTTGGGTTGATTACTTAAAGTCCAGTGAATCCAAAATTGTTATTCACATCAGTCATAAAAATGTTCTATTACAAGCAGATCTTTGTAGAAGTCTCGTTTATTTCATTTGTATGTTATCTCATACATCCCTCCCACTTCCTTTGACCTTGTGATTATTTTATTCTCCTTCTGGGGATACTCTGTTCTCAGGAAAGTTGTCACTTGTCCTGCATCACTTTATATCTTTCAATAATTTAGTAACAAATGTTGCATGAAGAGAATCATGGTTTTGCCATTTTGTATCTGCATCACGATAAAAAACCTTAAGTTGAATCAGCCTCTTGTGTCTGGCTTCTGTCTCACTTCTCAAAAAAGAGCAAATTGCCGGAGAAAAGTTCATCTAACAATTTCTGTCCAGGAGTTAAAAGAAAAAAGGGGACACTTTTTTTTCTGTGACAGTCATGTATTAAATTTCTTCACATGCTGAATCATGTCAGAGTCAGACTGAGATGCCCACATGACCCACAGCTACAGTATGAGCAGCGTCTATTGATTTAACAATGACTGAGTTTGTGGCTCTGGGTAAATGATCAAAGCAAACAGCTTATGCTCCACCTTTCATCCTCTATGGCTTTAATACCACAGTCTCTGCTTGATTAACATATTGAGTAATGGCATCTTCACAGAGGGATTGACAATGAAAATTGCTGGATCTTGTGCTGAGCGCTGCGCCACTCCCTGAGGACTCTTTATCTAAAGCAGGCCAGTGATACAGCGAGAGTAAAAGAGGACGCCAACTACAACACAAAACCCCTGAATCATATTCTGCCTGTGATACAGAGACACAAGCTGTGTGCCTCCTCTTTAAAAGCATAAAGGACACGTTCATTTAATCTAATGGTCAAGCACAAAAAGTAGGGCAGGAAACAACGTGATATGCCGCCTGTTAAGATAAGGATTGCTGTATTGTTTGTTGATGAAGGTGTCATTTAGCAAACAGCACAGGCAGCTGCAGAAGGAGACAGCAGCAAGATGGAGGGTAGAAAAATAACAATAAACAGGAAAAAGCAGAAAGGAGGAGTGACACCAAGAGAGACGGATCGAAAAGTGATACAAATATGGGGAATGACCTCTGTTGGGAATATATCAGATGCCTAGCACAAACACTCACACATATGCAGTAAATCAGAAAATGGCCTTAAAAGGTGACAGCATGGGGGACTCTTGGGGCTGTAGAGTGCGTGGGTGGAGGTGCAGCTGACAGCTGGAGGGGGCACATGGAGGGATGCTGCAGCCAAAGGAGGGAGATTGGTTCAGACACAACAGCTCCTCATGCCAGGCTGCTTTTTGTGGCAGTTAAACTATCAGTATTTGTGTTCATGTGGGCTTATAAGTGTAAGTAATTGGAGTGGAGGAAAAGATATTTTAGATTTTTTGGATTAAGTGTAATCAGTAAGGTTGTCAAAATTATCGATAAGCCTATTTTTGCCCGATTCTTTGCAATACCACGTGTTTTAAAACTAAACCATCTCTGTTATTTTAATTATGAAAGAATCAAAAAGTACTGACGCTTTAAAAAAACTACAAATGTTTTAAAAGACAGGTGAGTAGCAGTTCAATGAATCCAACAAAGAATTGTGGGCAAGGGGCGCTGGTGGCGCAGTGGTTGGTGCGCGCGCCCCATGTGTGGAGGCTGTAGTCCTTCAGGCGGGCGGTCCGGGTTCAAATCCGGCCTGTGGCTCCTTTCCCGCATGTCATTCCCTACTCTCTCTCCCTGATTTCTGACTCTATCCACTGTCCTAGCTCTACAATAAAGGCACAAAAAGCCCAAAAATAAATCTTAAAAAAAAAATTGTAGGCAAACCTCTAAACACTTAAATGCACAAAATCATTGGCAACATTTTTTATATGCACAAACATGACTTAACATTCCTTGCTATGCTACACAAAACTCAAACTGTATGAATAGACGCAGTCTCAGTGATGTCATTTATTGGTATCTGCAGACTTTTGAAGTCCATCGATGGCCATATTGGAACATAATAAACACAGTGGACACTTGAGGAAGTGCAGGTTTTTGCACTTCCTTGAGCTTCATTTTTCCAACACTTGAGATTGCAGCGTGATAGAATCCACAGTAACACAGAAAGAGAGTGGGCTCCATCTTTCTGCCGGGGCAGAAGAAACATTCATTTCTCAGCCTGCGGTGCTAATAATAAAGTACTTGGGTATGCATAATGGACACAAATACACAAAAAAAAAGATTCAGGGGGGGAAACACACTTTTACTGTATATTATACATACACACAGTCAATCCTTTCAGGCTGAGTGCTGTGTAGTGCTTCAGGGCGGACTGGCTCCCCGTCATCTTCCTTCATTCATTATTCACACAGCCATTTATCACACACACGGTCCCGCTGTGCACACTAACGAGTGACTGCAGCCCAAAAACAAAGGACAGGGAGCACATAATTGTGTGGCTGTTTGCATTTTCCACGAACACAAAATGCAAAAAAAGTAATTGTGCGCTAGTGAGTGTGTGCGTGTAGAAGGATGGGCGGGGGGTTATTGTGGGTGTCACCTTAAGAGTGAGCTGTTCATCCGTCAATGTCCGTGAAGGCTAGTGTGTGTCTGTTAGGAGGAGGAGTGCTGGTATTTCCTATACCCTTGATCACAAAGGAGAAAAGCTTAGGATGCATCAATGACTCATGATATCAATTTATCACCTGAACGGCTGTGAGGAGAGTAAGCTCAGTCCTATACACAGTTCAAGTCAGAGTTTACCAGCAAAGATTGAAACCAAGAACCAAAAGTACAGATAACAGCAAGAGAAGAACAAACACAGCTGCCTCGACCTGTCCTTTCACTTGTTCAAGGTTTACAATTCTTTACGAGTCAGAACTACACGATTTGTATCTGTGAAGGTTTTCTTTAGAGCTGCTGTAAAGAATCTCTGCACGTGCCCAGCTACTTATCGTTTTGCTGACACAAAAATAGTCCTTTGCTTGGCTTTAACCACCTGGTCTTAACTGAATAAAGTCAACCTGCCCCTTTTCTTCCAGTCACCAGTCCTTCAATCTAAAAAAAAAAAAAAAAAAAGCCTTCAGTTTCCAGCTGACCCCCTGCCCCATTCAATTGCCCGTTGCCATGGTAATTAGCCTTGGCAGGCCCAGGAGGCAGAGTTGGAGTTGGTGTGTGTGTTGCTGCAGATGGGAAATGTCCTCTCCCATGTGTGATGCGGAGGCTGGTGTTATGACTGTGAGCCAGGTGGAGCCCTGAACGGGATGAACCTGAAGGAGTAACTCCATTCATTTTCCTGTTTCCATCTGTTTCTGTTCTCTTTTCATTACAACTCTCCGCCTCTTATTCTGCTTTCTCTATTTTTCTGGGGAGGGCGGTGTCTTTGTTCGCAGGCGAGGAAGTTATGTTTGCAAGAAAATACACATGCAAATCTTACCAGCATATTTCCATATGTGACAATTCCTACAGTGTTTGATAAAACCGATAAGCTTTGTGCTTCACTAAAGGAGTCTGCAGCAGGAAGATTCCTTTACAAACGTAAGCTGTGCCAAAGCATGTTGACGTTTTAGCAAAACATTTCAAGATGGCATAAAATCATTTATCCTGCAGAACAAAACTTCCTCCATCCTCTGCTTCTGAGTAACGGGCTAATTATTGGACACTGTAATTATCTGTCATACGACCAGCGCCGAACAGCAGACCGATGCATTCCTGCACGACATGAGCTCTCCTGCATTACCCTACAATTTGATGGCATATAAAGGAGCAGCTAAAACCTGGAGCAGCTAAGGATGTAACTATCTTTTTGCAGGTGAATAGGGCAATACATGTAACAAACGTCAAAGGTATCTTAATTGTCCCCACAGGGAAATTTGTTTGCCGCTGGAGAAATTCAAATACATAAACAACACTAATAAATAATCCAAACATCAAGTGCATAAACATGAAACATGAAGCCCAGCAGAGATGCTCCAGCATCCAGATAAAAATGATAAAGGGGAAAGTGCAGTGTGCAATGAGCAACAAATTAGAATTCAACTGCTATTTAACAGACAAATAGCAGCAGGTCCAAATGAGACCCGATGCCTTTTAGTCTTCACCACAGGCAGTCTGCACCGTCTGCCTGAGGGGAGAAGACTAAACTCTGCATAGAGAGGGTGAGCTGGGCTCTTTCTGCATGTTTTTTCCGTTTTTTCTCTGACCAACAGTCCAGAACCCAAAGATACTTTCTATTGGAGGAGCTGAAATTATTGAATGCTTGGTTTCATTTGCTCGATGAATGACAGAAACAGCTTTCTATCAAAACTGTATGCATACAAGTATCTGCTGATCAATTCATCTACCATTTATTGAGTTTAAAACCAAACTCAATGATGTGATTGGAAGATTGTAGGAGCTTGAAAACGACAGAAAATTGTTTAGTGATTACAAAAGTGTGATTAGATCAATGATAACGAACATTTTATGGGTTTTTATCTGGGAAAATCTACTGTAAAAATACAAAGTTACTAAAAACTATAGTCAATACAAGATTAAAATAATACAATGTTAAACTAATGGCATGTGGTCACAATAGCGACCATAATCATTTATTATAACTGTACTTCTTTACTTCTTTATTAAACTCTGGTTGGTAGACAGCAAAGGATTCTTGCGATGCATGATCAAAGGTAAGTCTCCCTTTTCAGCATTGCCACTGTTATTGATCTGTGTGTTTCACTTATTAAATTAAGAGGCTAGGGGCTTCTGAGCAAAGTGAATGAGTGTGTGCAAGAAAGCACTTTGTGTATCATGTTCTACACCACGTGCCACTAGTGATGTGTTTGTTCTACCGGCTCAGCCATGGTGGCAGATCACATGTGTGCCTTCTGCCTTCCGACAGACTGTGGGGGCACTGATATCAGACTCTGTCATCCATCTTGTCCCAGGTCATCTCAGTCAGACTAGACCGAGGCTAGGAAACCTAACCATTAAGCCAACAGGACGGCCGTCCCCTAAAGGGGGACTTGGAGGTGTGCAGGGTACACTGACACTTGGCAGGATTAAGTGCAGCACAACAGGATACATAGTTGTCCAGAGGAAAATCTCTAAAAGTATCAGCTCAATAGAAATAACCCTGGGTTGTGCAGATACGATCAATTGCAGCCCTTTGGAATACTATGCTTTCTGCTTTTCTGCTCTTGATCCAGAAAGTCATTACAGTCCCAGAGTACTAATCTGTTATTGCTTGCTGGGTCAAAGCAGCAAGCACTACCCTTGCAGCACAGTCCTCCTGAACAAGTAGAGGTAGTCTGATCCTGCTGTGTTACAGTGTGACACAGCAGATAACCAAAATGACTTCAGCTATGAAATCCAGCTAATCACCACATCGTAGACCTTTAACAACGTCGCCACAATGGCCCCATGTTTGCAGTGCCTGACAAGACACTTTGAAGCTCTGCAGACTTGCTCAGTATGATAAGGCCAAAAAATGATTAATGGTGAGATTGCATTGCTGCAGGCTTCAATGACATGCTGTGCTGAACCATAATACACAGTGCAGGGTGATACTGTAAAATGCAGCTTGATGTATTATGCCATTACTCTCTTGGCAGAACTATAATCTACCATGCAGAGCCAAGGTGTTCTAGGCAGGGCTCGGTCACTGCAATACAATACAGCAGCTTTGAGTCGCCCCTGGCTGTATTGTTTCCTTGGCAGCCTCTGAAGTGTGCCCTCCCAGAGGTATGCAAAACTCAGTACGCCTTGTAAAAGTTATCCAAGGATATATTTATCAATGGTTTTAAGAAGCATCCAACCAGCTTCAACTGTAGCCTCACCAACTCACTAACGCTATGTATGCCTCTCCTTATCCCCTCATGACTGTAAGCCACTCCACTTAGAGATCCTCACTTCACTATGGATCCCGCTGTCTATCTACAGTACAGCTGAGTAATGTGTGTGCATACTGATTTGGACTTGGGAGTCCGACTAAAATGTCAGATGTTTAGATTGCTGGCCTGGGAAGAAGACACCATACATTATTGCTCAATACTATGGTCCAGTTACACACAGTAAGGGCTTCAGGTATTGTGGTGCGTGGTGACAATGACGTCACACCCCAGTTGACCGCGTTCAAGTAACGAGTTGGAAACAAGTCGGACAAGCGACATGGACGCCTCCATGAGTACCTTTTTTTTTTGTTAGCTTGCAGGCGATAACAAAACACTGCATGATGGTTAGTGTCTATATCTTGCAAGTTCTATCTGTGGACATGATGTTGTTACTTTTGATCAGTGTGATTGATTCAATTACAAAAAAAACAAGACTAAATTGTAATAAACACTAATGTTCTGCTTAAACGTTCAGGTGTATGAGTTGCCCAGAATCATTACAATTAAAGAAGCTTCCTATTTATTCTGCCTTTATCATCAGTCCTTATTAATTACATGCAGTTGATTTGCAGTGTAATAACATCAATATTGTTTATAATTAGCCATTTCTCTACAGGCTCTTTGAGTGAGCTACAGACATATATACACACGTCAGAAGCCTTTATTTGGTACATAAACTTTTGTCAGTCACCAGAATTTAATTTCCCCACAAGGGCTTTACAAACCTGTTTTCAGGGGTCAGTTTATAATTCTTTAGATCATGTGTTAATTAGTTCTGGTTTTTGATTGGTTAAGGAGCAGTGCATCATAGAAATAGAGCTTCTGTATAGTATTCAGTCTTTATTATTGTGCTTATATACTCAATTTGGCTTGTAAATTCCGTGTAAACAGGAAAAAAAAGTGATTAGAAAGGAAACAATGGAAACCTTTCCCCCCCTTAGTCTGGACCAAACACGCAGCAGCACAGGTGTGAACGCACACTGACACACAGAAAAAACATGAGGACAGTATAGGGCAATCTATCTACGTGTCTTGTTCGCTCTGCCCTTCATTTCTTCATTCCCACTCCTTTTTAGTGTAACCTCGAAACCAGCCTCTTTTATCTTACTCAAGGTCACTTTATACGCAATCCTCCACTGAGTCTGGGGCAAATATGGTACGTTTTGCTGACTGACGGCACATCCCTAAGGAGTGCCACACTAATGGCAGGGAGTGTGAAATGTGTATGTGCATGTGAGTCTCCCAGAGCACAAACGGCTCTCCATATAACTAATACTTGCTGTGGAGCAAAACGTAATAGATCCAGTGTGAGGAAGAAGATCATTCACCCCAAGGGTTATTTGCAGCACGAGTCAGTCATATCAATTATTATTCTGAAGGCTTAAAGTTGGACAAGTAATCTAGATAAATTAATCTCATGGACCAGAATTCATATAATCTTCTGATTTATAGCCTCATGGTTGGTTCTTTGATATCCACGACATTCAAACCTCGCTCATCTTCTCATCATATATAAACACAGCCATGAAAGCCTCGTTGTAGGAAATCAATACCATTCCTTGCGATAAAACGGCTGGTTGGCAGCTGATGTGTTCTGGGTCGGGATATCACCAGGCCAGTGTGGGAAGATATGATGGAAAATGACTAACACTAATCACTTTAGCCAGGGAGATAACCCGGTCTCGCTTTATTAGATATCTCCCACGGGACACAAAGGAGAGAGCTGCTCTTGAAGGGATGTATACTGTGCACAGCTGCCCCACACAGCTTTACTCAGCAGTTAAGTTAGAAAAGGTCATGCTCACCACTTCAAAATGAATCTGATATCAGGCTTTACACAAGGCAGCTGGTTACTGACGATCGTGTTTATAATAATCAATCAATCAATCAATCAATCTTTTTTTTGTTGAGCAGGTCCAGAGTGTTCTTTTTGTTATATTATAATTATTACCTATTATTATATCAAATGAATAAGAGCTGGCAAAGAGAAAGGGCCTGTGAAATTATACCAAAATAGCTCAGACAATTGAAAGCTCTTTAGATCATTAAAGTGGAGCAGCTAGCATTCATTTGGATATGTTTTCTCTTCCAAACTGTGGTACAGTGACAGTCCGGATGATTCCAGAGAAGAGCTGAGGGGCATGCAAACCAGGAAAAACTCTCAAAAGCAAAATCATTCATCGGACAAAACTGATTTCCATTTTTTGTAGAAACAAATTGTGAACACAACCGTCACTGATGAGATCACTTGTTCAATTCTAATGGCAAACTTACTGACAAGCTGATGCTGATCTACAAAGCCAGCCGTTACAGAGCAATGTTATCATTCATTTGGAGAATTGGCATCTGGTTTCTTGTAATTTGATGAATATTAGTCCAATATTTACCCTGTTTTTCATTTCAACAAACCCCTGAGAAAAATGTCCGGCTTTTCGGAGTCTGCAAAAGACTCCACTTTGTTTCAATCTCTACTTTAACCCTTTGTCTGTCTGCTGACTCTTGTTGTTCAGTGAGTTTCAGATTCAGTGAGATCTGTGAGAGGGAGCCAAATTTAGATTCAGGGGATAATTCTCACCTATAGGTTCATCTCTACAAGATAACCCACTTGAATAGTCACATTGTTTCACACATTGTTCATACATTGCTTTTAATACAATAGATGATATATGTTTGCCATTGAGCCACTAAACACTGCTGTAGCAGACTGTATACAAAGATTCTTAAAGAAGCAGCTGCGTCATCCTGCATTTCTATTGTAGTGTCACAGATTGAACCGGTAATGAATAATCAGCACATTTTGTGCATTCTCATTGTCATAAACAAAACCATTGGCCAATAGCTTGCAAACAATTCTATTTCCCACGAAAACAAAGAGCCATCGAGAGAGAGAAAACCCATATCTGACTATCTGTGGTGCTTCTGTCATCAGCACAAAGATAAGGCCACACCGACAGTCTCCTCCGAAGGGATAATCTTCTGCAGGTGCCATCATTCTGCATTAAGCACAAAGGAAGGACATAGACGGGTATTTTCCAGGGAAACAGAGCCAAAAATAGCTCACGTTTCTAGAGAGGAAAAGGCAAAACCCAACCAGGTCTGGCCTCACATAGAGCCCATTACAGAGACAAGGAGCCCAGAGGGCTACACTGATCAGATTATGTCTGCCCTTCAAGTGGGCTGTGCTGTGGTTTAAGATTTATTTCCTTATTGGTTATGTGCCAAATATTATTTGTTGCTGATATTTATCAATGAGTAAACTGACAGTAAATTAATCTGTGCCTTTGTAGTTAGTTAACCATTCATGTACATTTTTAGGCTAAAAAACAAAACAAATCACTGCATACAGCCTCACTTATGTAAAAGTTTGTTGCTCTTCTCTGTTTAATGTCATTGTTAACTACACATCTTTGAGTTTTGCAGAGTAAGTTTTACAAACGTAGATAACTGGAGTCATCAGAACGTCATTTGCTGATATAATTTCATAAACTAATCAGCAACCTTTACATGTATGATTGAAATATTTTACTATCTATTAACACGTTCTCTGTTTTGTTTCTTTTTTCTTTTAAAAGCTGACAAATAAACATCGCCATTTATTCTTTGACTGTTCATTGGACTAATCAAAAGTCAGCTATTGGCTGATTTCTGCAGACTAAACAGTTCATAAATTGATCAGAAAATTGATTGCAGACTAAGGAATTAATCATTCAGCTAACTGCAATGTCATCAAACTGTCTTACTTAAACTATCAACTATGTAAGCTATCAACCACTGGGATGTAAACTGAACCACAACATCTCCACCTCAGGTCAGAGCTGAATAGCCGACAGGATGTGGCTGACCACACATGACTGCACCTCATGTGAACCTCTGCTACAATGAGCAGCAAGTATAAATACAACAGTAGGCTTTAAGTAGGACAATATGGACTCCTGAATGTTGAAATTGCAGGGTGAGGGGGGGGGGGGAGGTCACTCAAATTGTTTGTGAAAAAATTAACCATTGTACTAACTCAAAAAGGAAAATATAAAAGACAGCTGCGCAGCTATCAGTGCTCAGGTCAGAGCAATTTACCTCTGAGTCAGGCAACAGGGAGCAGTCACAGCCAGGATCCATGCCTGCCTGCGATGTTACCCAAGTGATTAACAGAGACTGAGCCAGACAGTGGAGGGAGTTTTACATCACTGGAGAACAACTCTCTCTTGACAGCCAGCTCTCTCACTGGCACAACAGATCAAGATGGAGAGCATAAATCTTTGGACGGGACCTTAATACATGATGGGGGCAATGAAGGAGTGCAGGGAAAAGAGGAGAGGGAGGAAGCTGGGTGACAACACTGCAGGTAGCACATTTATCCTTTACAATGGAAAAAAAAGAAGAGTAAGAGAGGTAGTCACTCATTAACCTGACAGATGAGGAGAAAATGCCGGCCCATAAATCTATTTTCTGCAGCCTTGTAAACAAGAGGCAATCTCGCTCAATCTCGTTTCCTAAGAAGCAATTGGCAACCCACATGCCAACATGTTTTATATAGTGAATAAAAAATAAATGTGTACAATTAAATTGTTAATCCGTCTGCATTACCAGTATTTATTATTCCATGCCTAAAGTGCACAGTACTAAATCTCTCACGCAGCCTCCAGTGAGGCACATTCAGCATCTATTGAAACCAAAATAATGCTAATTTGAAAGGGCAGATGAACACCATCAGCAAAATTTTACTAAGACACCGTCACATCACTTAAACCGAGTGATTATGGATCAGCCGGCCTCAAGAGATGAAAAGAGCCATTAAGACAACGTTTAGCTTCACTAGGGTGATTTGCATAAATGTATCAAATAAAAGCAGTAGTGGATCCGAGGCAAGGAAAAGGGAAGACAAGATCGAGAGGTTAGAGAAGAGAAACCTGCAGGGAAATATTAGACGGGGCGACGGTTGCATTAAGTCGTAAAGCGATCGCTGGGGTTCAGAGTGAGGTAAAGAGAACAGGACACATTGAGGACGTCTGGAAGGCAATCTAATTGAACAAGAGAACAAAGAGTTGATAGGGACAGGGGAGAAGAGAGGATGAGAGGAAAGATTGCATCCGGCTGAGATACAATCACATAATACCAATACCAGAGAGGGCCCTAACGTCTGACTCAAACCCTTGCAAGCCATGTGTGCCTGGTATACGTGATGCAAAACAGTAACGACCTTGACCAATGCAAATGCTTCTGTGCAACTGTATCAAACCACCGGACGCATTACATGGCATTAACTTAAGATGCTTCAAAAAGTGTGTCGGCTCATTGGGGGTTAATCGAGGCTCTAGGTCTCACTGTTTCAGCCTCTAAGGATGCAACTGCTGCTGACCTTGGAGCTTAATTCTTTACAGGTATCAACAAAGAGTAAAGATAATTCAAACTGCAAGCCACAGTATAAAAGGAGGTAAAGATAAGAAACTACATCATGGTCATTAAGGCAAAACATTTACATAGTACACTTACCTTTGAGCTGGTCAGCCACCACACTCTGTCCTATTCTTTCAATGACTTGTCCGCTTTCATGCTGGTAGCGATCATCCAGGAAGTTGGCAGTAGCTTGTGATAAGTGTACCTTCCCAGCCACGCCCAGCTGCTCCATCAGGTTAGCCAGGTTGACGTCATTCGACCAGACGTCAAACTTGAAGCGTTTCATGCCGAGGATGCCGCACAGCACAGTGCCAGTGTGGACACCCACCCTCATGTTGACCATCTCCCGCTTCTCCTGGCAGAACTGCTCGATAGCCTGAATCATGCCCAGGCCCATCTCCACGCAGCAGTAGGCATGGTCTGGCCTGGGTTCAGGGCATCCGGCCACGCAGTAGTAACAGTCTCCCAGGGTACTGATCTTCTCACAGCCGGTGAGCTCACAAAGTCGATCAAAACGTCCAAATAAGTCGTTTAGAAGCCCAACGAGGGCGTGAGCGGATTTGTTGGCAGACATTTTTGTGAAGCCAACAATGTCTGCAAAGAGGATGCTGACTGGTTCCATCCGTTTCATGTTGAAGGGCCTGAAGATGATCTGACCTCGAGGGATGGAGGTTTTCTTGCGTTTGTTGTTTTTAGGGCTGGAGATGGCTGCAGCTGCACCACTGGTGGAGTATCGTTTAACAGAATTATCCCCGATCTCCTCATCGCCCTGCTTCATCAGTTCATCAGCCACGATTCTGGGCATGACAGAGTGGATCATTCGCTCCTTCAAGGCTTTCTCCACTTCCAGATCTTTGCCGTGCATAATGGCTTGTCCCACTTTAAGGAAGGTGCTGCGTGACCGCACCTCGGACATGATGAACAGGTGGATGCCAATTGCATGGGCACAGAGGTGAAGAAGAGCTTTGGCTGGGCCCAGCCATCTTAAAGTATCTAAGTCAGACTGATAGGTCAAGTTCCAGTTATCCTCAGCCTGTGTCAGGTGCAGCCAGCCCAAACATTCAAAAAAGACAGAGTAGAGGAACCCGAGTAAGACAGAAGCATAAAGGCGAACATGGAGAACACTATACAACAATAGAAGAACCTCAATGCAGAGGGAGAAGGTGCCTACAGGAGACAGACAGGGGGACCAAGTGCCACCTCCCACAAGCGTGTTGTAGGACAGGTTGTATGTTGGCCCCATACCACTAAATTCTTCCAAATCAATTGTAGGTGCAGGAGTCTCTGGTTCCCTGAAGCTGGGAGTTTGGATCTGGGGGGCCAGGGTCAAGACAAAGGTTACAAGGACGAGTAGTAGAGATGCCTGGTTATAGAAGCGAGAGTAGAGTCTTGTAAAAGTTAAAAGAAAAAGAAGGAAGCAGAAAATGAGGAAGGAGGCAGTGGGAATGAGAAAGGCAGTTCTGTCACAGCGGGACGGGTTCGCAGCAAAGTAAACTCCCCAGAGAAGGCCAGCAACAATCAGGTAAAAGAGTACGTAGCGGAAGCGTCGCTGGGTCTGAGGGAAACACCTTTCTCTACAGGCCTCCTCCAGGATTGAGGAGTCAAACTTCGGGTTCCAGAAATGACCAGCGGACCTCTCAAAAAGTTGAGGCATCTTCCTCTGTGTTCGAAAGCTTTTCACCGCTGGCTTCCTGACGCCGGACTCTCCTGAGCTGCAGCTGGACGAGATGCTGTACTTACAGTGCTTGGACCCCCCCATGAAGCCTCCTCCGATTGAACCCAGCGGCCCGCCTCCATGCTTGTGTTTGACACTGCTGCCAATCCTCACCGAGACGCCTCCATCTCCACTTGAGTCACAGCTGACTTCTGTGTTGTGAGGCAGCAGTTGTTGATGTTGGGGGGATGCCATGGTGGTTTTTTAATGTCCCCTAAATCAAAGGCTATGTAGTAGGGACAGTTCTTCTGAGGACAAATTAGATCAAGAAGTAAGGCAACTTATGAGGTCACAGGATAACAACTGTAGGATTGTTTACTCTTGAAGTGGAAAAGGAGAGCAGAAACAAAAACACCTTTTCAGAGAAAATTCCACTGAGTGAGGTGACTAGTGGCTCTTAGAAGTCTAGTAGACCTTTTCAAAGATTGTGAACAGTTCATTATTGGCCCTCTTGACGTCAGTCCCTGCATTCCTCTACATTCCCCTCTGTTTTGACGCACTTGAGACTGCGAGGATCACTTGATGCCTGCTCTGCTCCAATCCAAGTCCACTGCTTCACTCATTTGAAGAAAATTTGGGAAAACCCAAAGAATTAGAATAGACAGAGCTTGAAGGAAAAATCTGAAATAGAAATAAGAAAGGAGAGACGAAGTAGCCTTTACGGGTTTTCTTGAGAAGTATGAGTGTGGAGAATCCAACTCAATCGGCAGTTTTTGTCCATTTCAAATATTCATCCGAATTTACGCAAAAGGTTCCACTGGAAATAAATACTTTTTTCCTGAACTTCACTCCGTTTTGTTTACAAGTCTGAGCAGGACTTAATCCAAAAAAAACAACGCTCGCAGACTTCCCATGGGCTTGAGATCTGCTGTGCTGTTCATTTTCTTGAACCAAAATTGCCTGCTTTAATTGTTAGGCGCACAGTATTTCCAGATAGTGGCAACATAAACTCCAAAAAAAAAAAAAAAACTGCCATCAGAAATGTATTTCCCTTGCTGCAGGGTCTAATTGCGTCGTCTTCCCTGGACAGAGCCCTGTCTGTTCCTTCACTTTCTATACTCCGGAGTCTCCACCATCGCTGTGTCTCCAGACCCCGAGGGGAGTGTGCAAGAGGTCTGCAGGAAACATGCTTGAGTGGTGTGCAGTAAAAAAAAAACACCAACAAAAACTATTTTGTTTAAGTGCTGGAGCCTTGCTGTCAATGACTCGTGTCTCCTCAAATCCTTTGTACCAAAAAGTCTTAGTTTAGTGAGGCTATATCATGACGGGGAAAAAGGAAATGCAGCCTTCAGCAGTCCTTCATTTCTCTGAAGTAAAGTTTGCCCACAGCAGATCAGCCCTCCTCTAAATGGCAGACACCGAAAGCCCGGAGAGAGTCAGGCTAATTGAAAGGTCTCCACCTCCGCTCCACGCCCCCCCTCCCCACACCAGCAGTCCCACAGGTTAGAGCAGAGTGCTTCCTTGATCCCGCCACTTTAATTGAATTGCATGAGACCCACACGAGAATATCTTCATACCTCTAAATAATTCTCCTCAATTCCAAGGCGAATTCAGTGGATCAGGGCTGCAGCATCGTCCAGCCTTTCCATCCCCCTGATGGCCCAGAGTGAGATGAGATGGTCTCCCCTCTGTTATCTGACCATAACCCGCGCGTCACAGCAGCGTCGACACCTGCATGGAAATGTTTGCAATATCCAGACGCGGCGGAAAACGCAGAGGCAGCAGGCGCAGCCGCCACCATCTTCTGTGCGCTGACAGGAGTCCAGTCGCAAGAAGCGCGCCTGTATGTGTAGAAGTGTAACGCCAGATAGAACACGCAGATCGTTTCCGCCTGTTCCTTTCAAAATAAAAGCAAAGGTGCAATAATTTGCTTAATAAAACTGCAAATTAGGCTACTTCTCTGGCACTGATTTTGGTCAGTAACGATACAGATCGACATTAAAGTTATTCAGTCACCCTTTAGTAAAGAGTATATGAACATTTGTATTTTTTGTGTGTTCGTTTGTTTGTTGGTTGGTTGTCCAGAAACTCTTATCAAATAGTGTAGGCCTAGATTTAATTTTACTTCGTTTACATTTTCTATCAGAGCTTAAATTTTAGTCTAATTTTCGCAAGGAAGCCTAATGGTTTCCCAAGAATACGTTTATTTCTCAAGATCACGAGAAAACAGCTGTTAAATGATCTCATCGCCACAGGAAATCAACGTTGTTAGACCAAGATAAAGAGATAATAAGTCGAGATCTCAGAAGCATAAACCACCATATTGTACCAGCTGTAAAGGGAAAAGCCAGCAAAATAAAATGTAGTGATGCAGGTTCCAAAACCTATAAAACTAAAGAAGGTTTCAGCAACCTCCACAACACAGTTCGAACCTGAAATCATCATTTTACATTTCTATATTATGATAACATACAGTAGTTTTGATTCTACATTTGTTTGACAAAGCTAGCAGCTCTTTTAATTCTTGAAAGATGTTTTCTAGTCAACTTCAGGATAAAAAGAATACCTGCTGCACAGTGAATAAGCTACAAACTTTCAAATGGAGTAGAATTTTTTAAGTTTCAGAAGTATAAAGACAAAAAAAAAGTCGACTTTGTGCCTAAATAGCTGCACTTCTTTTGGCCCCAAGCATTTACTTTACTTCAAATGCCTTAATGCTCCAATTTTTTTAATCCAAAAAAACTCCCACTTGAAAAAATTCAATAATATAGCCTACTTGTTTTCTTGTTTCCGTTTTGGTGATTGCCGGTAACTTGGAGCTGATGCGTGTGTCTTGGTTGAGTCGCCGGGAGGAGAGAGGGGCTGACTGCTGATGGGAGGGGTTTGGTAGAGGTAGGCTACGTGCACGCACTCGGTAAGAACTGAAAAGGTAACGAGCACGTGTTTGTGGAAGGGTGTGGTGGGAGACTGGTGAGGACGTCTGTTATTGACCGCAAAGAGCGCACCCACCAAAACTCCCCACCCTCTCCTCTTCTCCTCCTATAAACCCTTTGCATGGAGTAAACTCTTGCATTATTTCACAGAACTGAAAAAATGCGACTGAATAGAAAAAAGCTGAATTAATTAATCGTTTTTGGGGCGGAGTATGAAAAAATAATACAATTTAAAATATAGCCACAGGAACCTAAAACACGAGGCCCCTATTAAGGCCCATATAGTGAAAATATCTACTTATATTAAGAGCTGTAAGGGATGGGTGTATACAGCATGGACTACATTCAGTATTACTATTCCAGCTGCCTCAAGATGATAAAAACTGTGACTTTTCAGGGGTGAGACATTATAATGTAACAGTCTAATGGAAACCTTTAGGGCTTTTTTTTTTTACTTGAAAAAGTAATAAACAGCAGCCCCCAGTGGCTTCACAGATAAACAGTTTAAAGAGATTATCTCCAGGAGTGACTGGGCACACCCTTCTGCAAAAGTGTATCCTGGAAAAGAAGAAAGATTCCCCTTATTTAAATCAGAGCATGATCTACAGAGCTGAGATTTTGGGGATCATCAGCCTTTTTATTTTATATATTTTTAATTAATGGAAGTCTCAATAGCTGCTCTGCTGACAAAATATTTGTTTTTAACTTGAAAATACAAAGATGAGTGATTTACTAAAGTTTAGTATTCACTGCATAGTTGCACATTTAGTTAAATACGCATTATGTATGTGTTGTGTCGTTTAGCAACAAATTCAAGACTGAAATTACAAAGAACTATTAATAAAACAAGAACAAAAGTACTATTCTTAGGGAAAAGTGATTATGTGTATACTGACATTTAAATAAACAGTTTATTATTCATGCAAAGTCACAATGTTATTCAAGTTTATTATCTCTATCCATTTTCAATTAACAAATTATTATCTGCAGAATCTCAGCACCAATGATATTAATAACAACTGAAAATAAACCATACAGAGAAAAACATTTGAGTTTGAGACAGTGTGTTTTGTGGGAAGTCTTAAATAAATCAAAACTAGAGCAAAACCACCACACACACCCCTCCCCATTCCCAGTCACGACAAAGTGTTGGTGCATTGCAGCTATAGAATCGAACCATCCAAAAGTGGGGACAGGATCCTTTAGAGCATTCAGACTATTGAACACCAGGGTTAACACAGAGTAAAGACACAGGGACATGGATATGGGCAGAGTTGTCGCAGGGAGTTGCATATTTAAGCCAAAGGCAAAGGAAGTAAAGAAAGACATATCTGCCTGGAAAAAGTTTGAATCCCTGTTTTCATGTTTAAATCTCCATGATTTAACAAGAGAAACAAAACAAAATGTCACTGTCTTGTCAATCAGAAATCTGTATTCTGACCAATCGTCCAAAACTACTTAAAATTCTAAATCAAAACAAAAACAGTGAATTAAAAACTGCTTTAATGGGACACACATCCATTCCAGATTTAATGTACACATAAATTAAGATAATAACTGATACCAAAATATGTTAAAAAGCACAACCACACACTACAGCATCATTAGCCAAAGCTGTCATCCCACTACAAACTGTTGCCATGATGAGTTAGTGAATGTGCTGGGTAACTTTTTACACTTTTACACAGCACTCTCTAGTGGACAAGTTCTAGATCTGCAGTCTAAACATACTAAACACATCCAGGGGAGTTTTTACACTGAAAAAAATAAACTAAACAAAAGGTTAATCAAGCAAATGTGAGGTCTTTCTTTTTATTATAATTTAGATTTTAGTATAACACACTCTAAATGTGGTTAGTGAGGGAAGACAGAGAAGGAGCTCAAACTGCATTTGTCCATGACTACATAATTGATGCATTTGGAGCAGTGCTCGTTACCTGTTCTTTAATGATTTTGGACTCAATATTTAAAGTAGTTTGACATTAAGGAATACCAAAATGTATTTTATGTCCGTATGGTTCCTAAAAATGATACAGCTGGAGCCAGCCGCTGGTTAGCTTAGCTAAGGAAAACTTAATGAAACAGTTAGCCTGAGTCTGTCTCAATGCAACAAAGTCTGCTAACCTGTGAAGCCCTCCAGTCAGCACATCATATATTCTGCTTGTCTGGGCAGAATTCGGCAGAGTAAAAGTGGCATGTTGGAATTGAGGAGGGGATAAGGGCAAGTCTATTTCATAGCCATGCAAAGTGACTTCCTGGAAAAATCTGTTTCCTGGAGTGCAGGACGTTACTGCATCTTATCAACAAATGCCTTTTTTCATTTCTCATTTTGTAAATTTTTGATTTTATTCCCTTCTTACTTTCTTCCTCTCCTAATGTCTCCTACCTGAGATGTGCACCTCTGTATCCTCGCCTGTAGCTCCTCAAGCAAGCCTTCTCTCTCCTCTTTCCTTTAAGTATTTTAAGAATAGAGACAAGAAATCTGAAATCAATTTCAAGCCCACAGGCAAGAGGATAGAGGAGAGGACAGACGAGGAAGCTTAGACCAGAGAGTAGAATAGCATCAAATTTTCTACGGTTTCAAGTAAGTGTTCTTTCCTAAAATGTCAAACTATTTTAAACTATTTTATCCTGCCATACTCCTGGAAGTTCATTGAGGTAGGCTGGCATAAGAACTTGCAGCTATGACATGTATCACAGTAAATACATTTTTAGGATGTACTGTTTAGGTCTGAGGTCAGTGATCAACTCAAAAGTTCTTCAATTCACCAGCCCACTTTCACAAGTTGAAAAACCCCTGTCACAATCTAGCAATGAGTGTTTTTATAAATTGTATAGCAGGATCATTCTGTGCACATATGCCAGAGCCTATTAGCCTATTTACGTCGGAGCCTATTTGGAACTTTTTCACAGAAAAATCATTTAATATATCTTACTAGCCTGCAGAAGAAACGTCTACAGACATCTATAATCCAAACATGTCTCTTGTGTTTTATTTGTATCGTCACTCAGCTTAAAAATACTGGGAAGCTTATCTTTGAAGAAGAAAAAAAGTCATTAAACAGTTTTGAATTTCTGCCAAAGGCCGGCAAATTTATAGATGCAAACAGAAACAGAAAGATCAGTAAAGCAATGAGCAGATTTACTGGTTGTCAACAACCTGGACTGATGAGTTTACAAAACTTGGAATAAAAAAAAGGCCTCGTCTGTTGCATGGCAGGTTTGGTTCAGGTTTCAGTTACATGAGGAAATATTACATGAACTGTATGTTAGAAGGAAATGCATGCATCTATTAGATAAGATGTGATGTCTAACATGCAATGTTAAAGTTAATCCATGTAAGTGACACAGGTTTGGATGACAACCCAAACATAAAATCTGTGTTTAGCACCCAAAAAAAGCTACTTCAGAAACAGCTGTGAAGCCTATGGAATTGACTGATTTTACAACATCAAATTTGTAACTTCTGTTTCCACTTTTCCTGTTTTATTCACATACATGGGAGCTGGTGTTTGACTTTTTTCAGTCTTATGATATTCAATTTTTATTTGAACTTTCTTGTTATTTATATATATATATATCTTCACATCATCACTTTCCCAACCCCCAAAACCCAGACAGTCCATTGTGAATGTGCGAGGGAGAGAGGAGGGCGTGTATGTAACAAACTCAGTGAATGGCGCGCATCTTCTTTTTTCTTCAGCACTTGAGTCTTTAAGCTGCCTTTTCAAACAATGACCCACCCCTCCCTCTGTATGCCTCAACCCCACAGTCCTGAAATGCACCTCCACATATTCTCCTGAGGACCAAAACAAACACTAATATCCTCTCCTCTGTCTCCTCAACAACACAGGCATTCTGACTAACTCACGGCTGGCTTCCACCAGGCCCCCTCCTCCTCTTCTTACTTCCCCCACTCAAGTTATTTCATTTCCCTCAGTTCTTCCGGTAGCGGTTCTTTGGCTTCTCACCGCAGCCCGTGGCCTCGCAGGAGGACAGGCCAGGCTGCTTGCCAGAGTTAATGCTGCTCAGTAAGGCAGGCAGCTCGTTGGTGATCGCCTTCTCAATCTTATCCAGCAGACAGCCTCCCATGTAGGAGCACTGAGCCGACAGAGGCTTGAAGTTGTTGATCGGGTTGATGCCAAAGAAGTCACGGTAAGCATCGCGGTTGGGCAGGTCAAACTTGCTGACGTTGGTCTTGGCCAGGATGGACTTGAAAATGTAGAACTTGTCTGGGTCATCCACAATCTCTTTGAAGACCAGCTCTGGGTCGCTGAAGAAACTCATCTTCTCCTTAAAGGTCTGCACGTAGCGATCTACCAGCAGGCCGTGGATTCGCACGCGGATGCCGTGCTGGCGGATGAAGGCAATTTTGTTCTCCATGCGGTTTTCAATCACCTGGTTCAGATCTTCCAGGAGGGAAATCTCCTCTCGCTTGAAGAGCTCCCGGCTGGTGTCAGCGGCGTAATCGTACGGCCAGAAGGAGCTGACGTAGACGCGGGGGGGTTCAGTGACATTTATGAGGGGTGCTAAGCTCCAAAAGAGCGCTCCATAAACTCTCATCAAGTCCTGGGTGACCAGGTTGTCAGCCTTGTTGAGGATGATGCGGATCTGGGATTCGCGACCTTTCAACTGTCGGAAGAGCATCTCCAGCTCCAAGCCGACGTCCAGCTTGGTGGGGTCAAACACCACGAAGATGAGGTCGGCCCTGTCAATGAACCACTGGCAGACATCATTGAAAGGATAACCTGGACAGAAGAAAATAAGAAACCTGTTCATACAGAGTTTACATTTCAAACATGAAAATCTGCTAAGTGAATGTATAACTGTGGTTTACCTCTCTCCTGCTGTTTCCTGTTCTCAATGATTCCTGGCGTGTCCACAAAAGTCACACGTTCCAGCAGTTTGTGGGGCATCTCGATACCAATCAGCTTTTCCAGGAAGTTTTGTCCAAACTTCTCCAGAGGGGAGAAGGACCGGGAGCTGTCTGCCGCCATAACAATACCCTCCACCGAGCGGATCTTCTCCCCGTGCATGATAACTGTGAACTCAGAGGTAGTAGGCTCAGCTCCTGAAAGATACCAAGAAAACAAAAAAAGATGTGTGATGTGTCAGGAGTAATGCATAGGAATAGCCATTAATACAACATAGTCTGTGTTTCTGCCCACTTGATAACCATAATCAAATTCTTGCACTTAAGAATCTCAACAACATGTTTTTTTTAAAGGTTTATTTGTGGGCTTTGTCCACCTTTATTGGAGACACAGGACAGTGGCAAGCATCAGAAATCAGATAGAGAGAGAGAGAGAGAGTTGGAAATAACATGCTGCAGGTCAAATTTGAAAAACATAATTACCTTGCTGCTTATTTGGAAATTATATCTTTGGAGCATACCTGTGTAGAGCTGATAGGGGCTGTCGTGCATGCCCAGGAGGTAATTGATCATGGAGGACTTTCCTACGCTCCAGGGTCCCAGGAATAGCACCATGGGCTTGGATGTAATCTCTCCATCTGTTGGGTAAGAAGAAGGAACAGTGAGTCGAACCTCATCTGAATGGCTTACTGATGAATAGTAGATTATGAAAAAAAGTCTGAGCTTTTATTTTGAATCTGATAAAAAAAAAGGTGTCAGAGCTTGAGCTGTTCAAAGGGACAGGATGCCAAAACAATGCAGCATTTGACAATGTCCCTTTTTGTGCCTTATGAAAGGATAGTGTGACGAATCTAACAATCTATTCCAAATGTATCGTGGGGTAGTTTTGGGGATAAAAAGCCCTTTAAGTCTGACAGACACCAAAGGCTCAACAGAATAGCACTGTCACACTCATTCCAGAGCACAGAGGGATATTTTTACTGCACATAGAAAAATAAGAAAGATAGGCAAAGAAAACATGTGTTGGGTTAGTGCTGCAGACCTCTCCGTGGCACACTAATGAGGCAGGGCCATTACTTTGTCATACAACTGGACAGAGCAAAGCTACTGCAAGCTGTGCGTCTCATAAAAAGCCGGCATGTGTGTTGTGAGTGGACATGGTGTGGGGTGGTAGTGCAGAGGTTTGTTCTGATAAAACCTACTGATCCAAATCTCACTTCATTTAATGAACCCGATAGAAAGATCCCTGCCCACACCACATAAAGAGGAGGGGGGGAAGCCATCCCACAAAAGAAAAAAATCAAAATGAAGTGCTATCTGAACACTCATCACCCTTTCCCACTGGTGCCCCCTCCTCAAACCAGTTTGTCCTTTGCTTAAGCCCGAGCTGCACATGCAACCCCCTCCACGTGTTACAAGAATACATTTCTTTTTAGTTTCATTTCTTCCCTTTTAATTCTTTAGCATGATATGGGATTACTGGTTGTACATTTGAATGACTACATAGAGGAAGTAAATGTTTTGTGATGTCTGGAGTCGAGTTCCTGACATTTTGGTGTAGAAATCTAAGTGACTCAGAAATGTATGAGGACAAATGAGGGGGGGAAATGGAGAGGGGCTGAGTACACAGGCAGTGCCATGCACAGGTAAGCTCTGCACCACACCCACCTGCGTCTGAGTCCCCGAAGGTTCTTCCGGGGTAGGCTGTTAGATGATGGGAGTGGAGGGGATGGGGTTGGAGTACAGAAAAGTGAAGGGAGGAGAGTGAGAGGTTTCTAGAAGTAACAGGTAGGGGTAGAGTGACAATGTGCAGGAGAGGGTGGGACGTCCAGCCCCATATTTGACCAGATGTGTCAAATATGTCAGTGTAAAATAATAGTTTGCCTTTGAGATCAGGCGTTGAGCTAAACCTACTGAATATTGTGTCTGTATGAAGGTTTTGATCGATGTAAGTTTGTATCTGCCTTTAGGCCACAAAAGAGCCAACGTATATCACTGTTGGACAGCAGAGTTTGTTGCACAGTGGAAAGTAAAAACAATTAGTGACATTACAAAAAGTATAAAATTTACAGAAGAAAAGGGAAGAAATATTCTAAAGTACCATAAATGCAGATAATACATTAACTTTTAGAACTGAAATCAGACTATATCTGAATATATTTATCCTTATTATTTCTTCACATTAAAGAATACTAATGACCTCCTATGTATTATAACAACCAAAAAAAAGTCAAAGCTAAAACCTATCAGATTAAGATACTTAACTAACTTATACTCTGTTAGGTATTGTTGGATGTTGTGAGTAACGTACAATAGATATGTACAAACAAATCAGTCACCAAAGCAACCCAAAAGAGAAACATCCACACATCAGAACAGAGAGCAGAGGAAGACGAAGCCCCCGAGGTACCTGAGATCTCGTGCTGCCTCAGCTCATTGTACTTGTACGCTTGCTCCATGGGCTTGATGGATGTGTGGTAGATCTTCCGCAACCTCTCGATAGCCGCTGGAGGACAAGAAGAAAGAGAGAATATAAAAATCTTGTTTTTTAATAAATTAGAAGAAGGGCAGTGCGCATAACAGGGAACATTTTTATTTTCTTGATAGAGCACAAATGAACCGGCTCTTATGGTACAGGTCTTAGTTTTAATTGATAGCCATGAGAACCAGCTTTTGAAATGCACGTCTACTTTTGACACTCTTCACATGTTTTACATATACTGTAAAACTTTAATTAATTTCCAAGGCTTTTATTTACTTCAGTATATGAAATGACCTCGTCTTTATTTAGGAGAGATGTCTTTACGAGATGGACCTTTAATTATTTTTAAACAACAATTCGTGCACAGAAATGATGGGAGAGACAATAGTCTCCCCCTGTAAACATCATGCAGGAAGCTCTGAGAGACAGTACTCACAGTCTGTGGATGCACTCATATGAATCTATCTCCAGCTGATCTTTACCCTGATTTTTCACACTGGTATGCATACTAGCATTATTCTTTCTTTCTGGCCAGATGTTGAAGTTCATCTTTTGTGTGTGTGTCCTCTAACTGAGACTTGCCTTTATTTGTCAAAAAGTGTGGCAGCACCAGGCTTTGCTGTATATGAGTTGCAAGTAATTTCAACAAAAGATCAGAGATTATAAGATTGTTTAAGGGTGTCTTACAAGAAAAACATTCAGTTATGAACTATTTAGCAGCATTTTAAAAAAAGTCAGAAGGACTGTTGAAGTATCTGGTTAAAGCTCCAAGTTGTATTTTATGACTTATTATGTAAACCCCGTTCTACAAGACTTTCATCTACTGCATCCACTCTGAACCTTACCTGCATAGTCTCCTGCTTTTTCATCAGCTGCAAGCCGCAGCGTCTCGTCAATGTGAGATCTGTCTCTGAGGACGCTGGAGGCTAAATCTTCCTCTTCTGTAAAAACATAAACAAATTCAACATGGTTCAAATCCCCAGACTGTAATTTAATGGTCAAAGCTGCAAAGCAATCCATCGTCAGTTCATTATTAAGTTCATACTGGGGCTGAAAACAGTCACACATGTACAGTAGATATTCTTCAGAGGTCAATCATAATCATATTTCTGGTGCATATGGATCAATAAATCCTGCATTTTAATATTAATCATCACTGCTTGGAATTTGAGTTTTACTCAGAGATGATGGCAGAAACACTGGGAGACAGTTTTCCATTGGATACCACAATCTGACCAGACATAATCCATATTTGAGCCGTGCACATTTCCAAATGCTTATTGTTAAAATGCTTAAGGTTATTGTACAGTAATGTCTTCACTTCCATCTATCTGTCTTCATTTTCTCTTTCCGAGTAAAAAAATGTCACAATGCAACAATGCCAAAAAAACATTTGCAAAGTGCCTAAAGTGTATAAAACTATTACTTATTGGTGGTTATTGTGTGATAGATGTCTTTTTACATTTCTGTCATTTTGATACGTACCAACACAGACCACGTAGAGAGGCCATTAAAAAATAAGTGGATCTTTTCCCTCTGTTCTGAGAACATTGCTTTGAAGGAGAATCAAGTTTTTTTAAATCATTTTATTTTGAAGGATTGTTTATAGGAAAAAAAATTGACTTTCCTTCACAGGTAACACATTTATTTGGTGAGTTTTTTTGTGCATTTTGCACCTCATAACATATGTGCATGTGGTACTGTACCACTCATCTTCCCATAATATATATGTGTGTGTGTGTGTGTGTGTGTGTGTGTGTGTGTGTGTGTGTGTGTGTGTGTGTGTGTGTGTGTGTGAACATGACTGCTTTACAGTGTGTCGTGCCCACTTTCAAACAGATCAGATTGCTTAGATCACAGCTGTTGGTACAATCAGTTCTTAATTTAGAAAGCAACGGCCGCAAATAAACAGACAAAGACATTTGTTTGGCATCACCATGGGCTTTATAACAACAGCAAAGATAAGACCACCACAAAGACAGAGAGGGGAGAGGGACTTCCCCAATTTGCCATCAGACGGGGAGGAGACCTCAGAGCTGGACTGTGTGTCCCCATCAGTAAAATACACTATGAGACAATGGTGCACAATCCTCTGTCTTTTGTCGTCTATATTTACCATCCTATCACAGACTGATCGTGCTGTGAGGACTGTCCTTGTGTGCCTCAGACCAGGCCTCCCACACAGTCCCACTACAGGCAAACCAGCTAAGGCTTTGAGTTATACATAGGAGCAGATGGGAAGTCTTTCTCGTTCACACTTCCATGTGCTGGGGGGGGGGGGGGGGGGGGGGGGGGGTTAAGTCCTAGTATCCACCTACCTAACACTTCCCGTAGAGTTGTTTGGGCCTTTTAAGTAATAACAACATGTTAGTGGAATACTAGATCTGATAGCTGTGGCTTAATTGGAGCCATACAATTGTAAATCAGATTGTGATAACACATCATCTAAATTTTGATCTTGTTATGCAAACACATCATCAGCATACTTTCTGTCAGCACAGCCCCGTTTGGGTCAGCCCACTGGCACAGAGAACAAATTAACATAGTGTAAATGAATCCTTGACTTCATCTTGATTTAACCCCTCAGCTGCATTGCTCCTTTTTTTTAAAATCACAGCTTTATAAATATACTAATATACCATTTTATATCTTTAGTGAGCCTCATTATAAAAAACAACAACTCATGATTAGTGATTAACTCGGTGGGGAAGTTAAAAGATCTTTTATCAGGTTACTATTGCGGACAGAAATGTCCATGTATGCCTCTTTACACATCATGTGCATTTCTGTCACTTTATTTAGTGATCTTGAAGTCTTCCCATAGGTGTTAACGTTTATGGACATAAATCTGATGATTGCAAAGTAATATCAGACAGAACTTTAAAAGATATGAAAATTATTATAATTAAGCCTCACAGTGACAATGTTTCTGGATAAGCAGAAAATTCCAGTTAAAGTCATATCAAGACTCAGCTTTCTGTAGAGCAGTTAAATGGACTGAACTCCTGTCAACCTGAAGATCTATTATTCTATATCTGTAACAAGTTTTTGTGAAACTAAAGGCTGTCAGTGATGAATATTTATGACTGTATTCTTACCACGCAACAGTGAAATCACAGAAAAGGCTGTAATGATGTAAGATGACAAGTTTCTTTCACTGCGGTTTATATATCATTAATGCTCATAATTGCTAGATTTGGTTTACTATATTACAAATCGCACAGTCAAAGTGAAGACACAATAACACGGCTGCATCATCTCTGAAATCATGAACTCTTCCTGCTCTTTCTCTGTGCTCTTTAAATGTCTCTGAGGCTTGCTTGATGGCGGTCTGCACAGGAATATATAGAGTGAATTAATTTTAGAAAACTCACAGTTGGCTTTCTGCACCGTGCCCTGGGTATACAGCCACTCGCCACATGCTCAATGACCGCATGTGTTTTGGGGCCAAGAGTGAGAATGGCATGTCCCTTTGGCCAAAAGTGATGTTGCATCATATGACAAATAAGTTTGTTTACTCGACATGAGTCAAATGGAGGCAATAAAGTTGTCTGCCAACTGAGGTGGGGATAGAAATCCATTCAGGGGGATCAATTTCAATCAAGCACGTAGCACCAGAGGAAGCAAAATGTTGCATTCCAAAACTTTCACAGGCAAAATAAATAATATTAAGACCATACAAAAACTCTACACATTGACATATTGTATGGCCCATGACTGAATTGAGAGCCCAACTGTTGCTCCCTTGCAGTGTTGCAGCGATGACACACACTGCTGTTTAAGCACCTCTGATTCTCCCCGAGTCAACCTGCTATAAATAATCCTGTGTAATGTTGCTCCCAGCACAGTGCAAGAATAAGAGAAGCCAAAAGGTTAGCTGTCAGAATAAAAGGAGGATATGAGCAATGCAGCAATCCCTAAAACGATTCAGCAGCTAATCTATGAATGTCAATGAGTACTTAAAAAGGATTTTGAGAGACTATCAGGGGTTGTTCTCAAGGAGGTTGAACAGGATTTGGTGCACAGCCTGTATTGCCAAAACCATGCAATGTCACTGAATTCACTATCCCGTGATATGATAAGTCAGATGATTGCTACATGCCTAAATGCTAACTGTGCTGGTTAACATGACCTTTAGAAGAAGTGATAATATAAAATATAACAAATATTTCAAAGGAAGGAGTCCATCTGAGTGAACACTTAGTAAAGACTTGGCTCAAGATGGGATGAATCACTCAGTGAGAACGAGTTTGTTTCTGTCACTGTCAGAGATGTCAAGTTCCACAGGGCGCTGATTATTATGATTCCACATGGGCTAGTCCCATTTCCAAAGGCCCTAAGTCCAGCGCTTTAAAGTGTAGGACCTGAACATTTCATAACATTTCATACACTGGACATGCACTTTTCTTTAACTCACAAAACACAGTTTTCTTCGTCAATGGATTTTTTTCTCCCCTTATTGCAACCATCAATTAAATTAAGATATTCCAACTAATTTGAACCTTTTTAATTATAATTTGTGAAGATATGGGACAAGGATGATGGACATCTACCACTCCATTATGAGTCTGTATCTAAAAACACTCTATTTTGGGGCAACATGGAGGATTAGATGACCCCTACCCCTTGACCTCTTAAGGAAAGGACATACTGCCCACACAGTGCAAAAATAAAGGGCTTGGGCGTATTGGTAGACCCAAGAATGGATCTTGAGGAACATATCCTATCTCTTCAATGTTCCAGGCCTGTCCTCGCAGCTCTCAAAGATTACTCAAGCTTCTGGGACTTGAGTCATCACTCAGAAGGGTCGCGTCTTTTAACACTACCCTCTTGAGTGGGCCTTAACTGCTGCGAACGTGTTAACACCATCCAATCCAGTCGATCCCTGATGGAAGCCCTGCCACAAAGGTCTGCAAAGATCAGAGAGGTAGTGTTGCCTGCACAGGGCAGGCCTTGCATCAGTGCTCAAAATTAACCCTGCAGGCGCCAGGGGAGTTGAAGCACGGACATCTGCTTGGAGGACCGTGTATCCTCAGTGAGCCCGTTGCCACACAACCCCCCCTCAGTTTAGAGCAACATTCTGGTGGCATCAGGACATCCAGGAGGAATGTTGGGGATTTAAGCCCACCACAGCCTCAACAGCTGGGTAAGTCATACCTCTACTATAGATCCTTGTGCAGAGGCTATTTATCATCATCAGAAAGAATGTCAATCAGCAACTGTCTGTAAGAACATTTTGGCCATACATTTGAATTTCAATTTACAGGTAGCACTTTTTTTCAAATGAATGAGGTCCAAAAACGTGTGTAGTTCATGGGACATCACAAACTTTGGATCCAAAAAGATCTAAAACTGTCAATGTGATATACAAATACCTAACTAGAATATTTCAATATATATTAGACAATTTAAAAAAAAGAAGAAGCTTGTAGAGGTATTTGCATATGCTAATATTCTTGATGAACGTGCAGCAAATAACAAAAATCTCTTCACCCTTTATAAAATCATCCTCACCCTTGTTATGTTTTTATAAACACATGTCTGTGTGTGCCAGTACGTATCTGCAGTTTTGTGCATTTGCCCTATATATATATCAAGTGTCTGTGCATGCGTAAAACCCCAGGATCATGTTCCGCCTGCTGCACAGAGAGGGTAATAGAATTAAACAGAACATGATGAGGGCCGCAGGCCTGACACATCCCGTCAGAGGAATTATCCTGAGCAAAGGTGGATTCAGGCTTCATTAACTGAAGGCCATGAGATCAACCAGAAAAAGGATAAATGAAGAGTGATTGTTTTCATTCAAATTTACCAAGAGAAGATTATATTTTACAAAGGCACTGGTTTTACATCAAAGAATGGCCTCCGGCTAACTTCAGGAGGACACAGCATACAGATTCTAACACTTGAAATGCTAAAATAAATCTAGAGCTGTGGAAATGTGCATGATTCTCCCATAAGCAGAGGTAAGAGGTGTCATGGCAGTCAGCAGAGCTTGTGCAGGGCATGGTGAGAAGAGGCCACGGATGGCAACAGGTGGCACAACTTGTGGAGCTAGTACTCCCCCAAAGTCAGAAATAGACCCACAATGGGTCAGAGGATGGACAGAGAGGGGGCCAGAATGGCTGCATCCTATTTTTAGGGTTTTGACCGTTAGCCAGTGAGGAGACTCAGAGACATTCACATCCCGTAGACATGACTATGTAATATACAAACTAACAGAATGACAGCTACTGTGCGAGGACCAGTCATGTTTAAATCAAACGCCTGGACAATAAAACATTTTTCATTATTTTCTTTTGACATGTATCACACACATCACGTTTGTATTTCAGTCGGACAGACTTGACATCAAACAGCTTATTAAATTCTAGATGTTGGTGTACTCTATTTCAAAGTGAAAAACTTACCATCAAAAACAAACAACAACATTATTGACTTAAGGGTTGCACCTAGCCCTTGAAGACCATCTTATGTGAGATTGTAAATCCTTTAAGAGGTCACTTAGAACTAAATGAATTTGAGTGACAGGCCTCAAAGAAAGGTGCCACAGCAAAGGCACTTTACTCTGAGGTGTTGATCTGATGCCTATATCCCTGCTCTCCTGTTTAGAAGCCAGTAAAGGACATCAAGTGCCCTTGGGCCTTGGGGGGCTTGTCTTAAGGAGGGGTGTGTAGTAGGGCAGTCAAGTATGACTGACGTGTCCCCTCCACTATGACCAGCGGAGGGATGTCCCAGACATGCCACATGCCTTCAGAGAGGAACACGTGGAGACAGTGAGCCTTTACATTTCATGTCCCCTCTGTGCAAAGTGAGGAGGCTAAATATGTTTTTACTGTATCGAGGATGGATAGTGTTACCATTCAAGTATAAACACACTGATGTGAAGATCTAATCAAGATCCCTAACAGGTTGTGACATATCCATCTATAAAAAGAGCCCTTAATGCTACAGTTTAGCCATATGCTGTGATGACATTTGCATTAATGACATTTATATATACTGCTTTAGCAGCTTTCTTTAATCCCTCTCACACTTAAAGACCACAGATGACTTCGGAAACTGAACACAGCTTAGTTAGTGTTGGGTTTCTTGCAACCTTATAATAACCCAATAGTTACTATAGAAACCTGTGTTTACTGCTACATGACAGAGCAGTGATGGGCTGACATAAAACCCTGGAAATTAGCAGGTTGGTCACATAACAAAGGTCATGAAAGATGGACGTTATTTCTCACTTCACATGAATAAATGCAAAAGAGGTCACAGTTAGATGACGTCTCTGAAATTCACTCGGGGATTGCCAATGGTGTCTTCACACTGCTACACCAGAACATGACTTTGCCTACGTATACACACAGAGTCATTCAAAGCATTGCTCATATAATAACTCTGGGATGTCCGCTATTTCCACTCATTGTCATGGTGTCCTTGCTTGCAGGCAATACCATGCAATCACTAAAATCAGTAAATGCATTTGATGTGATCAGCTGATTACGACTTTAACGTAGTTGGGATCAGAAACATGTGCCAGAATTGTGGGTAAGATTTCACAACAAGATTACCATGCCAACATGAAGGCAACGCTGTTACAAAATGTGCCCAGAATCCTCTGAGTTTGAGTGCGAGGATATAACATTCATGTCTTAGCTTTTGAGCAGAAAAGCTGTACAGCCTAGAGCTGTTAGATAAGTTATGATGAAATGATAGCAAATCGATTTAACAGTCCTTTGGAAGGAGATTATCTCTTTTGCTCCACTCTGCTAGATACTTCAATGGCGTCCCTGGCGGCGATCAAACCAATCAATTGAATAAATAATTACCCGCTGAGTAGCAAGGAGTTCATGATTCTCAAAATGTTTCATAACCTGGTGGGACTGGACTCATAGTTGCTGCGTGCTTGTCGACAAAAAAAATCAATATACATTCGACACAATCAGTCGTTTGAGAGACCACAGAAAGACACCTGCATGGAAATGCAGAATGAAGCCATGAGTTGCAGCCAAAGCCCGGCCCCTCCTGCCTGGAGAATGCATGTCCCTATAAGGCCAACTGCTGGGAATAAATGGCGATTGTGACAGTGCAGAGTGACAGCAGCTGTGCAGTGTATCTAAAGGGAAGCGTGGGGACGGGAGGGGTGAGGATTCAGGGGGTAGGGGGAGTAAATCGGAGGGAGGAACTGTAGTGACTAGTGTTAGGTTTCAGGAGGCCTTCCAATCTTAGACACCTGACAGCGGCCTGGAATATGGAAGCCTGGGCTCGAGCTGCAGAGCTGAACGCCACCCCAAGGACGGACAAGGGTGACGGACAAGGGTAATGCTCGAAGCTCCAGTCCGTACACAGACACCAGGCCACATATTTAGAATGGGTAATCTGGGAAAGGTTGTTGTCACTCTGACATTGAACTATATGAGTGCCATGTGATTGACTTTATCATGGGATTGTAATGATCCCTGCAGTTTATGATATTGTGGATTATCATTTTATTAAATGATGGGTATTGGCAGGTATTTCCAGTCTGGATTAAGATCTCCAAAACGAGTTTTTGAAAATAATTTCAAGAATGAAGCAAAGAGGTCACATCTATGAATGCAGACCTATAAGTGACAAAATGCCCAGTGTCCATTTAAGCTCCTGCATGGCTGTTTCCTCCTTGGTCAGACTGAGTCTTTCCATCAGCTGGTGTCATGCGTTAAGACAGCTGACATGCTGTCAGTCTAGAGCAGAGGCTGAACCATAGTTTGAATAAACCTCACATCCCAAAGTCAGAAAAATGAATTGTTACACATTTGTTCATTCATCAAGAAGCATTACATTGCTGCGTCGTTGCAGTTTTTAAGTGATAATAAAGCACAAATAAGCGCCACCTCAACCACCGGGCACAGAGTTTAATTATAAACTGTGACAGAATTTAAATAGCCATGCTTAGTGGGAAAGAAAGACCTGGATAACATTTCTGCCTGTGTCTATCCTCGGCTGGTGTCACCATGGCTGTCACCGTCTCAACACACTGTGCCTCAAGCAGCCAACCCTGATCAAGCTGCCCCCATAATTTACTCAAGAAAAAAAACAGTTCTAGCTACTCATGTACGACTTTAACACAATCAATATCATTTAAATGAATGCCTCTGATTCCCTCAAGTCATTGTATTATCAAGCTAACAAAGAAATCAAGCATTCATTTACTTACACCACACTCTTATTTCATTCAGCAGCCCTTACCTTGTCCACAAACATAACTCTATAGTGCACCACCCCCCAATAAAACAGGAGCTACCCCCCACAAGTCTGACAAGAAGTCTTACCTGCTGTGGCCTGCAAAAGCAGCAGGGAGAGGAAACAGCAGATCAAGACCGTACCCTTCATGATGGCTGCCAGGAGAACTCTGATAGTCACACAGGCTATATATACCAAGGGAGGAGGGTTAAAGGGCACACAGAGAGAATAGGCGGGGCACAGGAAGAGCCAGCTGGTGGAGGGGCAGAGATTGAGGTGTTGCAGAAGTCACTGCATGCCACAGGGACTGAGCAGCTGACTCTCATTTTTAGAGAGGTCGCAGATTGGGCCAGGGCATCAGTGCACAGCGACCTGAGTTTTATCTTAGTGCTGAATTTCTTAACTTCTCTCTGACAATTTACTAGATATGTGTTTCAGAAACAGGGATCAGGTAAATGTTTAAAATGATTACCACATCTAAAGAGAGGACAATAGCACTCCAGGGGTAAAATTGCTGAGATAAGCAGTAAGGGACTTCTATTAAAAGAAACATTTGCATTTTACACTGTAACTTTCTTTTAACTTTCTTGCCTCAAATTACATTAAAGATAAATTGAAGATGTGCAGAAAGCTTGTTTATGTACCTGTTAAACTGACAAATCAAAGGGTGGTTTGGAAAGTTTAAAACTTCAGTGACAAGTTTTAGCTGGCTATGATGACACGGACTGAAATGAATATGAATGCCTCTTTATGACATACAGAAGCACAGGAGACCAGCAGCAACATGATTGAGTATTTCTAAATTGTTATTTTGAAAGCCTGAAATTGCTTTCATGGGGTAGGTGTCAGGTGAAGCAATTACCTGCACGCTGCTGAAACAGCCTTTGTTGACATATTACACAGCAAAGATTGAGCGATGAATAAGACTGTTTAAAATAGCAGTTTGGTCCTTTTTGGGTTCGAGTTGCATTGTTCAATCTATTCTCAACTACCCTGAAACTTGAGAATGAGCGTAAGGGGTGAGAAAATGAGAGAACGGTTGTCTATGTGTGTTAGCCCTATGACTGAGAGACGATCTGTCCTAGGAAAACTGCACCTTAAATCAAGCATTGATGGATGTGTGGATATTTTAGTCTCAGTTATTTGGCATATTTCTTTGCCTAAACCTTTTGTAAAACAGAAAATAAACCTTGATACATCGTGTTAAAGTTCAGCCTTGGAGATGCTTCTATGGCAGATTTTGTCACCAGGCTAGCTGTGCTAAGCTAATTTATTCAGGAATTACACTGTTCACTATGAGCTATAATAATGCATTGCATAACAAAGGGTGATGATTAAATGACAGCAACAACTTAGCTTCCTTTAAATCCACATTGTAAGGGGTAAATGTGTCTTAAGTAAACAAGGGCCTCATTAGAAGAAGCTTTCAAACTCTCCTTTTTTTTTTTTAAAGGAGGACACAATGTTCACTTGGCTGCCATGTTGTTATCATCATAAGACTGTGTGAGAGAGGGAGGGATGAGAGCTGAGGAGAGGGTATGTCTGCAACATAAAGACCCCCCCTGAGTCAATCCAGAATCCCTCACACAGCTAAACGCTAGGCGGATTACAGCTTTATCACACCGAAACAGACACACTGTGCTGAACATAATCGCACAATTCCACGGGAATCAACATCTCAACTGTAAATTAATCCGAAAATATGGCAGGAGTTTCTACTTAGGAATCTGCATCCCGTATGACTTTGGGAGGCATGTCCAAACAATGCAGCGTACGTTAAACTGTCTCAATCCTGAGGAAGCTGCTCTGGTGGTGGGATGTGGCTGAAAGGCATTATGATTAGTTTATGAGAAAATCTGTGATTTCGTTGATCTTTTTAAAAAAAACAAAAACAATTATTCTTTGTTAATTACAAACGAAAGCCACTGGTGTTTGTTTCTGTATTTTTCCATGTGTGGCTTTAAACTTGTAGCTGAAGCTCTGATGTTGCTTTCACAGACAATTAAAAAAAAAGCATAAACTGACATAATGAGTATTCATGTTTCACAACTGTCGTCAGCCCTGACTAGAAAGTAAAATAAAAGGTTATTTTAGTTTATAAAAACACATGTTATTACCTGATAGGAAACTACTAAATCTAACGTTACAGGTACATTTATTTTGAACTATAAAATTCATACATAAATGGGCAGGGCCAATGTATTTGTAGACTTAAACAAACAGAGTTGTTTTTTGAATGAGTCTGTGATGGTGTGCACACCAGTAGTTTAGAATGAATGAATGCACGTCAGAGGATGAAGGCCAGAGCTTAGTGTCCCCGCTGTACATTTTAACTGTCAGAGGAGGTGGTCAGTCTTAATTTAGCAATGAGCTCCGGACCAAGAGAGGGAGGGGAGGGAGTAAAATCCTGAGCACCAATGAGGCGAAGACACTTGTGCATCGACTGTGAAACTTAAGAGACCACTGGAGAGGAGCTCCTTTCAGCTGGTTGTGTCAAAAACTAGAGCCATCAAGTGGTTATTGTCTCAGAAAAAAAGTCAACATCTGGAAAAAAAACATTTTCTAGAAAGAAAACGGAAGAAAAGGCAAACACACAAGGCCCAATGTGTAAAAAACAAAGTACAAACTTTATTATTCTGTCTTTACAAAGGCACAAGCCTCTTTATCCCCAAAACATTTCTCTTATAAATCAAAAACAAAATAGCTTCTTGATGACCATATGCACAGACTGGTCGAACGAAAAAAGTTACAGAGAACAGACAAAAGTAGAGGGAGAAAAAAGAGCTGCAAAATGAGAAGGGAAACGAGAGATAATGACAATAGATGAGCATTTAAAAAATAAAAAAAAACATGCGAGGGCAAACGGGATAAGATGGAGGACTGGACACTGGGGGAGAAAGTCGGATACACAGCTGTGCAGTTTCTACATATAACCTCAAGAGCTTCAGCTGAGGAGATGCCCCTTCATCCAAAAGAAAGAGGCGGACTCCTATATAGTACTGTAAGTGCTTTGTTAACTTTGTCCCCATTTAACGATCCCCAGGCCCACCCCACTCAGCTAACAATCTGATATGTCCACGTAACATTTCCTAAAACACAGAACAGAGTGTAAAACACATTGACATTAAACAGTTCTGGGATTTATCAGAAGAACGAAAAAATATTAAAAGTGAGGGCTCTACAAAAAGAAGAGCTCGCAAACCGCGTTTTTTGTTTTTTTTAATTTTATATCTAGGATCCCTTTCCTAAAGTGATAAGTACTGGGAATATATCCCATGATTTGATTTGACAGACGTGTCACTTATTTCAGTGCAGCTGACACCAATATTTTTTTTAAAGGGTAGTTCCATGACAGAAAAACATGATAGTTGAAATGTGTTCAAGTAAACACATTATCCAGCCAGCATTTCAAACTTCCATTGATGCACTTATGCAGGGGTTTGTCACAAATAATAATGCTAAACAAATAAAAACTGTGATGTGTCAAAAGCTCTAAAGGTAAATGCAATCTCAGGATACACCAGGTGCAACTTCAGTAAAGTAACCTGATGAAAAGAACTTAGTAAAAAAATTACATGGAATGTCAAATTTACAATGTGGAATTTCATTTCCACAAATCTGCCTTTAATAGTGCACACAAAAGGGGGAAACTGTTGCAAACAGAGATGTGGATGCAACCAGAAGTCAGTGTTAAGATACATTATGAAAACTTTGGGGGGGAAGTATCAGGAGCGCTTCAATGAAATGAGAAAACCAGCAACCTGTTCATCTTTAAGGCTAACTTAACAAAATGAACATAAGTGGAAATGGGGAGAATAACCGGGAACACGTATTCTAACACAACCTGGGTTTTAGGCCTGTTTGGAAAAGATTCCAGTTGCCACCCAAACAGCACACATCAAGTGTTCAGGTACGCCTCTCAGACCCAGGGCTGTGTTAAGGCTGGCTGCACCGTGCCTCCCTGCTACCATGGGTTATCAGTAAGGCGAGCTGCTGCCACTCTCAGCTACATGTCAAAAGTTCTGTCCGTCAAACAACACTTTTCATGCAAAGAAAAAAATAAATCTATGCAAAAAACATGTAAATAGTATTGTGCACTTGACAAAGAGCGCGCACAAGGACAAATGATCTATGTAAGGAAATGCATAGAGCATGTTTTGTAGACCTCCGTTACACATTCAAACTATTTCTCAAAGCTTTCCCATGAGTTTGACGTGTACTCTTGTTTGATATGCGTCCTAACATCTGGACAACAAACTAGATCCTTAAGGGCTAGATACATCCAACTCCTTTACAGGTGATTGTATGTCAGTCATTTTTTTTTTTTTTTGTATGTGTGAGTGCTTGATTTCAAGGCAAAGCAGTGCTTTTGCAGACTTCCAGAGTCTGGGATACAACGAAGCTCTGCTGATTAAGAATGCAACAAAGGGACAACACACACACATCAGTGGAAATCACTCAAGATCGCCCACAGATTAGCTTATTTAAACAAGCCAGGTACTTTCATATTCGAGAGGGGAGGATGTAAAAAAAAAAAAGAAATGTCAAAGCATTTTTCTGACCGGCCAAAAGTATAAAGAAAAAGGGGGATTACTGGGAACCCAGCCCAGTAAAAGAATCATGACAAACAAATAAAAAAAATAAAAAACAAACTTGTGAACCAGTAAGCGCGCTCTTTTTTTTTTTTCTTTCTTCGAGCGTTGCTTCATTTCCTGTGAAATGGTTCGCAGTAACAAGAAGCTTTTTTTTTTTTTCCAGTACAATCACTTTAACTCGCTGGCTGATGGAGCCATAAAGAAACAAAACATGTAAAAGTAGACTTCACAAGAGAAAAATAACATCATCTGTCCTCCAGAAGCCTACAAGGTGGAACTTGAGTAGAAGTCTTGTTAGCTCACAGTGTCTCTCCACACAGCTCAGAGGAGGAGGTTTAAAGGATGTTTAACGGAGATGCTCTGTGTCGGGTGGTGACAGCGCCACACTTCAGGGCTTTTTGCTGACTGTTTCTCCTGTTTTGCCGAACTGTCGTATGACTTCAGGGGAACAGTCCCGGTGATTAGCAGACACATGAAATTCTAGTTTCCAGTTTAACAGAGTGCTTGTAGGTCAATCAGCGAAGACGTCGCTCTAAAAACCTTTCTAACGATTATTAAGAAGACATGAGTTTGTGAGTGAGAAAGCAGAGTGCTGAAGGTAAGCGAGAGAAAGGATGCAGAAGAGACTGCATGTATATGTAACTACGTGTAAACCTATTCGGGCTGCCTTTCAACATGTTAGAGTGTATACTGACAAGGAAAAAAAAAAAACAACACAAAAAACAAAGAGTGCTTCAATCTGTCTACCAGCCCTAATAATGTCCACTGAACAAGAGTGATGTGGGTTTGTAGCATCATGTAGCCCCGGTCAGCTCGGGCCTTTTGATTCTAAGTGTGTGTGTGTGTGTGTGTGTGTACGTGTGCGTGCAAAGACGCCGGGGCTGAACTCAGGGCAGAGAGCAGTCGTCAGGCCCGTCGCTGTTTGAGGCCGTGTCTGAGCCCGCCGCATCAGAGAGCACCCGACCAGAAGTGACAATGACCGCCCTCCGCTGCTCCTCCTCGCCGATGCCACCCTTCCCCTGGTTGCCCTCGATGTGCTGGATTGCCTAAGGAGAAAAGCGTTGGAGATAAGAGATGTCAGGGACAACAGCACCCTCTAGTGTTCACATGCAAAAACCCATTCCAAGCAGAAACGAAAGGTCAGCTTTACACTTCTATTAGTCTGCATCTTACCTGAACGATGGTGTCCAGGTTCTGTCGAGATGTGGAGACCGTATTGATTACAGATGTTTGGCCCATGGTTACCACGGTTACATGATGGGGCTGTGGAGGTTGGACAGGTGCAGGGACGATGACTGTAGCATGGTGTGTAGGTGCAGGAGGGGTAGCTGGGGCCAACACCTGCTAGAGAGGAGCACTTATTATTCAATCTCATCTTACAAGTCATTGCTTACAAAGCCAGTTAAACTCTGTCTTGTCGTGGAGCCGTCAATACGGTAATTTACTGTTACTCAGGTCATTCTAAAGTAATTCATAGTGTTATTGATTTGAGGTCGTATCGCTCAGCTTTGCTTGAGGTCATCATGTGACTGCTCCAGACTGTGTCCATCACATTTCACCAGAAGCGCCCTGCCGCCTCAAGTAGTGAACGGCAGACAGCAGACCGGCCGATTGATTTGGCCTCGTGTTCAGAGAGGGTTAGCCTGCAGAAACGGGATACTGTGGCTGTCAGGGCAGGAGACGGGCACAGCAGAGACATGTGTGAGCCGCTCATTTAACACACCGTTAATGAGCCTCGGCTGTTGACAGCTCTAACTCTGGACGTGGAAGAGGCCGTCATGCGCAACATCCACAGTATGGTGTAAGATTAGTTCTGGTGCGCGTGGGCCGTTACATTTGATACTTTGATATTTAATGATATCACGTTAGTTAATGATTGATAGTATCAAATAGGAAGAAAAGCTCAAACAAAAACCGAACTTCAGTCATATTTTCGACCAAAAGCAGCCATGAGTGAAAGTTGCTCATACATGCAGTTGCTGCGGCATCAAAAGGTATCAATATTTTTGTATTATTACCAGCACCAAATCTAAGTTTAAAATTCTGCTATAATTACAGCACTATTCTCTGTGTGTGTGTGGAATATGGAGGGAGTACAGGAATTTGGTTGAAGCCGCTAGACGGGTTTATGCTATATAGAGAGCTGATATAAAGTTCAACATGAAGAAGTCCATTTTTGAGTCAGACTAGAATGAAAGGGTTTCCAACCTGTGGGCTGTGTGCTGGAGTAAGGTCTCTCTCCAGCTGCTTGTGCTGCTGCAGGTGTACAAGGCCCTGTGTTTGGGACTGCTGCTCCTGGACCAGCTGGGCGATCACCTTCAGTTTCTCAGGGTACATCTGAGCATCCAGGGAGCGCATCTAACATAGAGGCAGGGGGGGAGGGGGGAGTGTGAAACAGCAACTCAAACAATGATAGAGGCTGGGTTTTGGGAAATACAGCCAAAGTAAAAAAAAAGTCCTTTGAATGAGGTCAAAGGTCAGTGCTATATTTTTTTCTGTGAAATTCTGACAATATTTCACTTCTATATGTATGAGCAGGTGATTCTGCCTGTGCTCCTCTTACCTGACTTAATAGCTTAGTTCATAAACTAGCATATTAGCCAGCTTGTGAATTAGCCTTTTGCACAGGCCATTTTGCAGAAGTGACACCAAAAAAAACAAAAAAAACGCAGAAATGACAAACAACAGCAACCCACAAACAAATCAGTGAAATCATGGCGGCTAAGTTGACCTTTTGTTAAACACTCTATGGTCTGGTTGTGGTTTCACATTTCAGAAAAAGACTAAAAACTGTGTGCATGTTGTGATCATTACCTGATCTTCCAGCATCATCCTGACTGAGCGCTCTTTCTCCAGCTGCTGCCTTAACTCAATCATCTCCCTCCGTAAGTCCTCGCTCTTTTCCTCTTCCAGGATGTCTGGTGAGCCGATCCCTTCATCTTTCTCCTCTGCACGCCTCCTCTTCGGAGAGGAACCACTTAACTCCTGGGAGAGTAAACAGAAATTGGACACTTTTAGTCTGAATGCTAAACCTGATCATTCTGAAAGCCAGATAATGGTTTTGTTTGTTTGGACAGGTTTCGGAAAGGCATTGCTTTACTTGTATGATTCGTTTGAGCTGATTGTTCTGCTGCAGTAGCCGCGTCTTCTCCTGCTCCAAAGTAAAAATGTACTCTGCTGTCTGTTGCAGGATGGCGGCCTGGGGGGGGGGAAACAGAAGCACAATAAAGTTACAGGTCTGTTATGAAGCTAAGTGCAGACCTGTACGGCCACCTCGAACTCATCACCCGATTGAAATCTCTCCATGTGACCCACCTTACTCAGCTTCTCTCCATCACTGTGTGGGATGAGTGTTTTAAGTGACTGGAAACCAGAATTGATGCTCTGCATACGCCGACGCTCGTTGCTGTTGGCAATCTCTCGGCGAATTCGCCTCTCTTGGTCCCGAGCTGTTTCTGGGGTCAGAGGAATGTTGGCCAGGCTAGAGGGAGGACAAAGGGGAGGATCGATGTCAGTCAGACATAAAGTTTAAAACACAACTTGAGTTATCTGCCAAATCCTTCTTTTACTGCAAACGTTAACGCACAGCTGAAACCTTGTAAAATGTTACGCAACTGTTTTCTTCCTATGAGTGAATCACCAAATTCAATGAATAAATAATCACCTTTTGTTTTCTGACTACCAAACTTGCTACTAACTAACTTGTTTAAGAACCTCCAGTTACAGGTGAATAATGACAGCCTTCATTTAAATACCCTTTTACAGTTGTTTCACGCTGAAAATGTCACTTCTATTATACAGATGATAAAGTAAGAATTCATCCATAAATTACATGTTGCTACACTTTTTGGAAATCTCCCAGTTTAATCTTCTTTTTAACTGTAGATGTAAGATTATTATTTTCCACCTATGTCAAGTAAAGATACATCAGTGAAATATCCCTGTGATCAGAGTACCGTCTGTCTAACTCAAAATGTGACATGTTGTCTTGTGACTTCATCTGTTGTGTCAAAGGGTCTTTTTGGGAACTGTCTTTGTTCTCTGAATCTGAGAGAATGGCCTTAGGCATTTTGCTGGAACAACTCTAAACTGTAGGATCTGTGAATTATCTATGAGCGTGCATTGCTGCTGGCTTTTGAATCACCTCCTTTGTAATGACATTGCAGCAGAATGATAGGTAAGCAATATGTATGGATTGGATAGCTTTACGTATCTTCTTAGCATCAACATCAACAACAAAACACGACTTTTCACAGTGGTGTTCAGAGCATGTTTGTCTTTCACGTCCATAGATAGTTTTCTATGAGCTCTTAAATCATTGCAGGATAAGATTGCTATCCTAATAACGAGTCATTTTCTGATTGTCACATTAATATGTTTGCTTCACAATCCAAGCTATGGTGGAGATTATAGGGCATGCCAATGTGTGCTGCCATTGAAACAGAAGAACTGATATTAGTGATCAGACTAATCAATAACAGCACACCTGTAGAAAAGAGTTGGTTAACTCCAGTCGTACGCTTCTGGGATGAAAATATGCCATTGAGTGATATTCAGTTCAGGGGAAATTCTAAGCGAATTTCCTCCAACATCCACTGTGTATCAAGCTCAGTATCTCTGGGACCCTCTCTAACCGAGCCCTTATCTGTACTGACTCAGCTGCCCCAGTGCAAACATGGGGAACAATTGTGCAGACACAGATGAGAAAATGTGTGTGTGGTGTGTGTGGACACAGTCACACACAGCACAAGTACCAACACTGCAGTGGCACATCCAGCAAACCACCCACTGCCAAAACTTGACCAACTGAGCATGTGCTCGAAAGTATCACACCAACCAAAACCACGACAAGGATCAGCACGGTGTTCAGATTTACACAGGAGCTTAAGCATGTGGCATTAAAAAAAAAAAGCTAAACCAATTAATTTATGGATTAATTAGTCATAAGAAAACAATCATGCAAGTACAAAGATAGCTTGTTAATTTTAGGTAACTTTTCAAGCAAAATGTTTGTGACTAATGGAAGATTTACTTTGATTAAGCCTGACGTCAAAACAACTTAATAATGGGTTTATTGAGAGTTCAAAAAAACAAAACAATATCTGAAAACACATCCACAGACTATAAGAAATATAGCCGGGCATATTCTTTGTATCTGATATTTAATTGATAAATAGAAATAATGTTGTTGAAAATAGTATTTTTTTATGTTACTTTTACAGCAACAACTGAACACAGGCTATTTGTTTTTATGTTATTAATTGTAGCACATGCTTAAGACTAGTTGGAGCCAACGTGATGTGTCTCTTTTCTTATTGAATGCGAGTCTGAAAAGCATAAACAGTCTGCCAGAGCTGTTTTTGAAAAGATTCTTCCCGATATCAACAACAAATTACAGCGGACTTCATTTCCCAGACTGCCCTTGTCCCCCACAAGCAGCCAGCAGTAAAAGCGGCAGATCCTTCCGCCTCCCTCTTCAAACAAGTCTGCGGACGTATCGAGGGGCCTTCCGCGACATACACACCCCCTTATTAAAAACACACTTTTAAATTTTTTTTGCCTCGTAGCTAACGAAAAGTCTGTATTTGCTGGACACACAGGGGGGTTAAGTGGTTACAAATCCCCCCCCAAAAAAGACCCTCTTCTCCACACGGTGCCCGACACCACCTCCGTGCTCCGAGCAGACTTTTCGTGTCCTCCGCCATTATAACAATGCGGCAGGCAGCATGGCAGTGGTGCGGGGTGAAAAGACGCAGTGGAGGTGGCTCGATTGTGCGAACTAGAGGCACGGAAACCCACTTTAAACTATCGCTACGTCGAGTAGGGGATATTTGGACAGCGTTTGTGTTATTTCTGCAAAGAAGTGAACGACAACACGGCGCCATAAACAGGAAACACACGCCAGACCCCCTCATCACGTTAAGCACAAGCCACAAGCATGGCCGCACTACCCACAATAACTTCGGATCGCTCTGAGTGAAATGAGCAACCCCAACGATATGAACGACAAGAATAGACCCTTTCACACTGAATGACATCCACTCATGTAACCGTACTCATTTCTTACACAAACCACGCCGACTAAATGTAACACTGAGGGGTAATTTGAGGATAAATAGAGCAGGATGCGCTCTGGAGAGGGATCGCAGCGTGGTGTGCGGGGAACCACGTGGTTTATGTTTGTTAGCTTCAAAATACATCTTTTTCGTGTCTAAATGTGAAAAATAAACCATTGAGGAGGTTGTTAAGATCTGAACCAGACCACCCCTCTGCTCGGACACTATTTATTTATTGTGTTTGTGGATTATTAATGCCCCCAGCTGCCCGTGAGTGAGTCGTGTACACAATAACAGATCAGATGAAGCATGTTGCCTCACCGCCGTCGTTAAGTGCGTCTGCTCCAAACACATGCCTTTTAATAATACTAATAATACACACACAACGTAGGGGGGTGAAACGCAGGTATACATACCTACAAAGACCTCCAATCACTTCTTTCTCCGTTTTCCTGAAATGTTGCAAAGAGGGCACCTTCTGAGCTGGTACCATGAAATACTCCATGCTCGCCTTTCGCCAGTTTGGTCCCCCCCTCCCAACCTCCAAAAAAAATAAATTAAAAAAACCAGCAAACAGTCTCCGTAAATCAGAGAAAGATAGTGATGTTCTAGAGCACAACTCCCGTATCAGACGCAGGATAAATCCTCAAACAAGATGTGGATCTCTCGTCCTTGTGATGTAGTAGTTTCGGGCTGCTGAGAGTTGTAATGTTACTCGACTTCCAGCTGATGGGGTTCCCTCGTTGTGTGTGGCGCTCTACCTCTCTCTCTCTTTCTCTCTCCCTTCCTCCCCTTTGCTTTCTCTCTGCATGACCGTGTGTGTGTGTGTGTGCGCAGCTGATCGGATGGCTTTCAAGGCGGGAAACAGCTGGTAGGAGTCACACTGCACTACCAAAAAGCCTCCTTCCGCAGAGACGAGGGACTGCATGTAAACAAAGGACTATTTAGCGCAGATACACAGCGACAAAATGTGTCGACAGAGGGACTCATCTGGCTTAAATAACAATAGAAGAACAACACTAAAAGCTGATTGGTAATTAGATATACAGAACGTGTTCAAGCACTAATCTTAAAGTCAAAGCAAGTCAATAAAAACATGCCCCCTTTCTTTAATCTTGCTTCATTGAAAGAAATTCTACATCTATGAAAAGCAATTTTAATTTGCACCTATTAACGTTAATGTGAACAGGTAATTGTAACCACATTGCCTGGAAACATTTTTTATAGCAATGACCTAAATGTAAAAATGCACCTAGACAGCTGATAGTGACTAAAGAGCGGGACTGCTGTAGGGGCGGATACACCGACAGCTGCGATAAGAGAACAAGAGAGGGATCAGCTGACGGCTTGGCGGAGCTGCACAGCAACAGCGCACCGGGGAGGGCTTCTGGGGACAGACTGCCGCCTGGCTGACACTACACGGTCTGCCGCGTGTTTTTTTTTTTCTTCTTCTCCTCAACATTTAGGGTGTAGCAGTGGTTGTAAGGGAGATTAAAGAAGCCTACAGTAAACCCAATTAGAGGCTGTGCGACGCGCGTGCAGCGAAAACCAGACACAAAAAAAACACACAGGCAGTGATTTGGCTTTGCAACCGGAAATGTGAAGAGCTGCGAGAACAGCTATGATTAGAGAGGCAAACCCAAACGCCACAAACATTTGTCAAACATTAACACATATAACACGGATCTTTTCGGGACACTTACATTTTATTTAGTCTAATAAGGAAACAAAATCTAAGAATAAAACATCAAATAAAACAATATATTTGTTTTATTATTTAAATCAAATGATATTTTCTGCAATAAACAACCTGTAGCCTACGCAGGTTTTTAGAGTCCTTCGTGTAGCCTATTAAATGCCATAACCTTATTATGCATGGAGGTTTGCACAGTTTGATGTAGGCATATGATTATTTTCTTTCTGGGGGCGTGGGGTCAGTGGTGGTTCTAGACCACTTTTACTAAGGGGGCCAAACTGGGGCCAGTTGTTTTGTCAGAGGGGAACATTAAACCCAGGTGAAAAATAGACAAAGATGATCGCTTTAAAAAATATATAAATTATGCCAAATAATAGCGCACATCATTAAATACCATGACATAAATACCATGATTTATATTTGTTTCAGTAACCGTATTTAATACTAGATTGGTGAGTCAAATACTGTGTATGTGTTATTAGGGGGGCTCTTCCTTTTGGAGGGGTGGCCACAGGGGGGACCAAGCTCAGTGTTACAGGGGCACTGGCCCCTGTTGGCCCCTGCCTAGAACCGCCCATGCGTGGGGTTAAGCACTGAACTGCATTTGTATCATATGGTGCCATAAAAAAACATGACTGATGACATCATACGTTTCTGTTACAAACAAGAACATTTAACAACTTTGGATTACAACTTCCTCCAATTAAAACATCAAAACAAAGACTTTTACCTCAAGATGATCAACTTGGTTGAAAAACATTCTGAAGACCACTGTGAACATGTTGGTTATTACAACTCATTATTGTCATGTCTTTTACTACTTGTTACACAGACCAAAACTATTTTAGACTTGATTCCTAGAAAGACAGAAAAAGCAGATAAGGTCAAACCGACCACACAAAATGATCAGACAGCCTATACATTCAAGGCCAGAGATGCAAAATCCTTACGTATGCTAGATGATTCTTTCAAAAGGCCTTCATGTGTTAGATTTATGGAGCACGCTCTGTAACCGAACAGGTCCCATGTCAACATATTTATGGACTTCTATATTCTTTGTTTTAAGCACACTGGGGGTTATGGACTTATAGCTTTTCAGTTATGTAAACAAAAGGCTTGGTAAACCAGGATTTAGAAGCCTTATTATGACTAAAATCTCGGAGGGCTCTTATAGCCGACATGTTTTCACAGTCTATTTCACGCCCTCTAGTGGTCGCATTGGTAATAGGTGAAGAGGCTCCTGAGAATGACAGAAACATCACACAATGAAACACAACATCCTTGAAACTAATACACCATCAGTTTCGTCGAGCTAGATGCTTTCATTGAATTAAAAGTGGCGTTGCTATGTTGTCAGGACTGTGTTAACCAGATTTATTTATAGGTTATATAGCCTATTTATTTCCACGTGAGATAAGAGATTTTTTTTTTTTATCAAAGAAGACTGACATTTGTACATAAAGAACTATAGCTTTGAAATTAAATCAACATCCCTTAAAAAAGTGTTAATAATTCACCAACATATAGTGGGCTATTTACATTTTTGTGTGATTTTATTTTTAGACTTTACACAACTGTAACTTCTATAGAGCCTGCAGGAAGACAAGTTAACCTGGTGACATTTTAATGTAAATGTATTTGTATCGATATAATCATATTAAAAACTTATCATAGCTATATCATAAATGTTTCCATGTAAAAAGAAAATTCTGTCCTACATAACACATTGGCCCTCTCCTGCATTTTCCAAACCCATCCTTGTGTCTTGATTTTCAAATAGGGAAGGAAAAACCATGAAACTCAAAGTGAACCCTTCTGTGACTTGAGAGAGAGATGATGATGAATTAATAACAAGGCTGGAGAAACATTCATTTAATTAATTATATTCTACCAGATATTTTAGAAAGGCAAACATGTCTTTAAAGTGAACAATATATTGGTGCTGTGCTGTGTTTTTCTTAAAGTAGCCTATCTTTACCATGACAACAATAGAAGTTCATCCCACCTGTTGCATATCCATCTCATCCCACTAAGGAATGCACAAAATAGTTTTTTAATAAAACCAACTTGTTTTTTTCTGAATTTTCTAGAAGTAAGCAGAAGTGTGTTTTTAAAATATAAGATACTGAAAGTAAAAATGTCTCATACCAATTCCCAAAGATGACATCATAAATATATTTTTTAGTATGAATGACTAATGAGTGAATGAATGGGTCTAAATCCACACACACAACATCCTGATGACTCATCCTGTCAAATGTAGTTGTAGACAATATTGATTTTTACTTTGTTATCATTGATTTGATTATTGGTTAATTGAGTAATGGTTTAAAGTGTACTTGTTTGGGTATTTTAAATCACTGCATGCACTTTTTTATATTTAAAAGAAAAGTATTGCACTCTTCTTTTTGCTTTTCTGACTTTAGTGCACTTAAGATATATGCCTATAATCTGTTTATAAGATAGATTAATGTCTTGTGTCTAAACTTCTTTGTAGTGTTATGAATTAAAAACAGCAAAACTTGGACCAGCAACATTAATGCTTTCATTTTTACATCAAAATAACGTGTTTTTGTCTTTAAAATAATTGCATTGTTAGCCTACAGTATGTTTTTTTTCTTATCAAGCAATAAGAAATACATTTTTGGACAACCTAAGGTTCCTGAACACAAAGACCAGGGTCATTCCGCTTGACCTGAAATGGCACCATGGGTAAACTGTAGGCAAAACTCTAAAAAAGAAAAAATGCAAATGAGGACAAAATGTAGTTATCTCTGATTTTGTGATTTATTTATGTCTTAAACAACAGTTAACAACAACAATTAGATGTTGCAGGTGTTTTAATTGTAGCCTAAGGATTTATGATGGAGGTAGTTTAGGCCTTTTCATATTTCTAAAGCACACAACTCTATGTATAGCCTACAACTTCTTGACAGCTGAACCAGAAGCACGAGAACAGAGAGGTCGACAGATATCCGGACAATTCAGACCGGATTACAAACAGTAGAGATTTGAACCTTTTCGAAGGTCTGTTGATGGAGGTGATCAGAGCAGAAGCAGGGAGAGATGGCCATGAGGATAGAGAGAGAGAGAGAGAGGGAGGGGGAGAGTTTGGAGAAGAGCCGGGGACTGCCCATGGTGGAGGGGCGGAGCAGTAAGCATGCGCTGAGCTGGCAGACTCTGAGCTGGTCCTGACGGGCTGGCTGGGCTCCTGGTGGCTGTCTGAGCGCTTCAGACGGTGGTGGGGGAGACGACCATCAACAATCAGCGTGTCCTCGAGTGCTCAGAAGAAATCAAAACAAGCAGAAGAGTCACGGGGATAACTGCAGAAAAGAAACGCAAACTGCCCCTCCTCGGCATCTGGAAAAAGCACCGAAGAAGAAGGAGACGAACCTCCCCTTCAACCCCACACCCCATCGCCAACCCGCCCAATCTTACCCGACCCACCAGTTCGTGCCATCCCTCTAGTCTGGACCGCCCTCCTACCCCGCCAGGAGAACCACGACCACCCATAGGAAACCCCCACTTGACCAGCGTTGCCATTAAGCGATGCGCTCTGAATCTGGAGAAACCACCTTTGCGTTTTTGATGCACTACACAATCTGTGGTCTTCGTTTTTCTTCAGCGGGAACACTTGAGGCTACGGATCTGAGTGTTTATACTTTTTGACGGGTTTCCAGAGCCATGATAACATGCAGAATACAGCTTCACACGGCAACAGACTCGGCTGTCACTCCTTAGATTAGTCTTTTTTTTTTTTAAACAACCAGCTGTCACATACGCTGTGTTTGAGCTTCTGTGTGATTTTCCATGCTTAGAAATATTCCTGACAATGGTCTGGGAACGGACCGCCTCTTTAGACACCTAGAAATATTTTTTCAAGAAGCTTCAGCCCTGTGTTTTGTTTTTGTCAAAGAAAAAGCTACAAATTGACGAGGAGTCATTTGACACCGACTCCGCTTGAGCCGTGTAGGACTTTGCAGTTCGAAGTTTGCACCGGGAAAGAGGGGGGCCAAGTCGGAGATATCTCATCCATACACCGCATTTTCCCGGTAAGGTAAGAGAGCCGCAACACTATCATGCATGCCAGTCGTGCGTTCTGTGTCTGCTGTCATGTGTGCACACGGTGGCCGGAGTGCGCGGCTTCATGTGAAATATGCCCGAGTTCAAACAGGGTAGTGACCTATTTTTCAGAGTCTCTCTCCAGCGTTGCGTCCAGACCCTGTAGCCCGTACTCCCAACACTGTCACACTCCAAGGCCGGTCACGTCCGACGTGGCTCCGCCGGCGTGTGTGCCATTTACGCAGACAGCCATCTAAGGTTAGCACGCCTATTTCCATACGGGAGCGACCGTTTGCGCGTTTCTGCATCCTCGCCCTCCTCAACCCTGTGAGGCATGTTTTTTTTATTTTTTAAATAGCAGAATCACAAATCCTGCTCTGCACAGGGGCGTTCATCTCAGCACAGCCAGCTGTTGTGCAAGATGCAGGCTCGCTCTGATCCGTCTGATGTTCTGTCACAACATCTGATAAAGAGTTCAACGTCTGCAGGCTGCTGTGCTGCTGCTTGCTACTAAACAAGTGATGTAGGCGATTGGTAAACAGAGAGGTGACTAATGTCAGTGTGACCATTTGAGGTAAACACCCCCCAAAGAACATGCTTGTTTTCAGTTTTATATGATGTTATGAAATGATCCTTAATTGTCACAACAGATCTGCATGACCGAAGCCCATGAATTCCTTTAATCACCTCTTGTCAGGATGGTTCCCATACTAAGTAATGATTGGAACTGGTGCCATCTTTGTCTTGCCATTTCATAAATTTTGTTTTGACCAACTCTAAGTGAGTTGAGGCCAAGTATGTAGTGCAGGGGGCAAGGATGAGCACAGGCACAGAGGCTTGAATAAAGAGCTATTTTCCTCCAATTAAGCAATTCCACTGTCCCTAAGCCTAATTGTGTGCACACTGGGACTCAGTTTGGGATGGACCTTCTCCCCATTGGCTGCCTCCCATGGGCCCATTGTTCCAGAAGATGCCAGGGGAAAGAGCAGGGCCTTGCCAAGGCAGACCTAACAAGCCCCTGTGCTGGAGTGGAATAAGGCCGGATCATTAAAAATCATTAGTCCGCAATGCACATCGAGGCACACTCAAGGGGCTGCAGTTGTATTTTGGATCAGAGGAGGATATCTGTGTATTTCCAAGGTGGCTGTGAGTGGTGCTGTTTGAACAATATACTGTAACTTGGGTGCAGGAGAGGAACTGTCACACAGATATTATATGAGACATGGAGGAGGTCTGGCTGTGCTCCCACTGGACCTCTCTCAAAGTGGGGATGGGGAATAGTGAAAGAGGCCATGCAGGCTTTGTGCAGAGGGAGGACTTTGACTCCTTCGTCTCCCTCCCTGTTCCAGGCCCCTGCTATTTAATCCATAACCCCTCTCTGAACTGTGAGCACAGGTGCTTCCAACGTCCACAGCCTGCATTGTTTATTCAATCAGCTGATGATCGGTTCAACCTCAGGTCAACCATAACATCCATCTGACAGAAAGTCCAGGGCCAGACGGAGGGGCATCCATCACCATCAGCACACTGGCATATAGGTGAAGCCTCTCTTACGAAGCACTTCACTGCAGGGTAGAGGTTCTCGGCTCCACCGTAAAGCCAGATGTCTGCTGGAGTCTAGCTGTGCATCCCTGTGGTGGCATTCCAACCTCACAGGATGTGTGTGTGTGTGTGTGTGTGATTGTATACGCAGCCTTTTTTAGCTGTACATTTTCTTGCCCTGACTGCATGCTTGGCCAGATGTAGATGTGTGGACAGCTGCAGGGAGCAACAGCTTGCACACAGTTTTGACACCACCTAGCTTCACCTGCTGCATTAGGATCCCAAAAGACGGGATAGAGCTTTGGAGATTTCCCATCATGGCTACGCCTGAAATCAAATCACATGCTTAGATGTCACCTCCAGTCCCCAAATGTTCCTGTGACTTCAGATTTTGCCCCACTCTCAACCACAACTGTGTGACATCATACCCACAAGGCCCCAAACTGTGTGAGGGAAAGGCTGCTTTATGGTGGAAAAGGTGGACCCTAATGGCTTATTCCTGCGTCAGAGAGCAACCGCTAGGCATGTGGTGGAGGGGTGGTGGGAACCCACAGTGCACTTGTACTTAATGCCTTGAACCAGGATAATAAAAGTGTACCGCATCTGATATAAAGAGGGAAAAAATCAGCTGTTTTTTGCATTGTGAGTATAGAGCAAAACAGACGCTCCAGAGTCTTAGATAACAGGAGTTAGTTGTGTTTTGTTGACATGTTGTGGGATGGCTAAAATATGCCTCTGCCACTCGAGGAAAAAAAACTTTTAAGGAGCACTAGAACTGCTCCTATTATTAGTGGCTGTAACCTAAGTGCCACAAACTCCCGTGGGAGAGCCAGCGTAAGTGTTTGAATTGATATCACAGCGGGGTTCCATAGCTGCTGAGGATAACAGTCTAGTTGAAAGGCAACTGAACAGCAGGGGATGGAGGATTACAGTTGTCAGTGAATGAGGCAGCATGCAGGGAAGACAAGGCACCTGATACACACTTAGATTTATCTCCACAGGGATAACAGCCACTTTATTATAGATTCCCATGGTTGATAAGTCCAACGTTGGTTTCATTATCAGAGAAGAATCTTGTAATCAAATTTCATATCAGAAATGGTTTGCATTTATGCATTAGGCTGTTCAAAATGGACATATGATGAACAATTAGGTCACGTTCAAGCAGGCAAAAGAAGGCAATTTGGAAGAGCCAAAAAAACTGCAGTGTCTACTTGAGGCCGGCTGAAAGGCTGGGGAATCCCAATTTGATCCCATTTTAGATGTTCCCATGCGTATTTTTACAGCAGAAATAAACATGTTTACAGCCCTGTTCAAATAATGGTTTTGGTCCCAGTAGGTCCTTTCTTTATCAGTAAAAAACTTTATTGGGGTTGTTTGTTTTTGTATCTGTTTTGGTCTCATCGAGGTTAAGACTTATGCAGTTTGGGTGTGGCTGAGTTGACTGACAGGTGGGTGTGTTGTAGCTTTTTGCTAGAAGGCTGAAGGCCCGCCTCAGCTCTACCTCTCTACCTTTTAGATATATCGCAAGTTAGTTTGAGATAACATGTCCAATATGGCGACTGCGATAGGTCGGCTTCAAAACGCCTCTTTAGAATCCAATGGGTGTCATCACTGTGACTACGTCCATACAGTCTGTGGTATGTTGACAAGAGATGCACATCCCAGCTCTTGACCTTTGATTGGATTTTTAAATGTCAGAGAAGATGCACAATGAAGCCATGTGTCCCTTCAGTCAAATGAGGTGGAGAGTGTTGGGTAATGTGGTGTCCATGGCCAGATACAAATAGAGTCTTTTAAATTATATTATATGTGAATATCTGGCCCGTAAACACTTTTTCACTTTTGTTTAACTTTTTGTGTTGATATGAATGATTTATCATTTCATTATCAATTCTTCTGCTTGCCAAACAGATTTTCTAGCAAATTCTTGTTTTTTTGCAGCTGATTTTGCAGTTGAAACTTTTCGAACCACACGGTCAAAAACACCACTTTGAAACATTAAATCTCAGTAGAAATGGAGCTGCATCAATATCTCTACTTGTTAAAGATTCTCTCTGCTCTTACATGCTGACAGTCCAGCTGTGTGCTTTATTTTCCATGAAGAATCTTAGCACCAATCATTGCCATGTGTGCAGCAGTGGAGGTGACACATTCATACTCTGGAGTGTTCACATGTGATGTGTCCGTGCTGAGTGACGGCCTGACTCCTGGATCTGTGTGTTAAGAATGGTGGAAGCGGATACAGATCTTGACTCACATCGGTTTGCAAACTGAAGGGGACCAGTGCATACCGCCCTGCTCCCTGGCTGGCTGGGCTCACGGGCCGTGCATTTTTCTGCAGTTAAACTGTAACCACTAATCACCTCCTGGCCTCACTGTTTCCTCTTGGAGCAGACCATGCCTGTGTCCCAAGTGTGAGTTAAAATGCCCCCTAAGAGAATATATGGTCTATCCTTGTTTAAATCACCTGTGAGGGACTCCCTAAATGAGCGCAGGACTCTTGCTCTTCCTGCGAGTATCTGCCTTGGTGAAGTTTAGGGGTCAGTTCCTCTGCTGCAAGTCTGCAGGCCTGCATATCCAAAATAAACACAGACAACTCAGTGCCTCGCTCCAGCTACCCCACCCTACGTCTTCTCGTTCTCTTTAATGCTGCTTCTGCGCTCTCTGCTCAGCGTTTCTATCGTGAGAGAATTTCAGCTCGCCTAGCCGTGCAGACAATACGCAGACCATGTCTGGGGCAGGGCGCACTTGATGAGGAAAGAGTCAAGAAAGAATACAGGAGTGAAGCCAAGATTTGAAAAAATAACAGCAACGTAAAGGCGCTGTGAGAAAAGGGAATAAAAGAAAGCCTGTTTTTGGTCCATTGTGAGTTCATATCTGCCAACAAACTTCAATGTCTGATTTATAAATAATACAAAATTTGGATGTTAGTGGATCTTTTAGATCCAGGGTCTCATTTCAAGGAGCTGTGAGTTGTACAGTAATATGCTCCCACCAATGCAGTTTGAGTGAAGACACAGCTGGTTTGTATTATTATTTACTTGCTTGGCCAACACCCTGAATTCTCCAACATACCCTCAATAGCGCTACACCAATTCAGTTGTACTGAGGTATGTTTGTGTGTGTTTGAAGAGAAAAGAAAGGGAGGAGTTGGACAAGAGGGGCTGAGGATGAGGAATAACATGCTGAGGAAGGAGAACAAGAGGAAAGGGATCGATGTTTTTTAAAGCAGGGGTTGAGGGAGAGACTGGTGAGGCATTTCTGAAACTCACATAAGGCTCTCATGTCTGGGCCTGGGCCTGGCTCCCTGTCTGGGCATATCCAGTCCTGTCAGCGAGCTTCCAGACTTTGCCCCCTTCATATCCCCCCCTCCTCCCTCCATCCCTGACTCTCTGGGACTCCATCTCCTCTTTGCCTTTAGCTCCGCTCCTGTTCCTTTTGTGCCCTCCCACCCTCACGTCTTTCGTCTCCCACTTTCCACGAGCCCCCGGCTTCATATGTGACGCTTACATTATATAAGACCTTCTCCATCTTATACATGCAGTAAAAGAGAGAGAGGGAGAGGGAGGGGGGTGAAAGTTTGGCTGGTTAAGTGTTTACCTTCTCTGTGGTATTGTGGAGATGTTGCCAGCGCTAACTCAACTCATATGTGTCGTGGCTGTTTTTCTTTCTTCTGAGGGAGCCTTATGTATGTATGTTTAAAGTTTAAAGTTACATTTGGTGAAATAAGACCTAATCCGACCTCAGTTTTCTATCACAATAGCTGAACTGCTTTTACTCGGTTGCTTAAAGTCATATTAATTGACTTCACCTTGAATAATGAGCATCCACTATCATAAAGTAGCTTGTCTCTTTCATCTACAGCGTTCAGTGCTTCAAAGAGTTCTTGCTCCTGGTTTTCTGGGTCTCAATAAATGGTGCTGTCAGTCAGAGTGAGCGTGGCTATGTCTTAATTGATTCTAAATGTCAGTATTGATTCAGCACAGAAGAGTGTGTAGGGGCATGAATATCGCCCTCACCTTCTGCACTAATTGAGATCCTTCCTCAGGCTCATTCTTTCCAAGGCTGCTGATAGGTATTCTGTATGATTGTGTTTGTCCACGGTACATTTATTAACCCTAGCTGTTTGGTAACTTTCACCAAACGAAAAGAAGAATCAGCTCCAGATCTTTCTTTTTTCCCAACAGATCGCACATATCGGATGAGCCAGTACATTCAAAACCAAGAATTGACTGCTTCTCCGTTTTACAGCATTATGCTCAACTCTGTCTGTCGCTATCTCAGTCGCCCTCCATCTGTCCCTTTGCATCTGTCTCCCCGCTCTCTTTTTTCTGTGTCTCTCTCTCTTGGATGGAGTCGCAAAAAAGATAAAAGCTGAAGGGTGGAGCTTGTCACTTAGTCGAGCTAGAACACAGGGAAACGGAGAGAAAATGAGAGGGAGGGCGATAAAGAGAGAGAGAAGAGAGAAAAGACTGTCATATTGACCTTGTCTTATTGCCAGCCATGGTGGGAGGAGAGGGGAAGGGGGGGCACAGGGCGGAGGGTTACTCAGAGAAAACAGGCGCTCCATGTGAGGAGGGAGAACACAGAGCTGCCGTTAAGTTGGCACAGCCTCACATGGAAAAGACAACACGAGCTTTGTGTGTATGTGAGATCACTGTGGAGGGAGGCAGAGGGCCCAAATGGAGGTATATAGGAGACAGTATGGGGGGCACGCCCAAATTTAAAGGAGCAGGAGCTCGCCCTGCAACACGCACAAACGCACATCACGTCACTTTGTCTGCTAATTGCTCGCTGCTGTTTTGTATTTCTCCCTCTTCCTGTTTTCTTCCCTTCTTCTCTTTGGGTTTGGAAGCTGAGCCCCTGCCCTGTTCCTTCTCTCTGTACACAAACACACTCATACACACATATAGGATCACAAACACACACTAATGGAGACCCTCCCTGTCCAGAGCACATCTGGCTCTGTGTGGGCCTCCCCCTTTCTTGGCTCTGTCCTGTGCAGCATGGCTGGTGCACAGGTGTCACCCAGGCCTCTGCAGGGACGGGGAGGGGCCGTCGAGGAATTCAGGGATAAAGAAGTTGAAAAGAAAAGACATGGTAGAAGTGTGTGATAAGACCTCATACTGACACGGAATAAAGAGTGCACCCTACACCCCACCCCACCTCATGTCTTGCCCCCAGACTCCCGGAGGCCGTGTTGCATAAAGCTGTTGCTCGGGATCATATTACCTTGGCTAGTGAATATGGAGACTTGCTTCCCAGAGAGTTCACTATGTGCTGCTGGTTCACCGAGTTGCAGGCAAAGAAAAGTAGCTGGGGTCAGTGTGCAAAGACGAAAGGGGTTTGTTTCTCATGCGTGTGGTGCCATAATATTCCCGTCCAGGAAATGACTGTGAAGCAGGCACACCCCTCCCAAAGCTGGAGCGGTACCACAGCACTCTGAACTGGTCTGAACTCCACAACACAGCCAGCGTGCTGTGCGCTGCTGGTGCATGTGCGTGACTGTATATAGGGGGCTTTACTGCCAGTGTGTAAATGTTTGCATTTATTATATTACTCCTACCTCCTTCCTAATGTCCTTGAAGTTGTCATTGGGAGAATCAACCCCATTGGCTCAGCAAACAGTGCTGAAACACAGCCCGGGTTCGCTTGCTTATCGTACCACAGTTTCCATACGCATTTCACCCCAATTAATCTGCCCTCAGCATGTTTTTAACTGTGTGTGGGAGAGAGGGGAGAGAAAGAGAGAGATTCCTGGACATCCTCCCAACCCTCCTACCCAGTGGCTAAGGCTGTGCTCTCACCAGTGAGGGAATAAAATGTACATCTCCTATTTAGTTTAACTGCAGCTGCTTTGCAAGCATGCATGCACACCTGTATGCCTCGTTTGGGGCCAGAGTAATTTCTCTTAAAGCTAAAATTCCACTTGCAGATTTAGGGAGTGGCCAATGGCAGCCTTTTGTTTGTGCGTTGAGTGTGTGTGTGCTGAGGAAAGCTGGTATTTTAAAGATTTAGGCAGGTGCCACTGCTCTTGCATTCCTAACCTGACCTTATGGTCATTTCTGCTGCCTTTAGGGGAAGTTTGTCTCTACAAAGCAAGCAAACCAGAGATGTGTTTCATGTGAATGTGTGTGTGTGTGTGTGTGTGTATGCTTTAAAAATCATTCATGTCTTTGTGCATGGTGTTTGATAAGATCACACTTTGCATGCATGCATCTCTAAAGTGAAAAGAGCTTAGCTTACCGCGGCATACCTCTGACAATAGGCTCACAGTCCCAACACGATGTTATATGCACTACCAAAGCATGGAGGAATGGAGAAAAGCGAGGTTATTTTGTTGGAAATGCAGAATGTTAAAACGCTAGATCATATAACCCCCATACTTGGATTTCATAGCGCCATTCAAGCTGTTCAAATAATGCTAATGTTGGTGTGAGTCAGCTGGAATGACAGCATTTAGTGTGGGAGTAGCAAAGCACCATCACTTCCGAAACAGAGGCCCCATCCAGCAACCCTATCAAAACGGACACAGCTGGTTAGTGGGCTGTTGGGAGGACAATGATCTGGGATGTTGTGCTGTTTGGTCCTCCAGAATCAAATTAATTCAGAAGTTCCTGCATTACCTTTAACAGCCCCCATTCATTTCACCACATGGACGTAAAACAAAGACATGTTCATCCCAAGTTTAGTTGTGAAAATTGCCAATCTGTAAAACAGCGCAGTTAACTTTAATCGTGGCATATTTTCTTCTATCACCCACCATCAGCTCTAACAGCCACGGACTGTTTTTCCTCCTTCTCTCATTGGCTTCATTCCTTCTTTTCTTTCTTCCCCCCCACCTCTCTTCTTTCCTCTCCTGTTGCTTTCCTACTGAGCGTGGTGTGCTGACGCCCCTGCTTGGCTGGCGAGCCGACTCCAGACCCTGTGATTGCGCGCAGGAGTCGGAGGATTGCATCACCGCCTGTGGGGAGAGGCCACAGGAATGGACTGAAAAGGAGGGGGGGAAGTACAGAACAGAGAGAGTAGGAGAAGTGAGGGGTCAATGAAAGAGATAAAGGGAAGACAGTGATGACGCATGATGGAGGAAGAGCCAGAGGAAGAGGAGAGGAAATTGAGAGAAATATTACGAGTGAGAGTTGGAGCTTGCTGCAGGAGGTGGAGAGACCCAGCAGAGTTAGTGGGAGGTCAAAGTAAAACAGGGTGGGGATGTCGATCAAGTCCCCTCAGTGCAAAGACAAACACATACTTTTTACTCCTCTCTACTCCTCTCTTTTCCTCTCTTCTCTTCTCATTGATGGAGCTAGGCCTCCTGCTGTGTCCATCGGTTCCTGCCTTCCTTTTCACTCTGCTATGAAACTGCTATGTTGTGAAATGCCCCACGTTATTGTAAGATTACTCACCACTCATCAAAGCCTACAATACCGTTGTGTGAAGTGCCTCAAGCATTCTTGTTGGGTTGCTTTACTGCCTCAACACTCTGAGTCATCGACCCTGGGAGCGATTATCTGTTTACCCCTGACTGCTGTTCTGATATTAGATTATTTAAACTGTTCTGGTTGATAAAAAAAAAATCTGACTTCCTGTCTGATAGGTGGACGAAAGACTAGCCAGTGACTCAAAACACATGTTGCTGCACGTGGGCCCTCAAACGCGTCCTGTTCATGTCATATAGCAGCAACCAGGGAGGCTAATAAATTGACTGTGTCTTGAGAGAAGTTTCCTAGCTGCATGCCAATGTGCTGCTACTCTTTGCTCTCAAACCTGGCTCTTCACTTTTCATTTGTTCTGTCAAACTAGTTGAAATGATTGCAGAGCAGATTTTCAAATGATATGTGTACCCTGCAGCATGGTCTGTCCTCTTCAAATGAATAACAGGGTGAAAGAAGACAACTCAAGGGCTTTGTACGAAGGCAGACTCTGTTAGATTTTTATTTCATTTGAAAGATTGAAGTCAAATTTGCATTCCCAAAAGGCAACTATTATTTTATACGTCTGACAATAAAGGCTTCCCTTGATATTCAGCCGTCATCCTTTCCCCAAGCCGACCATGCAAGAGTCGAGTCAGGTCACTGTGTCTTGCGATAATCCCGGGTTTAGCAGCCCATAAGGCTCTCAGAAACACAATGTGAAATCTCAGTCAGATGGCTGTTTATAGATCATTTTGTAGCCTAATCTCACTTTATGCCAGACTACGGGGAATTGCTCTGCTGTATAGTCTTGTCCGTCTTCAGTGTTTTTTCTCATATTACAATATGGCATCACTCGTTCCCTTTAATGTTGGATTTAGCCTGGTATGACGTTTTTTCTTTTCTGCATAACACTCCACATTTCTGGGGTTTAAAATGCACATTTTATATTATATGCCAGTATGCATGCAGGTCTATCATGCAGCACGGCAATGAATTGCAGAAATGTTGCTTCCTTCCATCTGTTGACTAATGTGCCTGTCCAATAGTCTGAATGAATCAATAAAAAAATAAATGGGGGTTTGATAAATAAATAAATAAAGGGGTGGGGCGTCCGTGTAGCTCAGTTGGTAGAGCAGGCGTCTCGTGTTGCACTCGTCACAGGTTCGACCTCCAGTCCTGACGCTGTTAGGTGCTCTCATCCCCCACTCTCTCTCTCTCTCTCTCCCCACATGTTCTATCTCTTCATATCTGTCACATCAGGGAAAGGCCTAAATGTCCAAAATATAAATATAATCTTTATGAAAAATAGTGCAAAAATGTCATGCCCATTCCTCAGAGCCAGGTCACAATTTGTCATTTTGTTCAAAAACAGTCCAAAACCTTGAAGTGATTCCTTTAATACAGCTTTTAAATTGTTGACAAAAGCATTTTTTTCCTCATGAAAGAGCTAAATAATTTGATTATGGATCTTTTTATATAAACAACTATTGACTGATTGTTTCAGCGTCCTTGTAATGCTTCTTTTTTCTGCCAAGCAACAACTGAATTGTTCCTTGTTTGGATGTTTTCATGTTCAGTGAAGCCGACACCTTGGCTGGTTTCACTCCATAAAAATAGTGCTATAATTATCATTTTCCAGAGCTTGAGAATTCGCAAGAAGCCTGACTCATGCTAAAGTTTTTTCTTCTATGAATTAACCTAGAAATGAATGCATTGTAAGTCACAACATGGCATCTCATTTCCTTATTCTATATTCTATAATACCCTCTTCAAAGGCCGCTTGTCAACCTGTGAAATACTTTTACTTCAGATTTTGTGAAGTCACATTCCAACACTCCCAATCACGAAAAGGATTTACCTAAATGTCCAAACAAAACACAAGACGGACAGAAACTGCCTGAGGAAAGCAAACGTCAGACGGTACAACCCCGGAGAGAGATCACTTTAAGCGTGTGTTTCTGTTTTTTCATCTCGGAGTCCTCTTTGACAACAAACCACAAGCGTGCCCCGCCCTCCTCCTTCTCTCCCTCCTCCCCTCTCTCCCTTCTCTCCCTCCCTCCTGGCACCTTCCCTCCCTGCCTGCCCTCTGCCTGGAATTCTTCAGTGTCTGAACGCTCTGGCTGGAGGCCATCGGTAGCTCGCTGAGAAGCTTCCTGTTGCACTCTCTCCTCCCTTCTTCAATCTATCTATTGCTTTCTTTTTCTTTCCTTCCTTCACTCACTTACTCCTTTCATTCCATCTCTTTACATTTTTTACTGATCTCTCCTCCCTTTCATCTTTGTCGTCTTATTTTTCAAGCTTAAACTCTTAAAATTGGTGGTGATACAGTCATGTATTTAATCTAACTGTGTCCTAGTTGAAGCATGTGAACGCACGTGTCCCTCTGTGTCTGTAGTGCAGCCGTCTTGACTTCAGCGCTCCAACAAACTGTCTTCTTCCTCAATCACCCTTCCCCAATGGCCTCATGCATGCTGCTATTACATAACACTGTTCAATCCTGTGTGCCTTCATGCAACAGGGGGAAAGGAAGGATGTTTATATGTACAGTAAAAGAAAACTTGGTGCATGAAAATTGAATTTGTTTTTACAACATTCATTTATTTGAATAAATGGTGTGAATAAGGGAAGTCACTTGGCAATAACAAGTTTAGAACAGGGAGGGATGCAGGAGTAAGTTCGTGTTGAACAACAGACCAAAGGAGTTCAGAGAGCGACAAATGTGAGAGAAAAACAAAAGCAATGAGTAAAAGTATAAAGAGAAGGAGGGAATGCAAGGCCCAGAGGAGGAGGAGGAGGAGGAGGAGGAGGAGGAGGAGGAGGAGGAGGAGTGGAAACTGAGGTTTCCTGTCTGAGGAGGCGGCTGGCTGAGGAGGACAGAGGCAGAGGGGGGAAAAAAAATGTCAGCTGCGTGTGTTTGTGTGTTGAGTGATCCGTCAGGGGCGAGGGGTGGAGGGTGTACGCGGGGGCTGCGGCTAGGGTGCGTAAGTGTCAGTGGAGGTGGGGTCATACCGGCTATTACCTCAAGAAACGTCAGTGGTGACAAAAGAGGGAGTGAAAAAGTGACCATGTTTGGGCCTGTTTTTTGTGTCTCTAAATCAGTCACAAAAAAAAAAGATATTGGACATTACCTGTCCCAACGTACCTTTATGTCCGCTGTCATTGTCTATGACAAAGTGTAAAACTTTCTGCATCACGTCCTTGTCTGCCTAATCTCATCTGACTTTGATATGAATCCACATAAATCTTTCCTTTAAGGGAAACTTCAAATGAGAATCACTTTACTTTGAAATGTGCAACTGCTTTGATCACTTTAATCCGCTTACACAGCCCGTCGACTGTATAAAACATGGACGTATAGTCTCAGTGACGTCACCCATTGCTTTCTGGAGAGGTGTATTAAAGCCCATCTATGGCGGTTGCTATATTGCTGACTCCAACTAACTTTCTGTCAAACAAGAAGCAGGCAAAGAAGTGTACCTGAGCCTCCTGGCAAAAAGCTACAACGCTAGCAACTGTCAGTCAACTCAGCCACGCCCCTAATTATGCAGATTTATAAATAACTTCACATTATCGAAATGGGTGAGTTGAGGAAGAAGAACATACATGTACAGTTTTTTTTTATCAACATATAATCTGTTTTTTAACCAATTAAAATGAATAGGACTTAACAGCAATTTATTCTTCTTTTAGAGCCAGCCTCACTTTTTTAAATATTTTTGCACTGGCTTCATTTTTCAACACTGGAGTCTTGATTCGGACACTGTTGTGTAGGTTTTCCTCATCCTAAAAATGCCAAATTGTTAATTTCTCTAACTTGTTTATTAGCCAAAGGTGCAAAAGTAAAACCGGTCTGTCAGGGCTCAGAGGTCATGCCACTCCCACACCTCAGTCAGTCACCTTTGACCCTGTCCTCCCCACCTGGAGGACGGAAAAAACCAGCAGGTCTAGACACGATCCATGCTGCAGCTGCAGGTCTTTACACAACACTGCTTTACCACAAAGATGACAAAACCAAACAAAAAACACAGTTACTAAACAGAGTGGTCACTGAAGTGTTGCACAGATTTAACAACAACAAGAGATTTCTTATTTTTCAGTTTGAGAAGAGAAAATAATCAAAGAAGCTGCAAGTTGACAGCAAAACAACCTTTAAGGTTTTAGCGACCTTATGTTAACATTATATTAGTCATGTATATCATAGAACCAATTCATTCATCATCCATCCATCCAGTTACATAATTGGATGGAATTCTTTGATATTATTGTGTAGGATAAAAAATGAATTCAAACATCTCATTTTCTTACTGCATATTCTTAAAATTAGTAAAAGTTCAGTGTTTATTTGGCATTTGAACCCGCTCACTTTTAAGGCACAAATAGATGTTTCTCAATCAAAACCATATCTAATGATGCCCTTGATGACCACAGGATCATTGGAACCGTTGTTTTATTGTCAAACCACCCAGCCAGCGGAAACTCTATCAGGCAGAAATCCTGTTCACTGACAAGCTGGTTTATTCAAAAATCATTCTTAGTCTCGTTGACTCATGGTTGGATTTCATGCTTATAAAATAGCCTCTGGTAATGTTGGCAAATGTTAACAGTTCCTTGACCACCTTATTCTCTCTTTTGAATTATAATTTGGTGAGTCAGTTGTTTCCCTGGAAGATGCACTATTGGATAAAATCATGAATTATTTTAGATTTTAACATCGTGGGAAACATTTAGTGCATGTTTACTACACAACAAACCTTTTGCCACGATTATAGACTTTTTTTTTTTAACCTTTTAATTAATCATTTTACATATTACACCTGTGATGACGTGTGCTGCTGCCCTCTTTGGCCAGGTCAGCCTCGTGGAAGAGATCCTGATCTCAACGGGTCAATTTCCTGATTAAATAAATAAAATAAAAGATATGCAATGCCTCAAACAGATCGGGATTTGTGTCGTTACATTTGAAGGAATTACCACTCTCGCAAGTAGTTGTAATTGCAGAATGATTTTTCAGTGTTTCAAAACTGCAAGTGACACTATAAAATCGTTCTTAGAAGTTCCCACCATGTTCTTTCTCTCCTTTTCTTGGTGTGTGTGTGTGTGTGTGTGTGTGTGTGTGTGTGTGTGTGTGAGAGTGAAAAATAGAGAGAGCAAAGAGCCCTGGGGAGAGATGGCTTGCCTCCTACAGACCACCTCCCAGGGTCACAGCAGGAGGCAGATTAAGTTACAGCCAACCTCAGAGGGGGTCACACAAGACGTGTACACACACACACACACACACACACACACACACAGACACACACACAGACACAGACACAGACACACACACACACACAGACATTCTTTCACTCTCAGAAACCTTCTCACAAAACGAAATATTACACAATACAATCTAATACCAAAATGATCTTATATTGCACTGTTTTCATTTGCTTTGATTCTTTTTGTTGGCTCTCATTTCTGCACCGTCGGGTGGAGCTGGCTAACCTGATCCTCCTCAGATCAGACTTAAGATCAATCGGTCGAGGCGGGGTTAAAGATCAATGCTGATCCGTTTGAGCCTTGAGGTGTCGAATCACGTAGCCCTACTTTGACCTGCATCAGCAGATTCCCAACCTCTAAATTACACACGCACACACAAACACACACACTCACATTATACCTCATCAAAGTGCGGTGTCCTGATGCACAGGCCTGGGTTTGGGAAGGGGTCACAGGGGAATAGATGACGGGGGGTTGCTAAATAGGACACACACAAACCTCTCTTTCAGGACTCCTCTTCCTCCCTCACTTCCTCCTCCCTTCATCCTCACCCTCGTATATATCCTAACTGTGGCCCCTTTGGTCATCCCTGCTTTCCTCTCCTCTCTTTCTGTCTCTCTCGCCCGTTCAGCCGCTGTTTACTCTGTTGGAGAGAGAGAGAGAGAGAGGGCCCACAGAGGGGACAATGCCGTCTTTCAGAGAGACTGTCGACCCCACGGCTGAGCAAGGAAGTCTGCATGGGGGCCAGCCAACACCCCTTCCACAAACTTCACAGCCATCCGCCACCGAGATGCACACACACACACACACACACACACACACACACACACACACACACACACACACACACACACACACACACACACACACACACTAACCTATCACACAGGCACACACACATACACACAGACCACACTTCAACCCTCTCTGTATCACTTTTTCTCTTGCCTGCCCTTTCTCTTTTGTCTCACATTTCCCACAAGCCCCCTCTCGGTGACCGTGGCCGTTTGGAGGATACAGTGGAGATCCCGTAACTTTAGTCCAAGAAACACACTCTGTGAGTCACTTCCAAGCCAGTCTCTAATGTTTGTCCACTAAGACAGAATCATGAGGGTGGGCTGAGGTGAAATTCAGCATGGACTGAATCAGCAGGAGGTGCACTGGCAGACTCCACTGGAAACACATTAGTGCGGTATGGATCGCCTGGGGTGTCGTGGGTATTGTAGATATTAATGGCCTGCGGAGCTTCTCAGAAGTCCACGATAGTTTCAAGGGAATTTTTTCTTTCATTTTTCGTTTCTTTGCAAAAAGTTATTTGAGAGTGAAGTCACACACACACGATGCAGCACATAGTCGACCAAAATCGGAACACAGAACTCCTTCTTATTCATCAGGGATGTGTCGGAGGCTTTTTCCATTTTCTTCACACACAATTGATCAGTCATTAAATCATCAAATGTACACAAAACAAAGTAATCATCATCCCTTAATGAGGATTTCAAAGATATTATTTACTGACACAAATTACGAGAGTAATAAATTGAGGGGGGGCTTATATTTGAATGTTCTACATCAAATGTAGCCTTTAATCTTTACCTATTAACATGGAAGAAGGTTTTATACCCGTTATTTTTCCAAACAAATGCAACATATTCAGCCATTTTCTGCCACATTTTTCATACCTCCTCCCCTGTCACTGCATCTCTCACATTTGCAGTATGAGAGTTGCCTAGTTATTTTTTTTTCATGTGTATTTAATGATCAACAAATTCTTGAAATGTACCTTTTCCTTTATGATTTGTTCACCACAGCCTTGTTGAAGTTAAATGTTTACTTCTTTTCCTTTAAACAGAAAAGCAAGTTTCATTTGTGAATAAAGAGAAATTGCATACTTAAATTGAAAACTCTGGAAGAATACAGCTCATTTAAGCTCCCATTCACTCCCCTACAGCATGCAACAAGCTGAATGATAACAACACTATTATATATGGACTGGACACATTATGAGAATGGCTGTTGTTTGAGCAGTGAGATAACTATGGAGGCTCCATAAATAGGAAGAGATGAGCTATGCAGTCCATTATGGAGATAAAGTAATGGTTTGCACGTGGAGGAGCTGTCTGAGAGCAGCTTTTGTGTGCAGAGACCCCTTTAGTGTCTCTGCTGATCTCTCTGTGAGAGATGCAGGATCATGTGATTTGAGGTGCCAAATTGATTTATATTCCAGAGTTATATATGGATCCAAAAGTTCCATATCTGTTCCTCGGGCTTTATCACACAGATTATAGCACTGATGGAAGGCCAGTTTTCTGTTTGGATGGATGAGAGAAGGATTGAAGCAAGGTTAAGCTGATTCCTGGTCTGTGCCTCGGGGTGAAGGCTTTACTCGGTTAGAGTGGATGACAGGCGATTTTCTGCTATTTTAGACAAACAATAAAGCCAGAGACCTTGGCAGTCTGTGCGATGAGAGTTACAGTAAGTTAGACCAGAGGGGGAAAGAAGGGAGAGGAAGAGAGAAAAGAGATGTGGTATAAACCACAGCTCATATCATATCGACTCTGACTGATCTGAACAGGTTTATTTCACAGCTAATGACTTTCACCTCATAACATACTCTCTATGGTCAAAAAGAACATTGAGCAAGTAACAGTATATACTCCTCCCTCCTTTATCATTACAAAGTTCACCCAGTTTAAATTCATGGAAACAATCTACTCAGTGTTTGTAAAGATGTTGATGTGGTTAGCAGTTTGAATGGGTGTCAATGGGTACAGTTAGTAATATGAAGGAATCGGAACAGTTATTAGAAGAAGAAGAAGAAGAAGAAGAAGAAGAAGAACATTCTTTATTAAATCAGTGTGTTCACTCTGTTATTGAACATGATAAAGACACATAAGCCATGGATATACAAAAAATGAAATTTGAAACCCTCTAGTGGTGATGTGTTTGATTTTGTTACTGGAATATTTAAATAGTTGGACATGCCTTCAGAAAAAGCAAATATCTTGGGGGTTTTCCTGCTCTTTGTGTTTATTATAACTGACATTTTGGTGTTAAGTCATTCTATACTACACAGCAAGAGGGGCCCGTGGGTCATGTGCGTCTCATTTCCGTCTCTAATCAGATGAAAAAAACGATGGCTACTTGTCCCACAATGTTTTTTTTCTGTACATGTGAGGAGCATCAGTGGATATAAACGCATGGGGACAGAGAGATCTCTCTGATAATGCCATAATGCTGCTCTGTGTACATGATCAAACAGTATGTTCCTCTGCTCCCATCAGTACATGTGTGTATCATCATTTTATCTATGACTGATTGAGTCTGTACACCCCCAATACACCACCCCCTATATGTGTGTGTGTGTGTGTGTGTGTGTGTGTGTGTGTGTGTGTGTGTGTGTGTGTGTGTGTGTGTGTGTGTGTGTGTGTGTGTGTGTGTGTGTGTGTGTGTGTGTGTGTGTGTGTGTGTGTGTGTGTGTGTGTGTGTGTGTGTGTGTGTGTGTGTGTGTGTGTGTGAGCTGGTGTGGCCTTCCCTGGTAGGGCTGGTGAACCTGGTGACCTCTGTGCTCCGTGCCTCGCAGACACAAGAGCTTCTCATGTGGCCCCTGGCCAGTCGCTCTCAATGCCTGCCATTCACCACCAACCACAGCTCCTATGAGTGTGTGTGTGGGTATGTGTATGTGAGGGAGAGGGAGGAAGGGTGAATTTGTTGAAATTACAGTTTGATTAATTACTTTAGTGTGTATGTGTGTGTGTGTGTTTCTGTATGTATGACTGTGTGTGTGGGTACATGCACACTGGGAGCTTTTCCATGAATTCGAGAGATATATAGGACACCATGCAACTGTGTGTGTGTGTGTGTGTGTGTGTGTGTGTGTGTGTGTTTAGATGGAAAATGCTTTGAGGAAATGCTTTGCGTGGTGAGAAGGTGCAGTGAACCCTAACACATTGTGTTGAATGGAGAGCTTGGCTGTAGACCAGCAGTACAGTACTTGCACTGCCTGTATGTGTGAAGCAGTACCTGCTGGATGAAGAACAATAGTCTCAAACCTTATTGACACACTTGCTGAAGGGGTCTGACTTGATGGAAAGTGTTTACTTCAAAAAAGTTCATTTCTAAAGGAGGTTTTGTCACTTTTATCAACCTGTTTGTTTCTGATGCTGCAAGCATGATTTGACAATACCTGTAACTAACAGGGTTCTTCCGGGTGTTTGGCTCTGTAGTTGTTTGCTAAATGACTCTGAATATTATTCTTGGACTGAAGCGAAATGAACAACCCTGCTTTTCAAATGCAAGGAGTGAAAATAAATGTGTATGAGAATGTTGAGAATAAAAGTAAGTAAATGCCGAGTACAGTACAGAAAACTGTATTTTTATTTTCTTGCTTCCCACATCTTCTTGTGTCAGTCCGGTGGCAGAGAGAAGCTACAACTGGAGCTGAAAATGACAGCTAGATGAAGCATCCTGCCCACAGCCCTCAGGCGGGGTCCAGAGGTCAGTGTGTTTAGAGGAAGGAGGAGGTGGTTGCAGCGATGCAGCTGGACTGACAGGCCTGGGGGGCTGCCGGTGGGGTCTCAAAGGTCCATACTGTGGGGGGGGGGGGGGGGGGGGGGATTTGACTGGCCGAGGGTTGGGGTGAAGCGGGGCTGGTGGAGAAGGTGACCATATGGATCGGATTGTAGACATTCCTCAAGAAGAGTGTGTGTGCAAAGGTCAACATGGGGAAAGAGGAGGGGTCACACAGATCTCTGTGTGTGTGTGTGTGTGTTTATTTTTCTTTGGCTTACTCAGTGTTTCAGTTTACGACTATGTCTGTTTGGTCATTGTTGGGTTGAGTATTTCTTACCCAGCTGTATTGTGGAATGTGAGAAACTTTCAACAACGTTCACATGAAAAATGTTGCAGGTGTGAGAATCTCTCTTCAGTTTGTCACTTTTTCACACTTGAATTAAACATTTTATTTCCAAATGTTGTCGTATGAAAACCAGGTTTTCCTTTCAAGGCCCCTCTCGGCTTAACTCTGCCCCCCCGTTTCTGTTTGTGCAGGTGGGAGGTCGGCGGGTTGCGGTCATGCTGTCCCTGGACGAGCCCCTGGACCTGAAGCTCCCTCGGCGGGCCAACGGGCGGGACAAGGGGGCGCGTTCGCCCCTGCTCTCTCCGCTGCACCCCAAGCGAGCTCGCCAGCTACGCATGGCGGATGATGGCACGGCAGTCATAGAGCCCGCCTCGCCGGCATCTCCACGCACAGGTACGTAACACAGCAAGACTCTGTTAGGCTGCATGTAAGCACAGTCGCGGTTAGAGATAATTGAACACAACGATGTGATGACACAGCAAGATGTACTGCAGCAGGTGTAATATAAATCAATGTTTGCAATTTGCTGTTTTATTCCAAAACAGGTTATGAATATATTTGGCAGACAAAAAAGAAATGCCTGACTAAAGTCACAAAGATCATCCTCTGAGTCAATATGTCTGTACATACTTCCAGGCAATACATTATTTTTTTGACAAAATAGGATACAGTGAGACCAGCGCCCCCGTATCAGATCAATCTGGTAGTTCGTCTCCCTGACAGATGTTTATGTGTGTGTGTTTGTTTCTCAGGTGTGCAGGTGGTCCCTCATGACCGGACAGACACCCCGACCCCTCCTGCGGTGGACCTGAGCATGTCTCCCTCCTCTCGCCACACCCCCAGCTCTCCAGAAATGACAAACGGCAACTATGTCCCCTCAGGGGTGAGCTATACCGAGATTGAACACACACACATCGCACACACCTACACGCCAGCACGGTGGTTCACAGGGTGGTAGCTTTTACCTGATTTTATGTTGCTAACCATTCCCTTTACTTTCTGTCTCATATTTAGTCTTTATTTATCTCTAAGAAAAACAGTCTTTCATTACTGAGTGGCCAACTCTTTCCTGTCTTTAGCAGAGAGTGACTCAACCTGCTAAGGTCAGCAAATCAGGAACAACATGGGGTTGTGTCAAACTCAGGGAATCAGGCTTTGCACGGGGTGGGAGGTTTCTGTGTGTGTGTGTGTGTGTGTGTGTGTGTGTGAGGGGGGGGGGCTCTTATCAAACACCTCTTGTGTCCCCAAACAAGTGCCTCTGTCTGCACTCAGTGGCCTCGCAGGCATGACGTGTGTGTGCCTGCAAATGTGCATGTGTGTGAGTGTTTGGTACATGTATAATCAGATTTCAGTCAAGGTACAGCCATGCAGACCTCACGCCGCCTAATTCAATTCGCTACCAATTGAATAAAGACACACTGGCTGGGATCATTTAGCCCCCAACTAAGTCCTAGATAGCCCCTGACCCCGCCATGACACACACTGCTATACACAGTGGATGCACACACAAAAGTAAGTGTTTGGAAGAACAGCTGCACACACTCACACTCACATGTTCTCTCCCGTACAGCATCTCACGAAGCAGCTCACATAGTTTTGCATGCAGAGGCAGAGCCAAGTGCAGGGGATTGGTCTCGTTTTATGAAATTTGTCAGATACACATTTCTGACATAGCTGAGGAAGACGAGACAGCCCCATTATTGTGATCCAACCCTTATTCTCTCTCTCTGTGCCTTCATAGGCCCGTAAGGCAGCTCACTCTTATGGGCCACTTTATCTTTAAATGCTGCCTTTCATCATAACAGCTGCTCTGTTTTCTGCATGAGCTAAGTTGCAATAAAATGTGCGTGTTTGAGTACAGGTGTGAGCCAGTGCATAATTCCTCTGAGCCCCAGCAGTGGTTCAGTGGATCTTACAGCTCTCACGTCGAGCTCAGGGATGTAGGGAGGTTTGTAGCACACAGCAGGAGGCTACATGACAGAAAGTGAAGTGGATTTTTTTTTTTAAGAAAGATGAGATCAGCAATTCTGTACAGCATTGATAAAGACGTTTGTGTCTACACTTCCAGCTTCACAGATGATTTAACCGTTAAAAAGACTTAAAATGCACCCACTAGGCTGTTCAGGTATACTGTATTTTCTTGCAGAATGACAAACCCAAATGAACCAAAGCAAAGGTTGTGCATGTGTCTTTCATTTCTGTGCACTGGATGAATAACCCTGTTGCTCTATTGTCTGTTTTTGTTTTGGGTGACCAGAATTCTCACATCTCACAGGCCTTTCAGTTTTTCGTGCCAATCGGAGCAGGGGCAGGACTTCACCTGCCATCCTCCATGTTCATTGGCCAGACAAGCGACAAGAGAGCCTCTCCTGACCTCTCAGCAGATGAACAACTGGCCTGCCACTGGAAGAAGGTAAGACCCAGGAAGTAAAAGAAACTCATTTAATGACCCTGCTGCAGTCAATTCTGGATTGGAGCAGAGCAGCTTTATTGTCTCAAAGATACATTTGAAATGCAGAATGTTTTCCTTCCTCTAGTGCCATCTGCTTTTCGACTCCCTGCAAGACCTGGTGGATCATGTCAACGACTTCCATGTGAAACCTGAAAAGGATTCTGGGTACTGCTGTCATTGGGAGGGCTGTGCTCGCAAAGGGAGGGGATTCAATGCTAGGTAGGAAAATCCTCTGCTTTGGTGATTTATGAAGTGCACGTTTAAGGGGAGAATTTAAAAGGAACTCACCGTAATGTTTGGATTTTTGTGGGGCTGCAGGTACAAGATGCTCATCCACATCCGCACCCACACTAACGAGAAGCCTCACCGCTGTCCCACCTGCAACAAGAGCTTCTCACGCCTGGAGAACCTCAAGATACACAACAGATCACACACAGGTCAGTGGTATTTGTTTGCTTTTAAAATAAGAATTATTTTGAGCCTATGCAATGTTCTTAATATTAGTACGGCCAAATTCAAATAGAGCCTACCCTTGTTATGCCATGTGCAACACACGGAGGCAGCATGGCGGTGCAAAGTCGTTCAGACCCTGAGCCGCCATCAGAGTTAGTAACAGAGGCGTAATGGGGGGAAGAAGGTGACGATGTGTAACATTGCAGACGGCAGGGCGTATCAGTACTGTGTGTGTGTGGTCATGTCTGAGTGTATGTATGTTCACACTCGGTCTGCCACTCTGACTGACACAGCTCCCGCGGTGAGTCTCACGCTTCCACGACGCCGTAATGCAATGTGAAACCACGAACTGGGTGACCAATTTTACACATTGCATCTGCTGTATAGATGCAATGAGTGCATCCAAATGCCTAATGGCAGTGGAACCTTGTCACAGTGCCGTTGTGGAATTGCAATCTGTGAAGGGCTACAGACATTACAGGAAAGTGTGGAGGCAGGGGGGGAAGAGGCAGCTGAGGAATGAAGGAGGTGTGTCCAAAAAGAGCATTTTTTTTTGGTCTGAAAATCTATTCTGAAAGTTGCATATAAAGGCTTTAAAAAGAAATGGATTTTCAATCTAAGCTACTTACATTTTCCAAATTTAAGAAAAAATTGCATACTTTTTCCTCTCTGCAGGTGAGAAGCCCTACATTTGTCCTTATGAGGGATGCAACAAGCGGTACTCCAACTCCAGCGACCGCTTCAAGCACACACGCACGCACTACGTGGACAAGCCCTACTACTGCAAGATGGTTGGCTGCCTGAAGCGCTACACAGACCCCAGCTCTCTCCGCAAGCACATCAAGGCCCATGGGCACTTTGTGGCTCAGGAGCAGGGCTCCCCAGGCGGGGTGGGCTCTCTGCTCAAAGGTAGCCATAGTGGAGGGCTTGCCAGCGATGTGGGGAAGGAATCAGACCTGTCCTACGTCAGCGCAGCACACATTATCATCCCAGGTGCGGCTCTCCTTGGAGGCCATGCCCTGCAGGGTTTTGGTGGTGGCCTGCCCATGTCCCCGATAAGTCCTCGGCCCCTGGACCTTAGCACACTGGGCTGCCCCAGCTCACCTCAAGGCGGCCTGGGGGGCACATCCATCCTGTCCTTTAACGGCTCTCATCTGGGCCTGGCCAAGTCCTCTCTGCTCTCCTCGGCGTTCCCCTCCTCTGCCCTCGGCCTGTCCATGGTGCCAATGCTGGGGGCGTCATCTGAGCGCAGGGCCCAAGGTCAGCAAGGGAAGAAGGGCCGGGGTGAGGAGGCCAGGAACGAGGTGACTGGGGGGGTCCTGAACCTATCCACAGGAGGAGCTCATGATCCCCTGTCCTGGGTGGTCATCCCTCCAGGCACCGTGGTGCTCAAGCCAGCTGTGGTCAACTGATTCTCACACACACACACACACACACACACACACACACACACACACACACACACAGAAAGACACACACACATTCCAGAGGAGCTCAGGGGGTTGGGATGGGACGGTGAACGCCATAGTGGGGGTACAGGCGGTCAAAGGTGAGAAGGATCAGCTCGCACAATCAAATCCAGACAATGCATTTCAGAGAGGGGTTGGAAAAGGGGAAATCTAGAGAAACTTAATAGCAAAACAATAGCTAACACTACACCTCACAAGGACTAAGTATACAACGCAAGCCTCTTGTTTAATGGGAAACAAAACTTGGGGCCCAAGAAAATATGGTTCTGTGTTTCTATCACAAGGCCTGACAACGGGCTCCTCTTGTATTTTGTACTTTATTCATTCCTTTCTGCTGCTTCTGTGGACAGGGACCATGAAAGTCTTATTGCTCTGTGTTCTTACAAAAGTCCGGATTCATTGATAAGTATTTATATGACATATGTTCCTCATGACAGTGCGCCTGTAGCTTAGCTGTGAGAAAGAAACACCATGAAACTAAATGACGCTCTCACGTTAGGCTAAGACGCACGTAATAGGAAGATTCTCCATGCTTGATTTTAAAGTTATGACCTATTTTTCACAGGCTGCTGTGATTAATATGATTCAGACAGGCTTGCCATACCAAAGCAAGTGAACTCAAACTGTCTTGGATTTTCAGCTCTGAGACAGTTCCATTAAACACAGCACTTAATAGTGTCAACTGGTTTATAGTACTGAAACCTCAAAACTGCTGCTAACCTTTCAGCTCCCCCAGTGTATCATTAACTGGGAGTGAGCACTTTTGACAATCTGTCCCCAGTTTGGGGAGGGTGACCAACAAGAATGTGTGCCGGGCTCGCAGACTAGGGGCTTTTTGGGCACAGAGCAAACAGGGGACTTCACACAGACAAATGGTGTTCTATCACCTGACAATGACCAATCATCACTTCCTCTTTTACTCAAGCGAAATGTAAGGCACAAGTGCATCTGGCTCCCCCTCCTGGCTGTACACGATACACAACATCCTGCTTGCCATCTACAGAACTTGCACTGTTTCACTTTTTGGATTGTCCAGCTGCTTTCCCGTAATTGAATCAACACAGCCAGTTTGAGCATGAAAGGGCCACTGTGGGGATTAACACTAGTGTGTTGTGTCTTTTAAAAAAAGTGACCTGACCCAAAACCAGCTGTGAAAAACAGGTGGTCACCCAGTTGAATCCCAACTTAGCCATGTGGGCTGAAGTTTTGCCCCAAGTTCAACATGTCCCATGCAGTGCAGAAAATACCTGGAGAGGGGAAAGGGGGATGTACGTGTCTTGCCACAGAAGGGGTGATGATGCACTTAAAGCCACATGCAGCTGGACTGACTAGGAAGCCACACTATTCCAAACTGCCTCATTTTACTCTGTCCAAAGGGGCAAAAAGGACAAAAAGAAAAGACTAATTAGACTTCTGGGAAAACTCTTATCAAGGTTCGATTAAGCAGTCAACATGCACTTACCACACACTTTAATCCTTACATTTTTTACACAACGTTACTGCCAACTCATTGTTCTGTCATTTTTTAAAAACTTTTCTTCTTAAGTCTGCTGCCGGGGTCCCTCCAGGCTTGTGTTGCTAAACACTAATGCATGCATGATGTTGACTGCACAGAGGAGAAGTCAGGGAGCAGGAGAGGGTAATCGCAACACAAGGAACATTCCCTCAAGAAACTGTAACACTGACTACCCTCCTCTCTCTTCTTTTGCCTCCATCTCTCCTCTACCCATCTGCCAATGTTGAGGTCCTACTTTTCCATCACCGAGTCTTACCCCGTCTTAGAAATAATCAGTTATTGCTGTTTTATATTGTTGTTCTGATTTGTATTTTTGTTGCTGTTGTTCAGACGAGACATTTTTTTTTGTTTGCTGATGTTGAAGTTGCTTCTTGTGTTCTGAGACGACTGCTCGACACTCAGCTTTCTGCTGTCCACGACGAGTCTCTAAAAAGATGCTTGAGGAGAGGACGGCGAGGGAGAAGTTTTGGTGGTTCTCTAGGGCAGTGGTTTCCAAACCTGGGCGTCTGGGAATAATTTAGATTTAAAGTTAACTTAACAAATCCTGTCAGAGGACAGGCAAAAAAGAAAGGGAAAACTATTAAAAACAATATCAGTAAATATCTAGAAAACAGTGAATCAACTGGCAGGGTAACAAGGGAGTCTGAAACCGGTGTTGATTGATGACATAGTGAAGGGCAGGTTTGTGATGATCAAGAGCTCAGAAGGAAGGCAGGTACTAAACCACAGGAGATGTTACTGCTTAAAAAACTAAAATAATGTTGAAATATTAACACATCCACTGTGCCAAGTAGTTGAACTGTAATGACTTTTCATATCTATTCACAGCAGCACCATGAGGTTGGCTTTGTACAACTTTTACAGACATTAATGTTCCTCTCAGGACGCATTGTAACAGCGTTAGTGATCCCTTAAACATTTTATATAGCACCATCATCAGGTGAGAAATTGAACTTTTCCTACATTTTCATGACCAAACAACTGGAAAAAAGTTTGACATTCCCATCAACCTCAAATTTTCACAGAGTACATTCCAATTAGCAGAGATCTCAGTGCTAGTAGTATAAATTTAAATGTTCAACAAAGTGAACGCTACCTGACAACCATCAGCTGGTTACACTGTCACTCTGAGCTCTTCTTAAAGAGCCTCACAGCTCTACGTGCCTGTAGACTCTTAAAATGAAACAATATAAGAGGGGAAAAAATACTTTTTTGATTAATTGCTCGCAACAGTATTTGAAAACTATGACCATTAATGTGGACTTCAGGTCAAGAGTACAGTACAGTCAACATTATATAACAGTAGTGCTTTGTTTTTAGGCATTGTAAGCCAAACGGTTGGGAACCACTGCGCTAGGGTACTGAGAAGACTGATTGATATTACATTCCTACATGACAATCACATTAGTGCACTGAAGGTCATTTAGAGAGGATGTGTTCATATAAGATACACATCTGTTTAAGGTGTCCTTACCAAAATATCTTGAGGTAAAAAAGATTTTGAGCTACCTTTGTCGACTCTAAATTCTTCAGTCAAGTAAAGCAACACCAGAGACGAATAACACAGACTGTAAGAGGTTGATAACGTGGAGAGACAGGATTGCCTGAATGATGATGAGAAAGAGGCTTTGTGCCAGCAGAGGAAAAGAGGCAGAGGAGAGGAGAGCTGTGCGGCTGCGGTCCATCTGCCAAACGGTGTCTCAGCTCTGAAGTCACTGGCTGTGCTGCGTCCAATGTGGCAGCCAGTCACAGACATACCAGCCTGAGGAAAACTAGGCCACTGAACTCTGTCTGCCCTCTGGGTTTATTTTTCCCTCTTTTTTATAGATTAAACCCAAAAGGCTCAACTCCCCCCCTACCAGAGACTCAGCAAACAGACGAGTTAACAAGCTGCATCACAGTTAACAAAAACAACCCCCCCCTCCTCCCCCATGTCAGAGGAGGAGCTCTGTGTCAGTCTGTCCATAGGATGAACTGCATATCTATGTTTCTCCCTCAGTAACTCTTAGTCATCATCATTATCTAAACACTCCCCCCCCCCCCCCCAGTCATACACACCACCAGCCATGTCTCTGGGTTCAGTCTGGGTATCGGAGACCATCTCTTGTTCTGAGTGGACCATTCTGGTCTGTGATGTCATCAGAAACAGGTGTTAAGTAGGCTAGACATGGTTTCCGTGGCAACAGTGAAACCCACAGATGCAGCGGCTCTCCTCCTCCTCCCTGCCTGTCTATCTGTCCCTCTGCAGGTTGAAGCCAGGGACAAAACTCAGTACGACAGCAGAAAGCTGAAAAATATGACACGGATCCTTCCAGGGTCCACAACATTTCCATATTAAATAAGCTGTATGATCCATTAACCCTTTGAGCTCAGTCTGTAAAAAACTGCACTTTTGTTCCCCTCATAGTTTATGTAGATATGCGGATGCTACCAAGTCCTCACTCAATGTAAAGCGTTACACATCAGTTGTTTTGGGAACCAAGAATAATTGTTAAAATCATCTTCAGCTACTAAAATTGCTGAATTGAAAGTCTTATATTTTTGAACTTGTAAAAATGGTACTTGCTCATGGAGATTTTAAAAGTTACCCTAACTTAACACTATGAAAAGTGGAGCTGAAATCCAGGGCACAGAATTTGCATTAGCTAGCTATTTCTTGTCAATGTAAAGGGTGCCATTGACTGAAGTGCCACAGTGTTGCACAAAGGGTTAATGATAAGACTAAGGCCATGCGAGGCCTGTTCCAAGTTATGTTTTTTGCACATTTGTGAGATATTATTGTCAGTATTTTAATTTTTCCAAGTGCCTTTTTACTATAGGGTAAAATATAGAAGCTATACACTATATGAATAAAAAATGATTATATGAAAATATATTTTTTCCTGGCATCATGTTCTGTGGTTGAACATGCAGAATTTTAGAGTTGTAAAAGTCTCCAATTGGTACAACATAGCGGTGTTCTCCTGTTTTAGAGGAATTTTATTACGATATTGATAATAATGTCAATGAAAAGAAAAATGTTTAATAAAGTTGTATTTGATAAAAACTTGTGTTTTCATTTCTGTTTGAAACGTACAATGCAGACACATAAATATGGAAATAACCCCAAACATAACAATACATGTGTTTGTGATCCTTTTAGACGGACATGTGCACAATTGATGCTGCCAAAGAGCTTAACCTGAATAAAAACAATCATATGAAGCATTAATAAGTCAAACAGCTGCAGCTTCACTCACTGGGAAGTGTTTCAGGTGTTTCAATCTACAGGAGTTGGAAACGGCAACAGCATCAGTGTGTGGAGGACTGTAGCCTTTGTATATGAGGCGTCTGCTCTATCAGCACCGTCATGGTGACGTTAATTCAACTATTTCTTCATGGACTGACACAATTCAAAAGAATGCACAACATTTCATGTAGAACTATTGACAAGAGAATGTGGCCATATCTTAATGACTATTATTCATGTTTTAACATCACAACCAATGTCCAAAAAGGCCACCAATTGGAGACTAGAGAACAGAAAAAAGGCTTTTATTAGGTTATAATTTACAGAGGATGGGGAGAGGAAAGACAGGGTGAGCATCATTTCATGTTTCATGTTTCTGTATTTCTTTCTGGTGGCTGCTTATCTTGTGTCTGGATACTTAGTTCCTCGTCTAGACGCTCTTTAGCTCGCACCACCTGCACACAAACACACATAGAATATTAAAACAACATTAGTGATAGCTGAGGGTAAAGAAAGACACTTGGGGATATAGAGTGTGGCATTATGGTTCTTAAGAGCAGAAATGAAAGGATGATGGATTCAATCAGTGAGAACAATCATTTCTAACATGATTCAGATCACAGAGTGGATTCCCTCCAACACACTGAAAATCACATGAGGGATAATTCGATATTTAACACAGACACTAAAAAAAATTACATTGTTTGCATGTTATAAGCAAAACAAATAAAGTCATGAGTATCACTGTTCCCTGCTGCAAATACTCAAGTTTTAGGCATTTTACATGAACCATACTGTGCTACAAACAAACAGGAGACTCAGTAGATATGTGAAGATCATTATGCTGAAAAGCTCTTTTCTATTTTTCAATTTAAAAAATACTGTAATGAAATGTGTGAGCCGTGACCATCGACTTGCTTAAAACTGTAAAAATGTCTGTTTTTAATGGAACAGTCTCACTTTGCTTATCAAGCATAAAGAATAAAGAAGCCATATTTCACCATGATACCAGATATTTAAAAAGTCCTTCTGATTTTTATATTAAAGTGAGCTAAACGCAATACGCCTGCAAAGTGGACAGCGATACCTTAATCTGTTCGATTCTAAAAGATGAGGAACAAGTTGTCTTAACTGTTGACTCTCACATTAATTAATCAAAACCAGGTGAATTGCACAGTACTGTATGTCTACACATACAGGAAATTCCACTTTGTGTTTTGGTGCAAAACAATAAATATAGAAGTACAACAAAGAACCAAGTGCTAAAAGACAGCAGTACTCAATATAGTACAGCAATATAAAGTAAAATATGAAGACACAAAATGTATAAAATGTGCAATGCAGGAGAGGTTATGCAGGTATGTAAATGATTAAGGTTGAGTGCAAATATCTTTAAATATAAAATTACACACAGTGTGCAGTGTAAACAGTACACACTCAAATCCAGTGTGTTTTAATGTAATAGAAAACACAGAACTCACTTTTGATTGCAGGTAAAATGAACCGCCCACGGACTTGTCATTGACTTTAAAAAGGTGGTCGTAGTTCTGAAAGAGATAAACAGTTCAGTTTTAGTGTTCAAGAACAACATCTGGACTTATTGACACATTTGATCATCGTGAGCGTTTGCTGCAGATACCAAGATGCATGAGTAATATCCATGTTTGAATCTGTCTCCCGGATTACATGTGATTACATGATGCACACACACCACACAGTCCAATCTGCACATTGCACTTTGACACCCTGACACTTTACACACTGACACTTTACACTGTTTACATTATTCTATATTCTATTTTTTATATTCAAATAATTCTTTTTTAAATTGTACATTATATTTCTATTTTACTGTATTTATTTTTCTATTAGTAATTTGAGTGTTATTGCATGGCCTTGCAGAACAGTCTTTACATTTCACTGCACATCTGTATGAGCATGTGACAAATAAAAATCTTGAATCTTGAATCTTGAAGGCTGGGATGAATGACTTTCAAAGTGAGTGGAGTTCAGAAGATAACCAGAACTAAAGTCTGCACTCGTGCACACAAAGAGGCATGTTATGGATAACTGCAGCACATGTGAACTAAAGCAAATACAAAATCCTGTCAATGGTAATCAGATATTAAAGCTGGTGAGAAACATCTGGACAGACCACATATTAAAGAGGTGCTGCAATACAAACACTTTGTCCATAACAAAAGTGTGTTTTACCTTCTGAATTTCTTCAGGACTAAGTGTAGAGATGTTGAGGATTTGCTGTGCCTCCTGCAGGCTCATCCCAGTGATGCTAGAGGCAGCAGCCGACTGCTGACCTGAACGGCCCCTGGCCTTTGCTGCTGCTTGACTAGCTGTAAGACAAAACACAACAAACACACATGTTTAAAGCTTCACCTCCTCATATAATATCAAAGACTGTGGAAGCAAAACTATTTTTTTTACATACAACAGATCTAGATGATACTATCAGCAATCGAATGGCACATTCTCTGGAGGATAGTCTACAATTCTACAATTCACTTAGCAGACGCTTTTATCCAAAGCGACGTACATCAGAGAGTAAGAACAACACAAGCAAGGATCTAGAAAAAAGGGAACAATGTCAGTAAGAGCAAACGATCAGCTTTGAGTCTGATTGGACACACAGGTGCTGACAGGAAGTGACCAGAGGCAAAGCACAACATTGAGGGCAGTTCTTGAGAGCTCTAATCCGTATAGAAACCATCTTATAAGTCATCGTTATCAAACAAAAACCATCGTCACAACCATCATCATCAATAATCATCATCATCAATAATATCCAGACCATATTATTATATTGTTGTATAATTGTACAATTCAGAGCAGGTAATGATTCAATGATGAATGTATTGACAGCTTGATTTGACACAACAATTGATCATTCATGCACAAGTTTTATACATTCAACATATTATAATTTACACTGAAACTGGAAAATATCTGAATCGAAAACATGAAGAAGATTTGAAACAGATAAACCTGGTGTAAAACTAAATTGATGTATTAGTGAGTTGTCTCTGCGGGCACTCTGAGTGTATATTAAATAACTATCAGAGATACTTTAAAGGATCATATTTAATAACTATCAGAGATACTTTAAAGGATCATATTTAATAACTATCAGAGATACTTTAAAGGATCATATTAAATAACTATCAGAGATACTTTAAAGGATCATATTAAATAACTATCAGAGATACTTTAAAGGATCATATTTAATAACTATCAGAGATACTTTAAAGGATCATATTAAATAACTATCAGAGATACTTTAAAGGATCATATTTAATAACTATCAGAGATACTTTAAAGGATCATATTTAATAACTATCAGAGATACTTTAAAGGATCATATTAAATAACTATCAGGGATACTTTAAAGGATCATACCTGCATATTCTTGCTGTAAAGCACGAGCAAAGGCACGGCCCACCACCTGTGCTCCCATCACGATGATCTGTGCGAGATATCGAGCCTGCAGAGGAGAAGAAAGAATACAACCATCACATGTTAGTTAATAGTAACCAGAAGGGGAAGGGGAGGATGTGTCCCTCTACATAAGCCCAGTAATAACACAACTGATGTCAGACAGGTGAGTCTGCAGGATGTGAAAGTCTCTTCATTACAGCTGTTTCCATACACTCTCCAGCCTTCTTGGACATACATTAGGTTGTGGTAAAATGGCATTTTCTCTTATTAAAGTCAACCTTTTTCTACTGAAGAGGAGACTTTATGTAACGTGTAAAAGCTAAGGTCTCATGCTAATGCTACACAGCAACAACCCTCTGACTGGTTAACTTCAGCGTTGTCTCTGCAAATAAAAACACCATCATTACAAAGTGTTAACTTACCATTGTATTAAATTAAACAGCTCCTCCGTACAGGGTGTTCCGTATGTTTTCACACATGTACATGAAGGTTACTTATGGGTCAAAGTTCAATGAAATCAACGACATTCAAGATAAACCAGGTGGACGGTGAAATGTTTGATTACGACCCCTGCTGGCAGGGAGGTCTAACTGCACTTATCACGTTTTACCTGCACGTTTAGTTGTAGATGTAGAAATCATTTTCGAAGGAGACCCGGTCAAGAAGAGCAGCAACTCACACTTTCAACAACAAAAACTCAAAATCATACCGTACATGAAAACCTAAAATTGGAGCACAAATGACAAGTGACTTTTTTGATATGTCAACGACAATGTGTATTTATTTAATGTCCATCTTTCGTTCCTTGTCAGATGGTAAAAAGGTAATAAGCAGTAAGATAAACATAAACAATAACATGCACGTGTTGTTTTAATCTCTTCCTAATAGGATATATTTCAGAAACATAGAAATGCATCTTTTCAAATTAATTGTGCATTAATTAATCTTTGTACACGCCCTTGTTATACTGTAGGCCAACATAGTTTCCAAAGAGCACCATAATGTAACATCAGGAAGTGGAACTACTGTACTCCAATGATGAGGGGAAAAGTATAGAAATGGTTTCAAAAGTTGTTTATTGAAAGACAATACTGAGAAAAATCCACAAACCATTACTCATGTAGGACAGAAAAAAAAGAAACGCTTTATTCACTGTATAAAAAGGGAGGTTTTTTTTTTAACACATTGGAAGACGAGCTAATCAGTCCCATATATTACAAAAGAATGGTGTTCAAGATTCACAAGCAAATACAGTATTCATCACAAAACACAGACGACACCTGTGGTTCATGTGTTCTACCCGATGTGCAAAAGCAAACATGGCTGACTCAATGGTTCACGTCAGAGATTGTAAACTAACTTCAAGTCTGGATTATTGACAAGAACACTAAAAACCCTGATTGTAAATTACATGATGGCTGCGATGTAGGATATTAATACTGCACTGTGATTTTCTAAAGTCTAAAGTCATGGTTACTTACTTACTAGTAATTATCAGGTAAGAAAAATTAGCTCATTTAGGTGAGAAATATCTGTAAACTAACAAAGATAATTATTCAAAGTTTAAATTCACCCCCCCCCCCCCCAAAAAAAAAAGAAAAGAAAAGAAACAATCAGGTGTGAAGTACAAAGGCCCCTCTAAGAACTCCAAGAAGGAGGTGGTTTGGCTTTTAATGCATAACAAAAAAAACATCTCATTTACCTCTATCCCTTACATGTAAGACTACTATTAGACTACTTAATCATAAAACATTCCTTAATCCAACTTGTACAAAAGCAGTTATACATAATCATGTTAAATTAGATTGTATTATATCCTTGGCTAGCAAAGAAAAGAACGTCATGTTTTTGTTATAAGAAATTCCAGTTCATCAAAAAACATGAACACTGGTGACCCTGTTGTATCCTCAGTGTGGTTTTTGCTGTAAAAGGCTTGTGTGTGTGTGTGTGTGTGTGTGTGTGTGTGTGTGTGTGTGTGTGTGTGTGTGTGTGTGTGTGTGTGTGTGTGTGTGTGTGTGTGTGTGTGTGAGTGTGTGTGTGTGTGTGTGTGTGTGTGTGTGTGTGTTTGTGTGTGTCAGGAAGACATTTATTTTCAGATGCATGGTGTTCAATGAGTAAATTAGCAGTGTCCCCCCCATGTTACATCTTTTAAAGACACATTGTGAGTAAGCGTGCTCCTATGACTGGCAAATAGAAAAACAAAGTAAGCAGTGGTCCACTGTGGAGGTAAGTGTGCACACAGATAACAACTTTGTATGCAGTGGTTGACAACCTGGTATCTTGAGATTAAAAAAAAAAAACAGACTTGGCAGCAAGTGGAAGTCATTAACACCTCGGAGTGTATTATCATGCTTACACCAAGGCAACCATCCACATATAGAAGTAGAAAAAGAAGATAAGATTTCATTATTTCTTTAGGTGAGTGTAACTGCTGATGTAGCATAAACCAGAAGTATTATTGCTATGACTGTTTCATTCACCTTGCACCTGAAAGAGGCTTTACCTGTAATACATGACTGTGTTCATATTTCCTACATTTATACATTTATACTTTTGTGATCTTGTGTGTTTTTTTTTTTTAATAAAACAAATATCAGGAACAGTGTGACATAATTTTGCAGTCTACAACGTTAAATGAATCCCAGATTGATTTCTGTTATTAAGTAATACGAGATTAAATTTCATGCAGTCACGTTAAAAGTTAAACACCACCGAGACAACAGGACATTTCAACTTCCAAACCGTAACAGATATTTTTGACACATACCCATATCAAGAGGTGTTACACTTTTAGTGATTTGTTTTCTCCAGTATCATTTATACGTTTACATCCTACAGTATTCATTGTGCGTGCAGAGGATGTTTTGATTGGCACCCTCACTGACACAGACGATAGCGGAACCTGACGTTTGATTTGTTGTCTGCTTGTTGGCACAGAGATGAAACCAAAGGCAAGAAGGCGTCCTCTTTAGTCATCCTGCAGGACGCAACAGTCACAGTTAGCTTAAGGGACTATAGACATGTTTGAAATTAGCATAACTTCTGGGGTCCTTAGGGTCTCTGTGTATTACTCAAAACCATTTTTAGAAATCACTAATGTGCAGAAAAAATGTATGGTTCCAAATCTGGTAAAGTCTTAAGTATGTATTTTTGTTTTCATGAAGTAGAAAGTACACTAAAAACTTTATTTTAAATCACATGTAATCACATATGCAGTTTAATCTGGCAGCAGATTTTTCTCTCCACATCCGTTTCCATCACATTCACTCACCCACTCGTCCTCGTCCACCCCCTCAAAGGATTCCTGTGGCAGCGGGTCGTCCATGTTGCCCAGCTTAGCCACCATGGCACTGAGCAGCTGTGGAACATACACACATATTCAGTGTTATATCAGGCAAACATAGTTATTTTAATTTAGATTTTCCTGGATGATAAAAGTTGAACAGTGCTGCAGCTCCTCCTCACCTCCTCTTTCTTCTGCTCGTCAGTCTTCTCCTCCAGGTAAACAGAGGAGGGAAGGTATTTTCTGACTGGAGCCTCTTTGGGTGCCTCACTCACTGAAACAACAAGAAAAACCACACAGCAATTTAAAAAAAAAGAGAAACACACAAAAACATATCTGTTACTGGTTGTGTTGTCATCTGTGTCTGCACCTGGCGTCATGTCTTTAGGCTTGAGGCTCATCTTCCTGTGTTTGCCGTTGATGCCTGACAGCCAGGCGGAGGCAGACAGAGCGGGCTCCCAACACACGGCTGTGTCTGGGAACAAGTCATCCTGGAAAAACTCTTTCTGGATACCCAGAGACACACACAAGAAAGTTAGACAATATACAGTCATCTATTTGACAGAATAATAAGAAGGAAGGTATGAAGTGTTCATTTGTGCCCACTAGGTGGTGCAGTCAGCTCACCTTGACACGTGGCACCCTGAAGGCCACGGGCTCTATGGTTGATTTGGTGAGCATTAGTCCTACAGCGATCTCCACATCACGCACATTGCACGCCGTCTTGGGAAGAAAGCCCAAGCCCTGCAGACAGAACACAAACAGGAAGTGATTCACAAAGATGGCACAGCTTTCAAAGAAAAACTGCTCTAGCTTTTTCAGTGTGTGCATGATGTGTATAGTGAATTATTCACTTGAATATGAAAAATCAATGTAGGAGTCCAGCTCAGTACCTTATGTGGCTCAGGAGAGTTGAAGCTGCTGCATTCCATGAAGTACGGACTTTCAGGGACAACTTCATAAATGTGAACTCTGGTATCACCCTACAAAACAAACAACACACACATTAAGATTTGCTTTCATTTTGTCTCTCAGCTTTTGTTCAAACACAACTTCTGCAACTGTACTGTAAATGAAACACCGGGTATAGCAAAAAAATAACGGTTTTGTTGTTCCTTATCGACTTTCAGCTCTGTATGTCAAAAAACAAAACCATGCAACAATGTTATTTAGGCCATACTTTTACGAGTATAAGAAACATTTAAATATAGCTGTTCCTTTCATGTTTTCGAGTCGTATATATATCTTACTTTTCCGTTGAGGATGACAACACTGGTGTCGGGGTCGTAGAAAGGGATGAGTATAGAGGGGGAGACGTCTATAGAAGTGGTGGCTAAGGCTCCAGACGACAGGGAGTCAGGGGAGTACAGGTAGAGTCCTCTCTCACTGCGGCTGCAGAAATATGAGAAGAAAGAGTCAGCTAGGAGACTGACTAACTGCTGCTCTGATACCACTGACTCTGCTCCCTTAAGTTCACATGGAGGAGCCATAGATGATTCAGGTGTTTCTCTGCTTAAGTACACTTTAATGAGTCGTCGCCGTGTTCAGTACCTGTCAAATCCTGACACCAACAGGTACTTGCCCTCACACACCCACACAACACGAGCTCCCCTGTGGCCCTCGGGACCCGGGCCCTCCTAGAACAGAGAAGAGCAAGTGTGTGTGAGACTGAATTTTACACTGAGTTCATGAACTAAAAAAGGACTTACATTTTTGTGAACACTAATTCATAGCTTCCTGTTGAACAGGACCTCTGAGATATATTCACACACTGTTAAATGTTGTTCTGCTTTTACAAAGACTCCAAACACTATCAGAACAAAAAGAAACAAAAAAATCATAAAGCAGAATATTTAAAATCTTAACTCTCATGTAGTAGTTTCTTTAAAAGTGTTCAGTTTAATTAAATGAATTAAAGTTTGTCAATCGTTTGGTTTTAGTTTTTAAGTGAGGTGTTTTATGTATGTTTCCTTTTTTTTAAATATTACAATCCATATCTCAGCTTTGTTTAAACTGTACCCTCTAATATAGTCTAACATGATATACACACCTGCACCGGTGCAGTGGACTTGCGGGGGTCATAGATGCGAACTTTCCCATCTTTGCACACTGTGGCCAGGAGCTTTCCATCCGGACTCCATGCCATGCCAAAGATCTGAATATTATCCACATGAGGGGACAAAAAAGAGGAACATTAATGAGAATCCTCAGGGCGTTGGAAAAGCTGGAGCTGATATATTCAATCCAAAATGTTCAAGAAAGAAACTCAAATCTGCTATGAAAACATCTACAATGTTTTATATTTCAGTTGTTGAGTAAGATGTGGATCTCTGTCACACACCTGGTCCTCGTGTCCGGTGAGGTTGTCGAGCTGATCGCCACTCTCCAGGTTCCACAGTCTGACTGTGAGATCGTAGGATGAAGACACCAGGAGCCCGCTGGCCAGAGGGTGGAACTTGATGGAGTAAATCTTCTCTGTGTGGCCTACAAGGGGGGGGGGCACAGTGGCTGTCAATCAACCTGACTTTCACTTTGTTGATGTTCATGTTGGTCCTGTCCTACCTTGCAAAATGAGGTCGGGCTCAGTCAGCATCTCCGTCAGCCCCCCCTCTGGTACCTGCCACACCCGGATCTTTGCATCATCACCAGCTAGTAAAGACAGAGAGGCAGATAGATCCATGTTAAACAACACTTACACAATACCATAAACATACAGCTACAAATACTCCCACCTCCACAGTTCATGTTACCACTTACCCACAGCAAGCCGGTATGAGTCGAAGGGGTCCCAGGAGAGGTCGACTACGTTGACAGAGTTTTGGATGGTGGGCAGGGCCGTGGTTTGCAGTTTACCAGGCTGAGAGCGCTGAGGAGACGTGTCAAATAAGTCACTCACACACAGATCACAGTTTGTCTTATTTTCAAAAGTAACTGAAGCAAAGGGGGAAATGGAGACTCAAAACATGGAGACCAGCTGAAGTTTTAACATACTCAGTTTATGTTTTCTATATTCAGAGGACTTTGGACTTTATGTTTAAAGCACCAGTGAGGAGATTTCAGATGGAATGAATCAATACTGATGACTCTTTACGAGCTAAAAAAGCAAACAAGACCATCAGCTACTAGATTGAAGAGAGGTAACTTTTGTAGGTCAAATAAAGTCATCAGTGATAAATTGAGTCTTTTTTCATAACCAGTTCTCCTCACAGTATATTTATTTTAACACATCATATTTAGTTTAATGTCAAGCTGCTCTTGTACCTCGAACACAGCGATCTGGCCCCCGGAGATGGCGAGTGGTACGGCCACACGTTCACCGTTGACGCAGAAGCCGTCGCACTCGCCTGGTGTGGTCAGGTTGAGGCCTTGCACGTTGGTGATGTGCGTGTCCCGATGCATCACTGCACCCTGGATGTGACGGTACTTGGAGGACGGCCCTGGATTAGAGATCAGTCTTTGTCACTATAGTAACATTATTTAAAAATGTAAAATTAAATAGAGGTTTCAGGTGGATGTGTGTTCATACCTAGCATGCTCTGGATGGCCTTGGCACTCTGACTGGGACTGGGACTTGGGAGGAAGCCTGAGGAGAGGCCGGAGGTGGTGGAAGGAGAGCGGGATGGGGCGGCGCTGCTGCTGGGAGTGCTCAGAGGACTGCTGGAGGTGGAGAAGCCGCGTGCTGGATCCTGTGGAGCAGAAGGGTTACTGTAAACATGTCACAAAGAAATCCTCCTGAAGATGCAGCGGTATATTTTTTCCTGTGGACACTAAACAATCCAAAAAATGTACTCCAGATAGGTCTCTAACCTCCTTGCTCCCACCACTGGTCAGCTCCTTCTTGGCAGGCGTCTGTTTTGTTGGTGAAGCTTTCAGTTTGGGCTTTTTGTCCGGGTGGAGGCTGACTTTCTCCACCTGTGAACAGAAAGAGTGAGTTGTTAGTTGTGTATAAAACAGATTTTTAAGGTACAATGTTACATTAAATAAACTTGTTGAGAGTGCAGTGATGAAAGTTCACCTGCTTGTTCCCTCCCTGCCACCACTCCTCAGCAGACATGGCTGGAGTTGTGCCCACTGTGTCTGGGTAAAGATCGTCATGAAACTCTTGGCCTGAACGCTGGAGATATAAAAATGTGAACGCATGAAAACACACAATAAATAATAGAAAGTTATCAATCTGATGTGCTCTGACATGCCAGTATCTTGTGCATACACACACCTTGCGAGGGACTTGATAGCTGATTGGCACAATGCAGCCGTCTGTCAGCTGAAGCACGCGCATCACTTCACAGGACATGACATCCAATGCCAGCTTGGGTACCATGGCAACCCCTCGTGTTGAGGCGTCTGTCAGACAGTGGCTCACTACAGGAGAAAAAACAAAGAAGAGAGGGATCAGAGCCATGTTGGGAAAGCTGTTATTATATTATATATATATTCTAAAACAGACAGATTACAGATGAACAAGATTTACCGTGTGAGAGGAACGGCTCTGAGGAAGAAACTTCAAAGCAATCGACCACAGAGTCTCCCTGTGAAAGAAAAACATTTTCACATTTCAGCTGAATTTCTGATATGTGATAAAACAACGCAAAACGTTTGCTAACAATTTAGAACAACCATCATTAATAAACAAGACATAGTTATTTAATTGGCATCACTGTTATTTTACTGTTAATAAACCCCACTGAATTTTCTGAACATCTATTTTGGGGCATTTTAGCCTTTATTAGATAGAACAGCTGTAGAGAGACAGGAATGGAAAGGAAATGATTCGAACCCACTGTCGCTGTGACGAGGAATATAGCCTCTGTACAGGGGGCATGCGACAATAATAATTATATAAGAGTATAAATTAGAGTTTTAATTATAAGATAGATAGATAGATACTTTATTGATCCCGAGGGAAATTCAAAGCATCCAGTAGCAGGTTACAAAGACGTACATGACATGAAACATTTGTTACAAATTAACCACAAAAACGACGCCCCCCTCCTATACATATATATTAACCCGAAAAAGATATTTAAGAATACCCCTAGATGAATCAATTTTTTTCAGCAATGTTTAAAAAGAATAAAATGATCAAAAACAGACATTAAATAACAGTCAGTGCAAACATTAAAGGTGCGATTTACATTTAAATAATTGAGGTTATCATTAAAGTGTCCAACTAGAGGCTGACTCTTGGGACAGCTGTGCAGATGGGAAATGGAAAAAGGAAGATTAAGTCCAAGAGTCACTGTGTGCTAATCATGAGTAGATATTATAATTGTCATTTAATTGTTTGACAGCAGAAAACACAATTTTAACAAAATTAAATATTCAGTATGAATTTCCTGTTCATAATGATGGTTATCATACAGTGTTACTAAACCTTTATGCCTGTAAAGTTGATTATTTAACCCTTTACTCTTCAACATAATAAATGAACCTAATCTTACCGTGCCGGCCAGAATCAGCAAACCAGTATCTTCATCGAAAAGAGGAATCACTGACCTGAAAGCAAAGAAACAAGAGAGGGACAAAAAGAGATTAAAATCATACTCTTAAACAGCACAGTGATGGAGCACACATACTGTTAAAAAATAACTTCATTATACTTCTATGGGTTGAAGTTTAACAAAGAAGCCACTAGATGGAGCTATAGGCTCAATGTCAGAGCAGAACTCCACTGTACAGACAAGCTGCGCTGCTGCTCCCCGACCGATCTGTACTATCTGCAGATCAGGAGAAGAGTTTTTAAAAACTCCATCCAGCTTTGTTGAACATGTAAAGTTAAACAAACTGAGTCAGACTCAGTTACATTCAGTCATTTATCTTCCTTAGTGCTTTGAACCTGCACAATGAAGCCAAAAATGATTTCTACCAAAGAAAAACTGCAGAAATCCCATTAGGACTTATCGACAGAAAATAAATGTTCTCAACTGGATGAAGAAATACAGATGATGATCAAATACAAATGTGAAATGTCTTTAATGCCTAATCTAATCTGATTGTTTCCCCTAATCAATTGATGTATTGTAGTCAAGAAAAATGAGGAAATTGTGGAAACACCCTTCTTCATTTCTTAAAGCCAAAGGTGGAGTGTTAGAATGAGGTTTTGTCTGAAATCAGACAGATACTCTGTTTATTATCACTTTGACATTAACAGTAAACGCTCCCATTTGGTAAACCGCAAAAAGAGAATTATGCATTTTTTTCTTGAGAAAAAAACTTCATATAACAACATATTTGCTCTGACCCACACATGGTCACCTGCCTCCTAAGAAGATTGAGGAATTAGTGAACAAGATTTAATACAGAGGGGAAAGTACAGTTGGCTGTCGTAAACAAACCAAACAGGAAATCATGGCTTAGGCAGAACCGGGGCATTCTTGCACAAACACGAGCACGGCTGCCAACTCGCCCTAATTTTCGACCTCCTTCATACTGTGGTCTCTCTCTTCATCAATGAGAGCTGTATGCTGAGTTTTGTTTTTTTTCCAGACAGGAAAAGAGTTTGAGCGAGTGGTGGCTGATCTAACCACTTCACATCACACACCACCGATAGATCCAGTGAAGTGGAGAGGCCGTTTCAGTGATTGGTTTATGATGATGACCTTGTGTAATGCTACTATTCTAGAAGAACACCACAACATGGACTGAGACTGACGTAATGCTCTCAGTATGACAATATAATGACAGACTGAGTTTGGATATTCTTGAGGAGCAGCAAAGAGTGACACATGACGGTTTGTGTACAAGTGTTAAGACTGACAGGGGAAGAGAGTGGTACTGTGTGTCAGCAGTGTGTTTGTATGAATGTGTGACACAAGAAGACTTGATCACTCATTCCCTTAAACGTGGCGGCCACGCGTCTGTGGTCACAATAACTCACATTCTTTTCTGGTGTTCACAATGGTTTCAGTCCAGTCCTTTGTGAAAGTAATTTGGCTTTTGGCAGATTTGCAGGAGAATAAAAGAAGGAGAAAAAAACTGAAAGCAATGATGACTGCAAAGGCGAAACATAACTTGATAAACTAACTTAGAAGGAGGCTGGTTGTATGCACATCATGCAGACACTGGGTAATCATACAGGCAGAAAAAAAGAGACAAGGCCGCACACACTTACTCAATAACACAAAAAGCAGCTGCTGTAACACTGTAAATTTCCCCGTTGTGGGATGAATAAAGGATTATCTTATTTTATCTTATAGGCACTATGAGGGCAGGTGTGAGGTCAAACATTGACAATGCTGTGAGGTGAATCATATTTATGAAAAAACCTCATTCTGATATTAAAAAAGTGAACCTGCCAGAGGGAAATGGTCTAGAAGAAGGAACTATTATCAAGTGTATTGAGACATACATAGATATGCAGAAGTATATGAGGAAACAGATAAGTAGTATTTGTACTTTCAATAGAAAGTTTGAGTTTCACAATGCAAGATGAGAGGTGAAAAGGTCACAGTTAATGTGTGATTATTTTATATATGAGTTGTTTTAGTCAGCTGTGAATTCTGTTGATTCCATAGTCCAAAGCAGGGATTATCAATGATGTATTTACTGTGTAGTGAGGCTAGTGGTGCAAGCTGAGAAAAATGATTTTCTGTCAGTGTTTTCTCTGAGAAATGTATGACTGGGAACATTATCCTAACGTTTTAATCAAAAGTATTGAACCCATGTTAGAGCTAATCTGTTATCAGAAGGCCTCTTTCCCTGTTTTGCGTTCTCTACTATAACAGTCTGGTTGAAATATTTATTATCTTGCCCATTTGCCTTTGGTGTATCAACAACATGGTCCTGTATCTCCTCTTCTCTCTATTATACCTCTCTCCCCTCCTCTATCCAAGGCCTGTGAAGCCAGCGAGGGGCGGCCACGCTTCGTTAGGGGCGACTCTGTGTTCCCACGTCAGAGTCAGTCTGCAGGGAGTCGCAAAACACCTTCATTCCCACACCCCTCTGCTGTCCGCCTTCCTCTCTCTCCCTCCCTCTCTCCTCTCCTATTCAACAACACCACAACCTTGCACCCCGCCGTCTCTTTGTGCCTCCAATTCCAGAACTATTTCCCCCAAATTGCCCTCACTTTCTCTGTGACCTTATCTCTGTTTTTCTCACAGTAAACGCACAACAAGTCAAACAGCCACATTACAGGAGTGGAGCTTTATCACTGATAATGACCTCTGTTTACTATCGCTTTCATGCTCCACCTCACCACCAGACCATTTTCCCACACAGAGAACACATACATGCATGCTTCTGCATATTTACGCACATAGATGTACAAGCAAATACATGTGCTAATGATGCAGCGTAATGATGTGCATGTATGTGCACATGCATTAGTAAGAGCAGTTACAGTTAAGCAGGGGTTAATTGTGGGAGCGAGTGGGATTGTTGTGCAGATCAGAATCACATGGGGTGATTATGAATGCGAAGATAAACTATTACATGCCTCATTCATGCTCTTAGGAGAGGCTGTAAACAAAAGTGTGTGTGTGTGTGTGTGTGTACTACTGAACCCAGCCTGACACACTGATCAAGACATAAGCCCTTTTCAGTGCTGGGTGTGTGACTCGAGCAGGTTTATCCGCACACGCTCATGCTAAATAGTCATTGAGTCATGTATTGTTGTAAATGTTAACTGCTTTATGAGCTGGGGTGAAAGAAAAGAAAGACAATCACAACTTTAAAGCTACAAGCAGCACTGAGTGAGCCTTTTGCACATCTACAGTAGTTGTCTGGCAGATTTCTGGTGTGCTGCAGCTAATTTGTCAAACCAGAATTTATTTTGAGTTTTCAACATTGAATGAAGGATTTAATTGTCACACACTGGGTCCACTATCCGGCACTAGGGAATAGACACACATGGAAAGAACATTATGTTGCTGAAACGTCAATAGCAGATCGCTGAGTTTACAATTTGTTAAAATTAAACCCTGTTTGCCACCAGAGCCGTGCTTCCTTTTCCATTAGGTAGTGTCATGTGTTCAGGTCGAGTCTCTTATCAATCATGTGAAATTTAGGGTCAGACTCAACATTGTGTTTAAGAGTTACAAAAACTTCTATTATATGGTGAGCCAGGCCAACGGACAGGCTTCCATATAGTTTGTCATGTGACACATGCCCACCAAATCTTTTGCATGATGGTAGAATGTAGTACTTAATGCACTGTGTTAAAAAGCTTGAAGTGGAGCTATCGAGCCATTTTAACAAATCTCTGGGCCTGACACATCCAACCGTCCCTTATCTATATTGACCTGTTGTGCATCACAGGCACCCTAGATAGGTTGTAAGTCTATCACTGGACTGAGACAGAGAGATACCCAACCATAAACACAAACACACACACACACACACACACGCTCACTTCTACGGGCAATTTAGAGTAACCAATTAACCTAACGAGCATGTCTTTGGACTGTGGGAGACAGTCGGAGTAGCAGTGCGTGGAAGAGGAAAACATGTAAGCTCCACACAGAAAGTTTCCCGCTAGGATTGGAACCAGGAACCCTCTTGCTCTGACAAGTGCTAACCACTGCATATCTGTGTCACTGTACCTTACAATAATGTACATTTTCATTGAATCTGTTTGATGATTGAAGATTGACTTTAAAAGCATGTTTAGCAGCTCAAAAATGTTATTCATCAACACCAGAAAAATACAAAAAAAAAACAAAGGGCCTTAAAGTGCTATTAAACTTCTATAATAGATCAAATATCTCCTCCTTGAGTGATTTCACTTCATGAAACAGCAGCCAAGTCTCACACTCTCAGCTCTCTCTGCACCCACTAACATCTCAACACCTTTCTAGCTCTTCTAACACTCAATGCAATAAGCGGCCACAAAATCCCCCTGGCCTCCGTCTGTCACTGGCTCTGTGCTCGTATCAGGAGTTTACACAAAACAGAGAGCGTAGAGAAGACACGCCTCCTCCCCCGTCTGCCATCGCTCTCTCACACAGACCCAAACACACATCAGAAAATGACCTTCTGCCTGTGACAGCAGCCTTCAGCACCAGCAGATATGATGGGTATATTACTGCACTCTGTGCATATCAGTATGAAAGAGTCTGAGTCAGTCCAGGTATATTATGATTATGAGAATGTGTTGTCATCTGATAATGTAAGAGATAGTGTAAATCAGTGGAATAACTGACTAATGGCGGACAAATGGTCATGTGGATGACAGACAAACGCAGAAGAACGTGTGTTGCTGTGTGTGTAATTATGTGTGTGTGTGTGTAATTATGCATCAGCAGCTGGGGTTTTGTACGGAGTTCAACTATGCAAAAATTTTCAGGAGTAGGCACAAAATCTAATTTGATTTCAACATACACTCCTTACTGAAGCACTTTCACACGCACAGATAAATTCTGTGTTATGAGAAAATACTGCACTATAGCAGGTATGTGCTCACAAGCGTGACAAATATGTCAAAGAAATGCTTCTATGGGTGCATATAGCTACGTCCAGATGCACTGATAGCATCACACACACAGTAGTGTATTATATACAGTATATAGGTGGAGCTAATGAAAGCAGCCTGCAGAGGTATAAGGTTATGGGTCGAGCTATGACCAGATCAGTATCAGTCAAAGGGACCTTTCTCTGCTCCCTGAGATCATGGCCTTAAGCTAGGCCAGCCTTCCTGTTTAAAACACAGCAGACAATAAGCTCCAGTCGACAGGTAGGAGCTGGCCACAGAGCGGAGGAGAAAGAGACAGGGGGTCTTTGAGGAATATGAAACCAAATAAATGCAGCTGGTTGTCTACCTCTTAATTTTTGAGTGCACACAGAATCAGTCTTTAGTTTTTCTATGATGGGATGCAGCTATGAAGAGATCCAAATAAATCACTTTGTTAGATTACAGAGATCGCAAACTACAATTCTTACAA